>NW_011495032.1:8083697-8115192 GCF_000754665.1 Bison bison bison
GTTAAATAAGCAGGGTGACAATATACAGCCTTGACGTACTCCTTTTCCTATTTGGAACAAGTCTGTTGTCCCATGTCCAGTTCTAACTGTTGCTTCCTGACCTGCATACAGATTTCTCAAGGGGCAGGTCAGGTGGTCTGGTATTCCCATCTCTTTCAGAATTTTCCACAGTTTATTGTGATCTACACAGTCAAAGGCTTTGACATAGTCAATAAAGCAGAAATAGATGTTTTTTTGGAACTCTCTTGCTTTTTCGATGATCCAGCAGATGTTGGCAATTTGATCTCTGGTTCCTCTGCCTTTTCTAAAACCAGCTTGAACATCTGGAAGTTCATGGTTCACGTATTGCTGAAGCCTGGCTTGGAGAATTTTGAGCATTACTTTACTAGTGTGTGAGATGAGTGCAATTGTGCGGTAGTTTGAGCAGTCTTTGGTATTGCCTTTCTTTGGAATTGGAATGAAAACTGACCTTTTCCAGTCCTGTGGCCACTGCTGAGTTTTCCAAATGTGCTGGCATATTGAGTGCAGCACTTTTACAGCATCATCTTTCAGGATTTGAAATAGCTCAACTGGAATTCCATCACCTCCACTAGCTTGTTCATAGCGATGATTTCTAAGGCCCACTTGACTTTACATTCCAGAATGTCTGGCTCTAGGTGAGTGATCATACCATCGTGATTATCTTGGTCTTCCAAGTTAGGGTTTCACACATATCAGTAATTACCAAAGTAAGAGCAGACTTTATATACCTTTGTTGAAGAAAGGGAAACACTGAGAGAAAAATATTAGAAATATCCCTGAATGATTTTGAAATGTGAGAAATACAGAGTATTTCTTTTGCAATATTTCCATTCCAACAACACAATTTTTTTGTTGACCATCACTTTTCTTTGCTGGACTGAAATCAGATTTTGGTTTTGATGATGTTACAAGTGGACTGGTGGTCTAATCAGGCAGGAATGGGGATGTGGGCTCTATCCTTGGCCCAGATTTCTCCATATGGAGCAGCCTGTGTCCTTCTTCTCATCAAGTTTCATGGCAGCCACATTGTGAGTTTATTGCTAACGTTATTAGTTTCTAATCAGGGCCTACTGAGATTATTACCTAATACTTATCACACTGTACTTCTAACCAGATGTCAGAAATAACGAGCTAATAAAACTGCTATTAATTTAGTTCTAAATGACAATTTTAGGCTCTAAGAGCTCAAGATGAGGGGCCTCATAAAAGCAGGGCACAAATAATTGGGGTGCTCAAAAGTAATAGCAAAAATGGTGAGAATATGAATGAATATGTGTTTCTAATTTAACAGCAAAACATGCAGCTCTGAATACTAACATTTCTCATGCACTTTCCTGGGATGAATGGAGCTATCCTCAGAGATCCAGCCTATAGGGTTTGGGCAGAATGGCCAAGGAAGTTTACTCTTTACAGGAAGAAATTATGGTGCCACCACAGCCCTGTTTACCACTGTCCTGTTTGGTTCCAATGAGACAATAGGGTTTGTAGGTCCCTGGAACAGGGGATTTCCCTGAGAACTCAGTGAAAGGTGCTTATTTTGCTGCTAGGCTCTGGGGCATCCTGACTGACCCCTGGTTGCCTGCCCTGACAGACACTCCATTTTTGAGAAATATCCTCTTTCTACCTGCGTCTTCTGTCATCCTGTATGCAGCTGTGGGAGGCTCGTGTTCAAATCCTAACTGCACCACTCGAGGAAGTGATGGAAACATCATTCTGAATCTCAGCTCTCTCATCTCCCAAAGGAGTGATATGAATAGCCCCTTCCTTCAGAGGATTACAGTGCAGCATTCAAAGAAATAACAGATAAAAGGAGCTTAGTGAAGTGCCTGTGCTTCCATGAACTAGATCAAATGTTGCTGTCTCTTAAATGATGCAAACATGCTCTTCCTCCTTCGTCCTTGCCCGTTCATTCCTTCTTTTCATTCCCTCATTTGGATGCTACTTATCAGATATGGGAGAGTGTACCTCTAAAAGGTTCACTTCTTTCTTCCCCATCATCATATGCATAACTCTGCTCTGAGTGCCTTCACTTTGGTTCACCATTTTTGTTTTTATTATATTTTTGGAAGTTTAGTTGATTTATGATATTGTGTTAATTTCTGCTGTACAGAAATGTGACTCAGTCTTTTTTTTCTCTTACTCTTTTCTATTATGGTTTAATCATAGGATTTTGATTATAGTTCCCTGTGCTCTACAGTAGGACCTTGTTGTGTATCTATTCTTTATACAACAGCTTATATCTGCTAACCCCAAACTCCTAATCCACACCTCCCTTATCCCCCTCCCCCTTGGCAACCACAGGTCTGTTCCCTATGCCCTGTGTCACCATTTTTAAAGACACTTAAGCCTGTTCTGCACACACACTTGGCTCACTGGGGTGGTAGGGATTTGGGGCACAGAGGTGAAGCTAAAGTGTGTGATTCGATTAGTCTACTGTGTGGTGGTTGTGATCGAGGAGAAAGATCCTTGCGTGCCCTTGGGAGGACAGGAGGCAGGCGGTAGAAGCCTTGCTGTGGCTCCCTCCATGGCCAAGTCTTCCACTGGTAGACTTGGGGTATGGGGCTTGGCTCTGAGATGTCACCACAGATCCAGGCTAATTGTTCTCAGTGGTTGCTTATTCTCACTGGACAGACAAGTCTAGCCCATTTCTCAGTGAATGAACTGTAGGCAGAGATGATGACCAGCAACCTCCCATCTGCTCCCAGGCCTGGTCCATAAACCCTACCTCCTAAGCTTCCAGGCATCTCTTCCTTTGTCTGCTGGCTGCTGTGGAAGATGCATCGGTGCACCTGGGACCCTGGGACGTCAAGCCAGTGGATGGAGGAGACATCTCTGAATGAACCTCTGTCAACTTGCACTGAATGCTGAAGTGAGCACACAGATGTCACTGGGTGTAAAAGGGAAAAATAGATTTCATCCTTATTAGATTTGTTTCTTTTACTTTAATCTTTGTATTCTATTGTTTTCGCCTCTACTTAAGAATGTTGCCTAGAGACTGAAATACGCAGGATAGACCATTTTCAAGTCTCTAACCTTTAAGAGTCTAACACTTTCTCACTCATATAGAGATACAAAGTTTTAGAACAGAGAATAGCACTTGTCTTGAAGGTTTACAGGAACATTGTGACCTGACCTACATTGACACTTGCAAGCACAAAGGATTCTGACACCAAGACTTGATAGTATAAAAGAAACCCCTTTTCAGTATAAAAGAATTCTGAATTCTGACCAGCGTAAGACGGTTCTCTAGGACATTAGTCTGCCATCTTCTCTGTCTGCTGGCTTTCCAAATAACATTGTTATTCCTTGCTTCAACAACTCATCTCACAATTTATTGGCCTATTGTGCAGCAAGCACAATGAGTTTTGAGTCAGTAATGATGGTGGAAATTCTGATGGTTTGGGGGGTGTTTATTACAGCAGCTGACTAATAAAGATGAGCAGCACTTTTCCAGGTAGACAGGCAGGAAGAGAGCATTGCAGGCCACAGGCATGGAGGATCCAGAAGCCCCCAAGTGTGTGTTATGGGGACTGAGGTCAGCTGGGACTGCAAGACAACACAATGGGAAGGCTGGGGGCAGGAAGGGTGCAGGAGCAGAGGCTTGCAGGCTCTGTTTGCCATTTAGGATCACAGCAGAAGCAATGGGGCCATGGAGAACGGTAAGCAAAAGCTCTCACTGTAATGATGCTTTAGGCATGTCCTTCTGCTGGCGGTTCTCCAAGGCAGGATGGATGAGGGTGACATGGGATTTGTCCCAAGCTGATGGATAAGGAGGCTTTCCAGACCATCCAGGGTAGACAGCATGGGGGCTTGAATTAGGAATGTGACTGTGTTGGCAGGAGCTGGAGCTGACAAAGTAGTTATTTCAGAAGCAGAATTTTCAGGAATTGGTAATCATTTTGAGGCCAGCTAGGAGAGGGGGAAAAGACCCTGATGGCTTCCTTCTCTTTTATAACCTTGTGTCCACTCCCCTTTCTTCCCTAATTTCTTTCAAGTATGAATTGGTGACACACTGGCTGTCATAGAATGGTGAAAGTTGGTTCTTGTTTCCTGGGGGCATGCTTGCTTCTCACAGACATGCCGACCCACAAGGATGCGGAGCGAACACTTAACTTGCCCGTCAAGGAAACCACTCATGCTCTGCCTCTGCTGTCCCCCAGAATGCATGGAGGTGGTGGGCATCCAGGTGCATATTTTCTTAGCTCTCCCTCCCTTGCTGTGGCCCCTCCATGGCCAAGTCTCCCATCAGTAGACCTAGGGTATGGGGCTCATAAGCCACCCACTCATACTGTGGGTATGGAATTTCCATTTCTTTCGATTGAATTCATTCATAAATACATCTATGGCTGATTCATGTCAATGTGTGGCAAAACCCACTACAATACTGTAAAGTAATTAGCCTCTAATTAAAATAAATAAATTAAAAAACATATTCATAAGCAAAAAAAAAAAAAAAGAAAAAAAAAGAAGGGAAACTCTTTTAAATGGATTTGAACAGAATTTTATCATGTTCAGCACAGCCAACTTTGCTTCTGGAGCTTGGGTTAAAATCAGACATGTTAATTGAGTCTCTAGTTCAATGGGATTATCATTGCTGCTATTAAAGTAGAAATCAATATTAATATTTTCCCCCTGTTAACCTTAACCATCTTTCTAGAACCAATATTTTTCTTCCCTTCGTGTCTCCCTCCATGACTCTGTTACCTTTGCATTTATAATTGTGTGCTGAGGCTGCTGCATCTGGCTTCACATCTGGGATCAGTGTCTGTAATGGATTTGCTTTAATGCCCAGCTCCTGGACAGCCCTCTTTTTATCTGATAAGAGAAGATTATCTTTGCTCGCCTTCTAGGTAATGAATCCTTTTCATTTGTTTTCCTACAAACAAGAAAGGAGCTGGTGAGAGGAGTGCAGTTTTGTCCAAGGTACGTCTTGAGAGAGCTTAATGGACCCTCTGATACCTAGACAGCCTCACCTCTGTCCGTGGACCTGTGCACCTACCTGCTCCGTGGAAGCCAAGTTATCATCTAACTAACTGAGGTGTGTGTGCTCACTTGGGTCCCTGGGATGCTCCCCACCATGTCCCAGGTGCTGCTGTGCTCTAATCTGGGCATATAATTGGTGCTTGTGCCGACAGGCACTCTCATTCCTTTCTGTATGCTCTGCATTGAGTACTGCCAAGTGATTTTATGGCTCCCACTATGAGTGGCTACCAATTTGTTAGAGGTAAGCTCTTTAGCCTGGCATGCAAGGTCCCCTATAATCTGTCCCTGTTTTTCTCTTTGGCCTCATCTCCAGCCCCTGTAGCTGGAACCCAAACTATAGTTATCCAAAGCTGCTTGCAAGTTCCCAAGGACAGCTTGCAAAAGGGCCTGTCCACACTATTCCATCTCCCTGGAAGGTCCTTCCCCAGAGCTACACCTTGAGCCTGAGTTTGAATGGCCCTGCTTCTGAGAAGCACCTTGGCCTTGCAGGAAGCTAGCTCTTCACTGTCTTTGATGACCTTGTAGTCTGTCTATCTTCCCCACTACACCCTGAGTTCCTTGAGGGTGGGCCACCTGTCATCCCATCTCTATCACTACCACCTCACATGGATCCTGGAGGAGAGATGTGCTTGGTGAAGGCTAGCTGAGTGGCATCTTCCCATGTGTATCTGGGAACCCAGCCCTCAATGGAGGAGCTTCACATGCCATGTTTCATTCATCTGCAACACACCTCTGTGAGGCAAGTGCTCTTCTTTTCCTCTGTTTCACCGATGAGTCATTTGAGGCACAGAGAGGTTAGGTGACTTGTCTAAGATGGCTCAGCTTATGTGTGGAGGGTACAGGAATAAAACCCTGGCTTTTTGTGCTTCATAATCTTAACCACTTTGACCCTGACACTTCCCCTCCTCTCTTTCTCTTGCCCCTGCATCCTGACAGGTCTTTGTCCTCTTCCACTACTTTCTCACCTCTCTCAGAAGATACATATTGCTGTAAAAATGGCTATCTTTGTGAAGTCTAAAATCAGTGTAGGTGTGCTGTGTGGGATGGCCCTCTGTTTGTTACCCCTTCCTGTGCTACCCTGTAGAGTCTCCAGCTCCCTCTGCCCCGTGCTACAGGAGTTCAGTTCTGGCAATTCTTCCCTTGCTCTCTGGCTTTTGTTTGGCCCATGGAAGCATCAGGATGGGGAACAGAGGCAAAGTGCCTCTTGAACCCTAACTGTGTTCTCTTAGAGCAGGGCTTGTGAACTCTGTAAAGTGCCAGATGGTAAATATTTTAAGCTTTGTGTCACAAGAGATGAAGTTAAGGCTGTGATTTAGGTAATTATAGACCCATTTAAAATGTAACTATTTGAAAATGTAAAGTTATTCCTAGCTCATGGGCTATAACAAAACAGGCAGCAGATCACGTTTGGTACAGCCATAGTCTATCAACCGCTGATCTGGAGTCCAGAGCAGGAGATGCCAAACTTTGATGTGTACCAGCATCACTGGGAGGCTGTTCTAACACAGATAGCAGATCCCCATCCTCAGAGCTTCTGATAACTGGGTGATGTTGATGCTGCTGGTCTTGGTACCACATCTAAGAACCATCAGAGAGGTGATGACACCTGTCAAGTGTTCCTTCGGGCTCAAGGATTCTTCTCTTTCTTCATTTCTTCAGGCTTGGGTGGTTCCCTATCCGTTGTGAATTCCATTAACACTGCCCTTTGTAAATTGTCCTTTCCTCTTCAGTTAAATTCATTTGCATGCACCATCTTGGTTAGAATCTTCTGGATACTTGAAGTGTTTCCATTTTCCAGAAAGAGTCTGAGAACATTGTGCTTCTGTACTTTATAGGACTAATCCTTGGAGAAGAACGTTTCACCAGTGAAATATTCTTTTTTTTTTTTTTTGAAATATTCTTTTATTGATTGCATAAAGACTCTTGAAGGGTCATCTCTGTGTATGGCTCTCTGGGAGCTGGTACCAGTTCAGAGGATGAATAGGACAGCAGAGTTCTTGCTGTGAGACAGGCATCTGTAGGATGCTACAGGTGTGTCAAGGATGCCCAGCTCTGAGGAAGTGGTCAGAGCAGGCTCTCCAGGGCAGGAAATGAGTTCAAAGGAAAGATAAGCATTAGCCTACAAAGAACTGGAAGTCTTGGGGAGCAGAGAGTGTGTGAAGGGATCTGGGGAGCCACAGGAATAGTGTGTGTATGTGTGTGTGTGTGTGTGTATGTATGTGTGTGTGTGCTGGGAGAGGCGGGGTCTGAGAGCAGTTATACAGCTAGAGATGTGAGAAGAGGCCAGATCACAGGGCCCTCATTGAGGATCAGCATGAGAACAGTGGGGGTTTTTATTAGGGAATGACACCAGGAGACTTTCAAGGAGAAAGATCACCTCGATGGGGAACTGCATGAATGGTGCACGGGAGAGGCTGGTGGCCAGGAGGGCCCCTCACAGGCTGCTGGGCTGGTTTCCCACTGATCTGGGTTAGGACAGGCTGAGTCTGGAGGTGGTGGCTGCCAGCAAGCTTTAAGACAATCTCAGGTGAGTCTCTGCCATTTCACGTGTGCCGCCTGGGGAGCTGGTGAGAAGAAAACCTCTCCGGAGGCCTCACCTTTTCCTCTGGGAAGCAGGATTCTCACTGTGCTGAAGGCTGCCCCCCAGACTCCATTGGATGGCTTCATTTCACAAATCAAAAGTATGAACAAATTGAATCATTTCTAAGAGGGCAAGTATTAAGGAAACCATAGCAGTACTTGTCCATGTAATAGCACTTGTCCATGTTTCTACGAGGCCATCACTTCTATGCAACATTTACCCAACACTGCAGAGCTCCCATCAACTAAGGGCTACCTTTTTGGAAAGGTCAGACTTTTTAAAGGTTAATTGTTACCCTTAAGAAAATCGCAAAAACAAACTGCAGGGCTGCATGTTTAATGAGAGTTTGGTTCAGCAGTTCCCAGAAGCAGGATTCCTGACAATTTGATTTAAGCAAATCAAGACTAGTCTAGAAACCAAGTGCCACTGGCGACTTCTGACTTAAAGTGTACAGGCCGGCTGGGTTTAAGGAGTATTGCTGTGCTTCAGAAATGTACTCTGGCCAAAAACCCCAGCCAGACAGGAGTTTGAGCACTGCTAAATCCTTGCATCTTTGCAGTGTAGTTGGTAGCTGAGCAACTGAGTACAGAGGGACCCCAAGATTTCACCCTCTTCTCTTGTCAATATCCTCTTTCTCTCAGCAATCTGTCCCCTCGCAGCACCTGGCCAGTCACCTCTCTGAGGATGGCTTTTCCATCTGGCTCCCTCTGCTTCCTCCATTTGTTGCCTTGCAGCAACCTCAATGCAGTTTGTCCAAATCCAATCACTGTTGCCCTTTCCCTCCATGCCAGGTTCTGTCCAAGACCGCTCCCCTCTAGAGCTCACTCCACCCCTGCTGAAATTCTCAAGTTATTGGTTACTTTTTCATTCCACATTGTTCTTCCAGGACCCTGTCCATCCAATTGCCAGATCGTACTGATTTCTTCCTCACAGTTCATCTCACTACTGTCTCTTTTCATTGCTGGGGCCACCACTCTGCTCTGATCTGAACCTCTCTCCTGAATGACTCCAGTCACTTCCCACTGTCTTCATTGTGGGTCATCCATGTCACCCACTGACACAAGACAGATTTTCCTGAAGATCTGTTGTGATTCTGCAAATCCCCTGATACAAGATTTTTCTTAACAACTCTGGAATGAAACTCAGAATTTCAGTATTCCCCTCCTTTGTCTTAATCTCTTACCCACCTCCCTCTTGCCTTTTATTTAAATTCAAATTATTTATTTATTTAATTAGATTATAGTTGATTTATAATGTTGTGTCCCCCTGCCTCACATACCTGGAATACTCCTTCCTCCTTCCTTCCTTCCCTCATTCCTATATTTCTTCCTTCCCTCCATCTGTCCCTGTCTTCCTCCTTTGGAAATGACCACCTACTCTGAACAGTGCTTTTGTGATTAGTATCCACCGTGTGCCAGATGCTCTGTTAGGACTTCCGTGCACTCATGGCATTTACTATTCTTCCATTTACTATGGAAGAATGCTGCTGCTGCTGCTGCTAAGTCGCTTCAGTCGTGTCCGACTCTGTGCGACCCCATAGATGGCTGCCCACCAGGCTCTCCTATCCCTGGGATTCTCCAGGCAAGAATACTGGAGTGGGTTGCCATTTCCTTCTCCAATGCATGAAAGTGAAACAATAAAGTGAAGTCGCTCAGTCGTGTCTGACTCCTAGTGACCCCATGGACTGCAGCCCATCAGGCTCCTCCGTCCATGGGATTTTCCAGGCAAGAGTACTGGAGTGGAGGGCCATTGCCTTCTCTGATGGAGAGTCCTTAAGAAACACTGAAAATGGAGTTACCATATGATACTGCAGTCCCACTCCTGGGCATAACGTATGTGTGTGTCTTCAGTCACTAAGTCATGTCTGACTCTTTGTAACCCCATGGACTAAAGCCCTTATAGCCCCTATAGCCTGCTCTTTTTCATAGGGTCACTGTGCATGCTAAGTCGCTTCAATTGTGTCCAACTCTCTTCAACCCATGGACTGTAGACTGCCAGGCTTCTCTATCCATGGGATTATCCAGGCAAGAATACTGGAGTGAGTTGCCATTTCCTTCTCTAGGAGATCTTTCCGACCCAGGGATCAAAACTGTGTCTCCTGCATCTCCTGCATTGGCAGGCTGATTCTTTACCACTACAGCACCTGGGAAGTATTATTGTACCAAGGTATCCACACAGTATCCACAAAACAAACAAACAAACAAACAAATCTCATATTGTTCTTGAAAAAAAAATTCATCTTTGGCAAGAATTAAAAAAAAATCTGCGTGCAGGGTTAAGATATTGGCATACATTTTTCTGTATGTTTATTGGTAATTTGTATTTATTTTGCAAAACGTCTATTCAGATCTTTAAAAAAAGACATTAAGAGAAAACTCACCTGTGGGATAACTCAGCCTGCATTTAATAGGCAATAAAGGGTTATCTGCTTGAATAAATCAAGGAAAAAAGTCATTGAACTCATACACATATTTTATTATGTGTAAATTATACCCAATAAAAAGTAAGTATCTAGGAGTATACAGGAAAGTAATTATATTGAAATATGTATAACAAAATGTTTAACATCAGTTTGTGGTATGAATAAAAACATCTTTCTTGATTCTCAACAAATTACATTGACATCCTATATATCCACTGTTTTGAACCTCCAACTCGGTGGCACCTAGGAGTGTAGCATTCTTTTCTCCTGTCTTGGCTCTCCTCATGGGGCATCTACTGCACTCGTGTTAACTGCTATATGAGCAGGTGTTGCTGAGAGCAGGCCGTGCCTCTTAGATGCTTCAAAACAGGGATGTAGATCTTGGCACGGAGGGGATATGTAAAGTTTAAAACCGAAGCCACTGCTTCTTCAATAAATATTGAATGAATTTCTATTCTGGACTAGGCAGTGTGTTCGTGACTAGGGAAACCTATTTTCCATTTTTAAATGGAGTCTCATAAACTCAGAAGTTTTCTTGGCCTTTGGAGTTTTGCCCCAAATTAATGGCCTGTGAAAGGGCTGAGCTCACTCACTTTCTGTAATTTTTTCCAGTGTTTTTCTTAGTAGAGGCTCCCGTCTCTGCTCCTGTTGCTGTTCCTGTCACCTTCACCCCAGTCTTGTGGGAACCTGGGTTGAGAGGCCTGCTGTTTGCATTGTGTGCAGGATGTAGGGTGTCATAGTGGAGACTCACCACTGAATATGACCATTGTCCTGCATCTTTCCTGCTTTCCTGTCCTTGATCAGCAGATGTCCTTAACTAGGGTCTCAGAAAGAGAATTCCCTACCCCGCACAGCCACTCTGGAGGCACAATCTATTCCTTCACTCTTTCCCCACCTGTGTCATTTCCCTAATTCTTTTAAATTGTTTTTTAGGGACCAACCAAACAGGTCATTTTTAATTTCATATAATTTCCTGAAATTCTAATAAACATATATTTTTCCATCTTATTATATCTGATAGAAAAGTATTTCCATTTTGTGTGATCATCCAATGCAGATGATCTGTCTGGGGAAATGAATGAGAAAAAGACAAGAAATAGCATGTAACTTGTCCTCTGGCCAACCTTACCCAATACTGCTTCCTCCTTAGGTGATGGGAAGTGCTCTTCTCTGGGACTATGCTTGGGAGTTTCTTTCATGGCATAGCTTGGCTGTGGGATGTTTTTCTACTTCAAAAAATCTTGGGTACCACTCTGTATTGATATATTCTTAAATCTGTACCAGAAATACCTGGACCCTGATGGATGTGCTTGCCTGGGAGACCACACATGAACCTGGAAAGAATGAGACTCTGAGTTGTTCTGAAGAGCTGTCTGGCCAGAAGTGAGGAACCTAAGAATGACCTTACCTGAAGACACTGCCTGGTTGGGGGTTCAGCTTCCTGCATAAGCTTGGGTCTGGGAATCTGAGCTTAAGCTTCCAGATCTCTGTGAGGTTGGTTTTCTAAGGCTAGCATATGTCCTGTAGGAAACAGATGTCTATTTTCCTAAATTCACAAGAACTGGGGGCAGAAAGTCTCAGCCTTTTTGTGCAGGTTTGGTTTCTTGAACTGCATCTCACTGTCAGTCATTTTCTTTCCACTTTGCTCCAGCTGGATCTGATTTTCCAGATTAAAATCATGAAGGATTGCTGTTGCTAAGTCACTTCAGTCGTGTCCGACTCTGTGCGATCCCATAGATGGCAGCCCACCAGGCTCCCCCATTCCTGGGATTCTCTAGGCAAGAACACTGGAGTGGGTTGCCATTTCCTTCTCCAATGCATGAAAGTGAAAAGTGAAAGTGAAGTCGCTCAGTCGTGTCTGACTCTTAGCGACCCCATGAACTGCAGCCTACCAGGCTCCTCCGTCCATGGGATTTTCCAGGCAGGAGTACTGGAGTGGGGTGCCATCGCCTTCTCCACATGAAGGATTGGTATCCAGCTTACTGCCAAAGCCTGGGGAGGTTGAGGTCTTTTCTCCTTCCTGTCAGCACATGTTCAGAAACCTGCCGTGCAGATCCATGCACCATCCACAGTCCTGCAGGCCTGTCTGAGTGTTATTCTGCCCTGGAGACAGAGAGATTCATGACTTTTGACTTTGTGTAATTTCTAATTCTGGACCAGGCAATTTTTCTATCCATCACCATTGCTTCTCCACATCTGAAGCCTGCCTCCCTTGGAACATTTCAGTGGCACACTCTAACTTCAGCTCAAAATCTTCCTCTTTAATCTGGCACTACCTTCCCCCAGAAGCCTTATCTGGGCTAGCATCTATGTGCTAGCATCCAGATACCTGTGATCTGTGGACTCTAGGCTTGCTTGGTAGTTACCCCCTTAGGAGGATGTTGGGCTCTGGAGTGGTCTGTCCCAGCAACCAAGCAGGATGAAGACTCTTCTCAGTTATCTTGAGCTGGGTTTTCAAGGTTCTCCTCTCCTTTCTCAGGACTGAGTGTCATTGGAAGCCATATTAACCACCAAGCTGTAGGGTTTCCTCTGATTGGCTAGTTGATGAGTTCATTTCTTGGCCTCCTTTGCCTTGGCCAATGTATCAGTAAATGTTCTTTGCTTTCTGCTCTATCTACCTGCCTGGAGGAGCCATTATTCCCTCGCATTTTCATGTTGGTCTTGAGGCTATGTCACCATGTCCTCTGACCCAAGTGCCAACACAGTTCTCTGACCCAAGCATCACTGTGGGCCCTGTAATAATGGTCATCTTCCTTCCCAGAGCTGTATGTCCACTAGTTTGGCAATCAAGACAAGGGTACCCCTTGGCTCAGCTCTAGGGTAGTAATTTCACTCATGTTGCATTGCACTAGAGTCCCATTTCTCAGCTTTAAGATCCTAGGCCAGGGAATTCCCTGACCAGTGGTTGGAACTCCATGCTTCCAATGAAGCTGGAGGGGGCGGGATGCGGGTGGCGGGGCACGAACTCCCAGGATTCCACATGCCACACAGCCAAATAACTAAATGTTAAAAAAAAAAAAAAAATCCTAGACCAGTGCCCCAGTTTTGCTCTGGTGGGGCTGCTTGCCTCCTAAATATTTAGGTAAATATGACTCTAATCTTCAACATCATGGACTGTGTTGGATCAGAGTTCTCCAAACAATTGCTGTGAATTCAAAATTTGAGCCCTAAAAACTTGGTCCCCTTATGGACCTCTTTGCTGACCTGGATGTAGATTCCTGTCTGTTCAGTTTTCCTCCAAAACTTTTACTCAAACCAAGCTGATGCTCTGCCACTTCTGCCTGTTTTGTTTGTTTGTTTCAGGTAAGGAAGAGTTGCTATAGGCCAGTCAGCTCTGTTTAGTCTTCCTCCCCCAGTGGTGATGAATACAATTTTCTCTCTTTCCTTGGGCAAGTGTTTTTGAGTTGGACTTGGCCACAATCACCAATATTATTCCATTCTTCCAAACACAATTGCAGGCAATATTTCCAGCACTGAGTAGATTTGAGTTTATAAGCAAGAGGGTTTACAATGCTTATTTAACACTATGAGCCTTAACAGATGTTCCTAAACATGGGTGAATAAGGGAAATGAGAATTGAACCCCTTATTTTGACATTCACATGATATCACGAAAAGCAGATTGGCTTTTTTTCTACTCCTCAAAATTCTTTTTTATCCAAAGAATTACACTTTTATTATTAAGTGTCATGATATTCATTTTGTAAACAAGATTTATAATATGCCTTAAATAGATAATATGCACTTTGTTGCAATTGCTATTTGTCTCAGTTCAACTTTCCAGCTGTTTTTAATCACTATTTAATGCAACCCTGGCATTAACATCGAATGAATATATTTCATACAAATTTATTTTTCTAGGGGTCATACTGCTTCTTAGACAAGGCCCTTTCCAGAGATTGTTTCCAGAAATCTAGACATGGTTCTTCATAGAAATTTCTGCTAAAAAGCCTTTTAATTAGAATTTAACCTGTATCGTAGTAGAAACCATCATTATCGTCATCGAATTTGTGTCCTCAACTCTTTTTACATGTCCTAGTATCAAACATGGAGAAGGCAATGGCACCCCACTCCAGTACTCTTGCCTGGAAAATCCCATGGACGGAGGAGCCTGGTAGGCTGCAGTTCATGGGGTCGCTAAGAGTCAGACACGACTGAGTGACTTCACTTTCACTTTTCACTTTCACACATTGGAGAAGGAAATGGCAACGCACTCCAGTATTCTCCTGGAGAATCCAGGAGCCTGGTGGGCTGCCGTCTATGGGGTCGCACAGTGTCGGACACGACTGGAGCGACTTCGCAGCAGCAGCAGTATCAAACACCTATAGTGGCTTTCTGTTCTTCTCCAAGCCAACGAAACATTCTTTCCATAGCTTTATGGTAAAAGAACATAATGTTCCAGGTAATTAGAAATCATAATCCACTCTTGTTTAATGGTGTGTTGCTGCCTTTTTCTCCATTTATCTATAAAAGCATTTTTAAAACATGAAATGTCCGTACCATTTTGTCTTCTTTTTCACTCAACGCTAAAAACATTTCACTGTTTCTCCTGAGGATTCATAAATGTAATTCTTAACACTGTAATCTATCATTTTATCTGCATCTTAACAGTCAGAATTGTACTTACCCTCTGACATCTACAAATGCATTTGCACAAAAAGCTACATTTCAGCCTAAGGTTTTGGATAAGACTGCCTGGGTCTGATGGTTAACTTGACCCAGCAGTGGCTCTCTGTCTTTGGGTAAGTAATCCTCGCCCTGCTCTTCTAATCAGAGAAGCCTGATAATAACAGAGCCACATCACAGGACTGTTGTAAAGATCAAATGTGTGTTATATAAAAAGCCTTTGGATCAGCGTCTGGCACAGAGTAAGCCGTTAATAAATGTTACCGACTATTTTTTCTTCTCATTTTTATTCTTTTTTTTTGCAAACATCTCCATTAGAAATTGCCATCCAGTTCTCTAGGCTACCATTATGTCTGCTTGTGCTGTGCAATGCATACCCTTAATTCTTTTCATTCTTCACATTTTATGGAGAATCCCTTGGAAATTCTCTGGTCCTTGATTTAAGTGGATTTCCAGGGAAACTAAAATAAAGCAATTTTTGTGTAGAGGCCAGCTGGTCCCCTTCCATTAATTACAGGTGTAACAATTGTGTTCCCTAAGAAAGCAGGCATTGCTTTTTTGAAAATTTAGATGAAGAACGCTTTGTGGAATATGCTTTGTTTGACAACAAAAGAATTTTATTTCTTCACAGGTAGATGCAAACCAAGAGGCAACCAAGAACTTAAAAAGTGACATGAAGAGTTATGTAGAATCACAATGACAGCCTTGTCCCAGCTGAGTTTCTTTCTTTCTTTCTAAATGGATATTTTGGTTTATTTTCTTTCATTTTTTTGGGTAAATTAGTATAATTTCATTTTTCTCCATTTGTAAACGTTATTTTTTTATTGGAGTATGATTGCTTTACAATGTTGTGTTAGTTTCTGCTGTATGAGAAAGTGAATCAGCTATATGTATACATACATCCCCACTTGGACCTCCGTCCCTCCCTCCTCCCACCCCCATTCCACCCCTCTAGGTAACCACAGAGCCCTGAGCTGAGCTGTTTGTGTTACGCAGCTGCTTCCCACTAGCTGTCTGTTTTACACATGGTGTATATATGCCAGTGCTACTCTCCCAGTTCATCCCGCCTTCCCCTTCTCCTCTGTGTCCACATGTCTATTCGCTACATATGCATCTCCTTTCCTGACCTGCAAATAGCTTCATGTTGTTGTTGTTCAGTAGCAAGTCTCAGTAAACTCTTTGCGACCCCATAGACTGCATCTCACCAGGCTTCCCTGTCCTTTTCTATTTCCCAGAGTCTCGGTTGCAAATATATAAATTAATATACAAGACTTGGTTTTCGGTTTCTGACAACTTCATTTTGTATAACAGACTATATATAGGTCCACCCACATCACTACAAATGACTCAATTTCATTCCTTTTTATAGCTGAATAATATTTCATTGCACATATGTATCACATCTTCTTTATCTTTTCATCTGTCAGTGAGCATTTTGGTTGCTGCCAAGAGCTGGCTATTGTAGATAGTGCTGTAATGAACACTGGGGTGCATGTGTCTTTTTTGAATTATGGTTTTCTCAGGGTATGTACCAAGTAGTCATCCAGCTGAGTTTCTGAATGAATTGGTCTTTGACTAATTTACTATTAACCAGTACCCCTATCAATCAATTCAGTTCAGTTCCTCAGTTGTGTCCAACTCTTTCTGATCCCATGAACTGCAACACACCAGACTTCACTGCCCTTCACCAACTCCTGGAGGTTGCCCAAACTCATGCCCATTGAGTCGGTGATACATCCAAACCATCTTATCCTCTGTCGACCACTTCTCCTCTTGCCTTCAATCTTTCCCAGCATCAGGGTCTTTTCCAATGAGTCAGTTCTTCACATCAGGTGGCCAAAGTTTTGGAGTTTCAGCTTCAACATCAGTCCTTCCAATGAATATTCAGGACTATTTCCTTTAGGATTGACTGGTTGGATCTCCTTGCAGTCCAAGGGACTCTCAAGAGTCTTCTCCAACACCACAGTTCAAAAGCATCAATTCGTCAGTGCTCAGATTTCTTTATGGTCCAAATCTCACATCTATACATTACTACTGGAAAAACTACAGCTTTGACCAGATGGACATTTTTTGGCAAAGTAATATCTCTGATTTTTAATATGCTGTCTAGGTTGGTCATAACTTTCCTTCCAAGGAGCAAGCATCTTTTAAGTTCATGGCTGCAGTCACCATCCGCAGTGATTTTGTAGCCCAAGAAAATAAAGCCTGTCACTGTTTCCATTGTTTCCCCATCGATTTTCCATGAAGTGATGGACCATATGCCATGACCTTTGTTTTTGGAATGTTGAGTTTTAAGCCAGCTTTTCCACTCTCCTCTTTCACTTTTATCCAGAGGCTCTTTAGTTTCTTTTCACTTTCTGCCATAAGAGTGGTGTCATCTATATATCTGAGGTTATTGATATTTGTCCCTGCAATCTGAGAAGGGGACGACAGAGGATGAGATGGTTAGATGGCAACACTGACTCAGTGGACATGAGTTTGAGCAAGCTCTGGGAATTGGTGATGGACAGGGAAGCATGGCGTGCTGCAGTCCATGGGGTCGTAAAGTTGAACACTACTTTATGGCTGAACTGAACTGTGCTTCCTCCAGCCTGGCATTTCACATGATGTACTCTGCATATAAGTTAAATAAGCAAGGTGATGATATTCAGCCTTGATGTACTCCTTTCCCAATTTGGAACAAGTCCATTGTTCCATGCCTGCTTCTAATTGTTGCTTCTTGACCTGCATATAGATTTATCAGGAGGCGGGTAAGGTGATCTGGTATTTCCATCTCTTGAAGAATTTTCCGCAGTATATTGTGATCCACACAGTTAAAGGCTTTAGCATAGTCAATAAAGCAGATGTAGATGTTTTTCTGGAATTCTCTTGCTTTTTCTGTAATTCAACAGATGTTGGCAATTTAATTCTAATTCTTCTGCCTTTGGGCTTCCCTTGTGGCTCAGGTGGTAAAGAATCTGCCCACAATGAGGGAGACCTGGGTTCGATCCCTGGGTTGGGAAGATCCCCTGGAGAAGGGAAAGGCTTCCCACTCCAGTATTCTGGCCTGGAGAATTCCACAGGCTGTATAGTCCATGGGGTCGCAAAGAGTTGGACACAACTGTGCGACTTTCATTTTCATTTTCCTCTTCCTTTTCTAAATCCAGCTTGAACATCTGAAAGTTCTCAGTTCACGGACTGTTGAAGCCTAGCTTGGAGAATTTTGAGCATTACTTTGCTAGTGTGTGAGATGAGCATTTTATGGTAGTTTGAGCATTCTTTGGCATTGCCTTCTTTGAGATTTGAATGAATACTGACCTTTTCCAGTCCTGTGGCCACTGCTGAGTTTTCCACATTTGCTGACATATTGAGTGCAGCACTTTCACAGCATCATCTTTTAGGATTTGTAATAGCTCAGCTGAAATTCCATCATCTCTTCTAGCTTTGCTCATAGAGAAGCTTCCTAAGGTCCACTTGACTTCACACTCCAGGATGTTGGGTCTAGGTGAGTGATCATACTATCGTGGTCATCTAGGTCATTGAGATCTTTTTTGTATAGTTCTGTGTATTCTTGCCACCTCTTCTTAATATCTTCTGCTTCAGTTAGATCCATACTATTTCTGTCTTTATTGTGCCCATCTTTGCCTGAAATGTTCCCTTGGTATCTCTAATTTTCTTGAAGAGATCTCTAGTCTTTTCCATTCTATTGTTTTCCCCTATTTCTTTGCATTGATCACCGAGGAAGGCTTTCTTATCTCTCCTTGCTATTCTTTGGAACTCTGCATTCAGATGGACATATCTTTCCTTTTCTCCTTTGCCTTTCACTTCTCTTCTTTTCTTAGCTATTTGTAAGGTCTCCTCAGACAACCATTTTGCCTTTTTGCATTTCTTTTTCTTGGAGGTGGTTTTGATCACTGCCTCCTGTACAAAGTTATGAACCTAAGTCCATAATTCTTCAGGCACTCTATCTATCAGATCTAATCCTTTGGCTCTATTTGTGACTTACACTGTATAATTGTAAGGGATTTGATTTAGTACCCCTATAGCTAACTATATTGCTTACTTGTACCAGTTAAACCAGTTTGAAGTCTGGCAAGTTGAATTTTATTTCTCTGTCTCAATTTTTCATGCATCAAATGAAGAGGAAGAAACCCTGCTGAACTTCACAGGGATATAAAGTACTTTGAAATGTAAATATAACTATAGATGCATACGTAAAATAAACTATGAACTGGTATGCAAATATCTTAGTAAAGTTATACATTTTCTTTGAAAGAAAATAAAAGGTCTAAAGATTATTTTAATTCACATTTTTAGCAAGCCTATCTTTCAATTAATATTAGGACTGATATTCTTTGTGAGGAAAATGCTACTCAGACGTAGGTTTCATTGACATGATAGAGGACCCCTGTTCATATCTCCATATAATACAATGGTGCCTTTTCGGAGATGGCTTTGGTTTTACTTTCCAAAGACCACCTGTGTAAGCAGGTGAGAAGAGCAAGATCACAGAACTTCTCTCACTGTGAGCTGATGATATTGTACTTTGGGTGAATTCCATTTTGAATCAGCAAAGACACAGTGGATTCAGTAATCTCAGCAAATCAATGAATCTCTCCCTTGTACCTTGTCCTTCAGTCTTTTTTGCTGATTTCCTCTGAAACATTGTACGTCAGAATTATCGAGACACCTACCCACTTTAATTATGAGTCTCACTGAATACAAACATAACCATCTGTAGTTATAACTATAAAAACTGTATACATAAGCTTTGTAACTAGATATATTTCTTTGTAGAATTCCTTGGAGTCACAGAAATAAATTTTGGTTCAAGTATCAGAGACAATCAGGTCTCTAGTTTCTTTGCATATGAATTTAGTGCTAAGCTTTAATTAGAAAACATATGATATTTATTTAGAAGTTTTCTTTCATGCACTTAGGTTATATTAACAACAATAAATTATTCATTTAGGATATATTTAAAAAGTACAAAGCATATATGAAAAAACATTTTGTCATAGATAGAACTGTGTTCCCTAAATTTATATGTATTAGTAGAAATCCTACCCCTTTAGTATCTCAGAATGTGATCTTACTTGGAAATAGGATTGTTGCAAATTTAATTAGTTAAGATGATGTCAGCCTGGAGTAGAGTGGGTTCCTAATCAGATATGACTGGTGTCCTGATAAAAAGAGACATTTTGGACACACACCAGGAGAATGCCATGTGGAAATGAAGGCAGAGACATTGGTGCTGCTTCTACAAGTCTAGCAATGTCAAATATTGCCAGAAAACCACCAGAAGCTGGGAGAGAAGCATGAAACAGAGTCTCCTTCCCAGGTTCAGAAGGAACCAACCCTTTGAAACTTTGATGTCTGACTTCTAGTCTCCAGAAATATGAGACAATGCATGTCTGTTGTATTAGCCACTCATTCTGTAGTAGTTTGTTGGCAACTCTAGCAAATTAATAGAATGTAGTACCAGAAGTAGGATGCTCCTGCAGGGGATACTCAAAAATAAGACAGTGATTTTGGAATTTGTTGATAGAGTCTTGAGGTGCCTGATTTAAAAAGAAAAAGCCTAGATTGCCTGGGAAAGGGATTTGAAAAAGAACAGTTAATTGTATGGGTATAATTGAATCACTTGGCTGCACACCAGTAACGAACACATCATTGTTAATCAACTATGTTGTTTTTGTTCAGTCGCTAAGTTGTGTCCGACTCTTTGTGACCCCCATGGACTGCAGCATGCCAGGCCTCTCCCTGTGCCTCACTATCTCCTGGCATTTGCTGAAGTTCATGTCTATTGAATTGGTAATGCCATCCAACCATCTCATCCTCTGTCATCCCCTTCTCCTACCTTCAATCTTTCCCAGCATTATGATCTTTTTCAATGAGTCGGCTGTTGGCATCAAGTGGCCAAAGTATTGGGGCTTCAGCATCAGTCCTTCCAATGAATATTCAGGGTTGATTTCCTTTAGGATTGATTGATTTGATCTCCTTGCTGTCCAAGAGCCTCTGAAGAGTCTTCTCCAGCACCACAATTCAAAAACATAAAATTCTTCTGTCCTGAGCCTTCTTTATGGTCCAGCTCTCACATCCATACATGACTATCAGGAAAACCATGGCTTTGACTATACGGATCTTCATCAGTGAAGTGGTTTCTCTGCATTTTAATATGTTGCCTAGGTTTGTCATAGCTTTTCTTCCAAGGAGCAAGTGTCTTTTAATTTCATAGCTTCAGTCACCATCCATAATAATTTTGGAACCCCAGAAAATAAAGTCTGTCACTGTTTCCCTCCCCGACTCCTCATCTATTTGCCATGAAGTAATGAAACCAGATGCCATGATCTTCATTTTTTGAATGCTGAGTTTTTAAAAATTTATTTATTTTAATTGGAGGGTAATTACCTTACAATATTGTGGTGGTTTTTGCCATACATTCACATGAATCAGCCACGGATGTATGTGTGTTCCCCATCCTGACCCTCCCTTCCACCTCCTTCCCCATCACATCTCTCAGGGTCATCCCAATTCACCAGCCCTGAGCACCCTGCCTCATCCATTGAACCTGGACTGGCAATCTGTTTCACATATGATAGTATACATGTTTCAATGCTATTCTCTCAAATCATCCCACCCTCGCCTTCTCCCACAGAATCCAACAGTCTGTTCTTTACATCTATGTCTCTTTGGCTATCTCGCATATAGGATCATCATTACCATCTTTCTAAATTCCATATATATGTGTTAATACACTGTATTGGTGTTTTTCTTTCTCACTTACTTCACTCTCTATCATAGGCTCCAGTTTCATCCACCTCATTAGAACTGATTCAAATGCATTCTTTTTAATAGCTGAGTAATATTCCATTGTGTATATGTACCACATCTTTCTTATCCTGAATGCTGAGTTTTAAGCCAGCTTTTTCAGTTTTCTCTTTCACTTTCATCAAGAGACTATTTAGTTCCTCTTCCCTTTCTGCCATAAGGGTAGTATCATCTGCATATCTGAGGTTATTGATATTTCTTTGGGCAATCTTGATTCCAGCTTGAGCTTCATCCAGCCCGGTATTTCACCTTAATACTTAATGATTTAAATTTCCCTTGTGAGTCACATGACTATTCACTGCCACAGCATCCTGAATCCTGCTGATTTTTTGCCCCTACAAGAAGAAGTGGCATTTCATGACTGTCTTACCTCAGGGAACTTTCTGTACCTCACTCAGCTTTACTAGAGACTCTGACCTAATATTATTTGTGTATGGATCATTCCTCAGAGTTGAAACTGGCAGTTATCAGGAGAATATACTATTTCCAATAGAAGTTGTCCTTAGAACATAGTTCTTTATCTCAGGTAAAATCAACCCAGAATTGACAAGTGAGTGCAATAAGCTTTGCACTTGTCAATTAGCCAAAGAACAGACAGCATATGTGTACAGCTGTCCTTTAGTATCTGTAGGGGATTGATTTCAGGGCCCCCGTTATATGCTTAAGTCTGTGTTAAAATGGCAAACGTGTGTGCATGCTCAGTCTCTTCAGTCATGTCCAACTCTTTGTGACCCTAGGGACTGCAGCCCACCAGGTTCCTCTGTCCATGAGATTCTCCAGGTAAGAATACTGGAGTGGGTTACCATGCCCTCCTCCAGGGGATCTTCTAGACCTGGTGATTGAACTCACGTCTGCCTGCATTGCAGGGAGATTCTTTACCCACTGAGCCACCTTGGAAGCCCAAAATGGCATAGTTTTTCCATATATGTACATCTTCCCATACACGTTAAATCATCTTTGAATATTTATGAATATTTACGAATACTATGAATATAGTACCTGATGTAATATAAATACTATGTAAATAGTTGCCAGCACGCGGCAAATCTAAGTTTTGCTTTTTGGAGAGTTCTGGAATTTTTTTTTCTTAGTATTTTTGATCTGAGGTTAGCTGAATCTATGGATTTGAAACTCATGAATATGGGCAGCTGATTGTATATAGATATCAGGTATGATTTTGGAGTAGTATATGACTCTGAGACACTTTGGAGGAAAAGACCTTTTTGCCTATTCTGAAGACACTA
This sequence comes from Bison bison bison, assembly GCF_000754665.1. NCBI lineage: Eukaryota > Metazoa > Chordata > Mammalia > Artiodactyla > Bovidae > Bison > Bison bison. Next base: position 8,106,384 of record NW_011495032.1, read on the forward strand.
TCAAAAATGGTCAACAAGTAAAGAAACTTATAGTCCATGGGATCTTAAAAAGTTGGATATGACCGAGCACCCTCCACTTTCACTTTCACTTAGATACATTCCTACCTCTGGAAGAGGTGGCTATTTTAAAGGTTGAGGTCCATGAAAAGAGAGAGTATACAAGTTACAGGAAATGCCCTAGCAGATCATTATGACAAAAACAGCTTTAACCAAGGTAATGATCTTAACTAAACTCTCTGAGTATTTAAACAGGTCGTTATAAAATGTTAATGGTTAATCCTTTATTTAAGAATGGAAGAAATGAAAAAAAATCAGGTTTCACTCTTTGCTCATATAATCTCTGGCACTATCAAGATGGCCACTTGGTGGTACCAGATTATTTCAAATAGATACTAGCTGAATTTCTCCATTAAATTATTTATTATGGTACAAATGGGTTACACCTCAAACCAACATCTATGGGGAAACTTTCAAAAGACTGCTGAGTTTGTTTTGAGGTCATGTGTCATCTCTCAAGGACATAATCCTGGAAAAACCATAAAGGGACATAGCCAGATACTAAAACCTCAGGGTCCTTTGAACACCTTCAGATGAATTTGGTCAGATTATGGCCTCCATGGGATTTGATTATATTTTAGTTATTGTATATTTATTTTCAGGGTGGGTTGAAACATTCCCTTGTCACAAACTACAGACTTTACAGTAGTGAAATGACTGCTTGATTTTGTGTTTTAACCTGGGAATACCAACTTTTATATTAAGTTACTGAAGCACATAGTTTCTGCGGACAATTATAGAAAAACTCTGTGAGCCTTTATCTGTTATTCAATAACTATATTACTCTTACCATGCGTGATCACCTGGAATGATTGAAAGAACTATGGTTTCCTTATACTAAAGTGAACAAAAATTTCAGGAGTCCTTGAGCTCCTTTGGCCAAAGCTCTTCTGAAATAGACCTTCTGGCCATGAAGTCCAATCCTCCTACAACACATAAGTCATCTCTCTATTAATTGGTAGATGGAAGTTCTATGCACTTAAGATTTTACTTCCAATACTAGAGTCTGCCATGCTGAACACAGATATAGCAAGACATTGTAAGAAATTCGTCATGTACTACACCTGGGCTATCACCAATAGGTTAACTTATCTTTCCACAATATCTTCCTGGACAGTCTCTTCACAGTCTTCGACCATTAGATTTCATATATTGGAAGAGACAACAGAGAAAAACTGCTCTTGAGTCATGTTGTAAAGAACCATATCATGTTCTATGAACAACAAATACAGCAGTGCACCTACAGGGAGTCAAGCTTTGGGTTCACATTTCATAGCTAAAGAAGCAATTCAGAACTCCACACAACTGGAAGGCTACTCCACTGTAGATTCTTAGAGACCCTCCATAAGGAGCTGATCTTTAGGAGTAGGCAGCCAGTCTAAGATCTTTGGAACAAGTACATGACTTCAGATAGTGGAAAGCTTCACTCCATAATTTGGGTCAAGGCTTATCTTTAATTCCTGTATTGTTTTTCATCTGTTCACTTATAATCATCTTATTTTCTTTAAACCTCTGGTTGTTGCTGATCCATATTGGCCTCTTTTCTCTTTTCTTTCCTCTTTCTTATAACTGCTTAATCTGAATCTACTCATTTAAACACCATTCTTCAGTTCAGTTCAGTTCAGTTCAGTTGCTCATTTGTGTCCAACTCTTTTCGACCCCATGAATTGCAGCATGCCAGGCCTCCCTGTCCATCACCAACTCCAGGAATTTACTCAACTCATGTCCATAGAGTCGGTGATGCCATCCAGCCATCTCATCCTCTGTCATCCCCTTCTCCTCCTGCCCCCAATCCCTCCCAGCATCAGGGTCTTTTCCAATGAGTCAACTCTTAGCATGAGGTGGCCAAAGTATTGGAGTTTCAGCTTTAGCATCAGTCCTTCCAGTGAACACCCAGGACTGATCTCCTTTAGAATGGACTGGTTGGATCTCCTTGCAGTCCAAGGGACTCTCAAGAGTCTTCTCCAACACCATTCTTAGATTATCCCAAATAGTAGCCACTGCCCTCAATCTTGCTCACTGCTGGATATGCTGTCCATGATCAAATCTGGACTGTTGTATATGACCCCCATGATAAAAATATCTGGGCAATACTTGTTTCATCAAATGAGACAATCAGAGCTACTGGCATTTCCACTTTCACCAATATGGAAAATAGACCCTAAACAAGTTAACTTACGACTTTGTTAGTGTTTGTCTCTCCCAGAAAAATAACTATTTATTGCAATCAACTTATCAGATCCTGCTGCTGTGGCTGCTAAGTCGCTTCAGTTGTGTCCGACTCTGTGCGACCCCATAGATGGCAGCCCATCAGGCTCCCCTGTCCTTGGGATTCTCCAGGCAAAAACACTGGAGTGGGTTGCCATTTCCTTCTCCAATGCATGAAAGTGAAAAGTGAAAGTGAAGACGCCCAGTTGTGTCCGACTCAGTGACCCCATGGACTGCAGCCTACCAGGCTCCTCCGCCCATGGGATTTTCCAGGCAAGAGTACTGGAGTGGGGTGCCATCGCCTTCTCCAATCAGACCTTAGGAAACTCTAAATTTGAATTCATCAAATTTTGTAGGGGGATAAGCCAAAGCCCACATTAAAGAGACTAATAGAGGTCTCTATTAGTCAAACATAACCCAGCTAATGTAAAGCTTTGGTTCCAATCTCATGTCATAAAAACTCCTTTTCCCCTGATCTCCATGTGCCCCTACTGGATGCTATTTCTTTTATGGCCATAATGTTTTGTCTTGTTTGCTTCTGATTAGTACCTCATGCACTTAAGAAATAGCATTATTATACTTGTATGTACACAGAGGCCCTATTTCTATAAATTCTCAGGGCTCAAAATTCTGACTCAAAGGTGGGCTCCAAAATGAAGCCACCCTCCACACACTGTACCTGGAGGAATTGCAGTCTTGTTTCTATGAATCATCAGAGCAGTGTTCCCCATGGCATTCTGCAGAGGTCATTAATGATACCACCTCTGCCTAGATGGGAGAAGGCAATGGCACCCCACTCCAGTACTCTTGCCTGGAAAATCCCATGGATGCAGGAGCCTGGTAGGCTGCAGTCCATGGTGTCACTAAGAGTCAGACATGACTGAGCAACTTCACTTTCACTTTTCACTTTCATGCATTGGAGAAGGAAATGGCAACCCACTCCAGTATTCTTGCCTGGAGAATCCCATGGACAGAGGAGCCTGGTGGGCTGCCGTCTATGGCATCTCACAGAGTTGGACATGACTGAAGCGACTTAGCAGCAGCAGCAGCAGCTGCCTAGATGGAATACAGATTGGTCTCAACTCATTGATGTGAGTAGTAGTGGACAGTTGTATTGCTCTATACGTTTTTGTTGGCTAGTTGTGGTGGAGTCTGCCATTGCTGGTAGCTTGCCCTGTACTTGAACCAATGAAACGAACAGAGTGGAGCAGGCTCTACATTGCCTTAAGAAAAAAGCTACTTGGGTCCCTAAGGTTGATGTTCATGGCCCAGAGGGTGTTTGTTCCTGGTCTGGGTTGGACAATTTGGATTCCCAGTTCTGAAACATTTTACAAGTACTATCAATTGTTCTCACTTTTGTCTTGATGCTGATCTATTGCATTCTATCCAGAGTCATAAATGCATCTATGCAGCTATTCTCTTGTCAGAGGATCATGATAATGACACAGCAAAAAGGTCAAGAAGATCTCATAATACAGTTGACTATGGAGAAAACTGTACATTCAATAAATGTAGACGGTATGGTTCTCTAGACTGTTCTGCATTTGTCAACTTCTCACAGGTGAGAAATTGACTAAAAGGGGGAACTGATAGGCTGAATATACAAATGGACAATGTTTGACCATATATAGTAAACTGACACAGCAGCAGCAACCAGTCCCAGAAGCCCAACCACAACCTGTGTAACAATTGTCAGAGCTTGGTCAATGACTGACAGCTTCTCCTTTTTTACCCCCACCCCTGACCTTTTTCCAATTCAGGACCAACTAGGGAAAGCCAAATATGCTCCTCAAATCACTTACATAAGATCCCTCACTTCTGGGTATCCCACCTCCATTTCCCTGTGGCAACAACCTCCAATCAGGGCGTATCTGGAGTCTCCCCCTTTTTTCACTGCAAAACTTTCCTACTCCCATGTCTGCCTTTGAGTCTCTGCCAAACAAGTGATAGTGACGGACTCCTCCTCTGTAGAAAGTTCTGAATAAACAGGCTGTTTGTTCTCAGTTGCATGGTCTTATTTATTGCCACACTTCTTAGCTGTAAGGAATAAAGGGCAACATCCCTAATTAAGAATAATGTGCATATGGGTTGGGGGAGGAGAAAATTCTGGGTAGGAGAGAGAAGATAAGATTAGTCTGATTTAGTACAGGACAGAAATAGAGAATATTTTCAGAGTTGCATTTTTCAACTTTCAAGTAATAACCTTTCTCTGGTCATTGTCTGACACGTGGTAGACAATTATTAAATGTTTTTTGACTGAATGAGTCTATGGAAGCTTGTTCTCCTCCATCCCCACAGCAACATCCTCAGAGCTCCTACAGTTTTCAAGATATTGAGCTGGACAGTTGGCCTTGGGGCAGAACTGTGACTAGTGGAAATTGGTTTAATGCTTGTCCTTTCAACCTTTCTTTTGGCACTAAGGCTATGTTCTCTTTTTATAGGACCCCTTGGTTAAAAATGTTGTTATTTATTATTAGCTTCCTTTTATTCAGGAGAAAGATCCTGTATATTTTTGAGGGCAGAACTGTATTTTATTCCAAGGAAACTATGCAAGAGATATTTTCAAATTGCACAAGTCCTAGCATTGTGGTTTTGGAGGATACAGATTTATTCCTATAGCAAATAACTATAAAGATTTAAGTAGGTTTTAGTAAATTAGGCAAAGTAAAGTGTTGGTGAAAGTTATGCCTTTATAATAGAATATCTTCATGGAGATGGTCCATCTGACTGGACCAACTGAGTCGTGGCTCTAGACAAGTGTGATGTGCACAAACTCATCTTGAACTTTCTGTAATTTTTTTCTCCCCCTGATTTTTCCCTCTAATCACTTCTCACTCCTTTTTTATTGTGACAGTTTATAACTGACTTAAAAATATGCATGTCTACATATGCACACACAAAGGCACACACACACACTTTTCTCTAAATGGGGAACTTCTTCAACTTTCTGGACTTTGGTCTGCTCTCTCTGTGGCTTACTTTTGTGACAATGTGCACCTACCTTTCTTTTCTATCATTTGTCTCAGTTGCAATATTATACTTATTTTACTTAATATACTTATTTTATTATAATTTGATCAGTAGACTGGAAGAACTATGTCTGTTTTTGTTCATGGCTTGGGTCAGTAAATATTGACTGAATTAAAGGAACAGAAATATTGAAATAATCTAATAAGCTGTTTTCACACCTTTCTCATCGTTGGTTAGTGTTGATTTCTTAGAACCCAGGGTTAAGGCTGACTCATATTGGACACTTAATAGAAAACTTTGTTGAAACGGATTGGTTGTCCTGTATCAGTGATCTGTCCTGTATCATTATATCATCCCTGGGCGAAGCATGAACCAAACCAAGGACAATGTGCCTGGCTGAGGAGAAGCAGATAAAAAATTACAAGGAATACATGTGGCTGTATCAGCACAACCTGCTCTATTTCTTGTAGAAGATGAGTGATTAAATCAAGGGTTAATTCACCTTTGGTGGTACTGGATTTATTGTCCTTTTGGTTTCTTAGGCCATTTGATAGTTGGATTAGTTATTTAGTAAGGAAGTGAGAAGTTCTTATTGCAATGGAGTGAAAAAAACTGATATAAGCATCAGAGACCTTGATTCTTGCATTTTTCTCTTTAGCTAAAGATGGGCAAACATGTTTTATGCTCTTGGCTGCAATTTTCTCAGCTTAAAATTAAGCTTTGGGAACAGAAATTCTCTTAAATTTCTAACACAAAAATTCTGTGTTTTATAAAATGAGAGGATGTTATATTCGAATTTTCATTTATTTTTCTTATTTCAGCCATACATTTTTTTTTTTTTTTTTTAACTGAACTGCACTGAACTGAAGCATGAAAGATGCAGTGGTGAGAGAGACCACGCCAAGACATAGTAGACTCTGAGAAGTTCGGGAGAAAGTAGAGGAAAAAACAGTGAATTCTTCCGAAGTCAGCCATACATTTTTGCAAGTTTTTGTCTCATATTCTGAAAAAGCTGAGCACTCCTGAAAGAACATATTTATAAGTCAGCATAATGCTGACTTAAACTATGGCCAAGAAAACTAAAATGCAATAAAATTCTCTATTTTTATATGCAACTAGTCATCCCAGGCTAACTTAAAACAATGATTTTTTACTTCTCATGAAGACATTTGTCAATTAATTGCATTCTGCCTTTGTGTCTTAAGTTATTTAAGTCTGATGTATCTCATGTGTGTATTATGAATTCTTTTTTCTAACCCACTTGGAAGACATGGTGTAGTGTATGGGCTTGTGTGTCAGACACAACTAGGTTCAAATACTGGCTGTAATACCGACTAGCTGACTTATCAGGACAATTTATTTCTTGGCTCTTATCCCCATTACTTTCTCTAATAAAGGATGATGAAGATGACATCAACATAAAGATATCATCAACCATTATGGTGACATCATATTGTAATCTTTGCAAGGATTAAATGCAATAATGTGGAGCAGACTGAGTTCCCCCAATTAACATACGCACTCTCCTTTCTACTGTGTTCAGGAGGCTTCTTAAATCAAACAACTTTTTCTTTTTGTAAATACTACACCCCTATAATCAGCAATTTTTAGAGTAGGAGTGTAATATTGGCTGATGTTTGGAGGGAATGACTGCTCAATACCTAGAAGGAACATGGCTTTGAAGAATGTTTTCTTAGCTATTAAAACAAACAAATTGAGAGATGATGGTGGCTTGGAACCAGGTTAGGTTTAGGGTTAGGACACTGAAGGGAGTAAGAAGTAGTTGGTTGGAGATATATGTTGGTAGGGCCAACAAAACTTTCAGATCAATTTTTTAAGGAGTACAAGAAAGAGAGAAGTCAAGGATGATTCCAAGGTTTTTGTTGCCCCTAAGTAGAAGGAACTGAAATAAATAAACTGTGATGGAGTGAAAAAGAATGCTTTCATTAGTTCAGGGGAATTAGAAGGGGGATCAAGCCAATGCAATGTAAATGTCATGGAAACACACAGAAGACCGAAGACTTCTTGTGAAGGGTAAAATACAATAGAGACTGCTCCCTAGAGAGAATGAAAAGCTATTATCCCATTAAATTGCCTCTCCTCTGGCTCATCTCTGCAAGGTGGGAAAACTCTAGTAATGCACATTATTTCCTGGTAAATCATGATGGAAATGTTGCAGATTTTTGTTTATGAGGACTGAAAGGATTCATCATGGTTTATTCCATGACAATTAACAGAAAGAGAGTAATAACAGTGCACCGTTTATTAGGTAGTATCCTCAACCTTTTCATATGGTAGACAGAATCCCCACAGTCTTGCTAAAGATATATAGGCCATAAAACTTTTACACAATAATGTTTGACTGTATCTGTGCAGTATTCTAGGGGTTGCATAAGTGGTCTGGTTCTTAAATCTCCTCTAAGACTATCAGACATGCAACCAAAGTCTTCTGGAAATATCTTTTTAAGAACAGATGACCACCAATCAGCAAACACTTGTTCAGTTCAGTTCAGTCACTGAGTTGTGTCCAACTCTTTGCAACCCTGTGAACCACAGCACGCCAGGCCTCCCTGTGCATCACCAGTTCCTGGAGTCCACCCAAACCCATGTCCATTGAGTTGGTGATATCATCCAACCATCTCATCCTCTGTCGTTGCCTTCTCCTCCTGCCCTCAATCTTTCCTAGTATCGGGGTTTTTCCAAATGAGTCAGCTCTTTGCATCAGCTGGCCAAAGTATTGGAGTTTCAGCTTCAACATCAGTCCTTCCAACGAACACCCAGGACTGGTCTCCTTTAGGATGGACTGGTTGGATCTCCTTGCAGTCCAAGGGACTCAAGAGTCTTCTCCAACACGACAGTTCAAAAGCATGAATTCTTCTCCACTCAGCTTTCTTTATAGTCCAACTCTCACATCCATACACGACCACTGGAAAAACCATAGCCTTGACTAGATGGACATTTGTTGACAAAGTAATGTCTCTGCTTTTTAATATGCTGTCTAGGTTTGTCATAACTTTCTTTCCAAGGAGTAAGAATCTTTTAATTTCATGGCTGCAATCACCATCTGCAGTGATTTTGGAGCCCAGAAAAATAAAATCAGGCACTGTTTCCACTGTTTCCCCATCTATTTCCCATGAAGGGATGGGACCACATGCCATGATCTTCGTTTTCTGAATGTTGAGCTTTAAGTAAACTTTTTCACTCTTCTTTTTCACTTTCATCAAGAGTCTTTTTAGTTCTTCTTAACATTCTGCCATAAGGGTGGTGTCATCTGCACATCTGAGGTTATTATTATTTCTCCCGGCAATCTTGATTCCAGCTTGTGCTTCTTCCAGCCCAGCGTTTCTCATGATGTACTCTGCATATAAGTTAAATAAGCAGGGTGCAATATACAGCCTTGATGTACTCCTTTTCCTATATGGAACCAGTCTGTTGTTCCATGTCTAGTTCTAACTGTTGCTTCCTGACCTACATATAGGTTTCTCAAGAGGCAGGTCAGGTGGTCTGGTATTCCCATCTCTTTCAGAATTTTCCATAGTTTATTGTGATCCACACAGTCAAAGGCTTTGGCATA
>NW_011495032.1:8115292-8115770 GCF_000754665.1 Bison bison bison
GCAATGGAGTGAAAAAAACTGATATAAGCATCAGAGACCTTGATTCTTGCATTTTTCTCTTTAGCTAAAGATGGGCAAACATGTTTTATGCTCTTGGCTGCAATTTTCTCAGCTTAAAATTAAGCTTTGGGAACAGAAATTCTCTTAAATTTCTAACACAAAAATTCTGTGTTTTATAAAATGAGAGGATGTTATATTCGAATTTTCATTTATTTTTCTTATTTCAGCCATACATTTTTGCAAGTTTTTGTCTCATATTCTGAAAAAGCTGAGCACTCCTGAAAGAACATATTTATAAGTCAGCATAATGCTGACTTAAACTATGGCCAAGAAAACTAAAATGCAATAAAATTCTCTATTTTTATATGCAACTAGTCATCCCAGGCTAACTTAAAACAATGATTTTTTACTTCTCATGAAGACATTTGTCAATTAATTGCATTCTGCCTTTGTGTCTTAAGTTATTTAAGTCTGATGT
>NW_011495032.1:8115870-8129755 GCF_000754665.1 Bison bison bison
CTGACCTCTTCCAGTCCTATGGCCACTGCTGAGTTTTCCACATTTGCTGGCATATTGAGTGCAGCACTTTCACAGCATCATCTTTCAGGATTTGAAATAGCTCAACTGGAATTCCATCACCTCCACTAGCTTTGTTCGTAGTGATGCTTCCTAAGGCCCACTTGACTTCATATTCCAGGATGTCTGGCTCTAGGTGAGTGATCACACCATCATGACTATCTTGGTCGTGAAGATCTTTTTTTGTATGGTTCTTCTGTTTATTCTTGCCACCTTTTCTGCTTCTGTTAGGGCCTTACCATTTCTGTCCTTTATCGAGCTCATCTTTGCATGAAATGTTCCCTTGGTATCTCTGATTTTCTTGAAGAGATATCTATTCTTTCCCATTCTATTTTTTTCCTCTATTTCTTTGCATTGATCACTGAGGAAGGCTTTCTTATCTCTCCTTGCTTTTCTTTGGAACTCTGCATTCAAATGGACATATCTTTCCTTTTCTCCTTTGCCTTTCACTTCTTTTCTCAGCTATTTGTAAGGCCTCCTCAGACAGCCATTTTGCTTTTTTACATTTCTTTTTCTTGGGGATGGTCTTGATTCCTGTCTCCTGTACAATGTCACGAACCTCCATCCATAGTTCATAAGGCACTCTATCTATCAGATCTAGTCCTTTAAATCTATTTCTCATTTCCACTGTATAGTCATAAGGGATTTGATTTACTTGTTTATTTGAAATACTTGTTACTCATGTACATTCCATAAGACTTCATCCTGGACCTGTAAGAGTGGGTGTAGATAAAGTGCACCAGGTACTTCAAATTAACAAATGACACACAAAGTCAAGTTGGGGCTAGGTATGCAAAAGGCCAAAATTCAAACTGAACTTCCTTTTCAGGCTTTATTTCATTTTACTTTAATTGGATCTCTAATGAAACTCACTATTTGGTTAACTCCTAAAGAACATGTATTAATGCACTGAAAATGAACAGAGAGAAATGTTAAAACATTTTCAACAATGAACCTGGGATGAACAACATTTTATTACATTTAAGGGACTGTCACTCATTTTCTCTCTCTCCTTCCTTCCCCCAGTTTCATTCTTTCTCCTCCCTTCTCTTCTGTTTTCACTTTTCCCTTTTCTCAAGTTTGAGATCTACTTTTTTCCTTGTCAAATGAATAGCTATATCACAAAATACAGCAGCTGTTAGGCAGAAAGGAATTTCAGTTTCAGATCTGATTGCCCCTGAAAGACCCTTAGATAATTGCTTTTCTGGTTTTAGATCTTACTGCCTCATCCTCAGCCTAAGCAGTAATGAGGGGAGGTAAATTTCTAAAGGGGAGAAAGCCTACAAAAATGACCTTTCTTTAGGTTATATGGTAAGGCCCATTTCTGGAATTATAGAGGAAGATTTGATGCCCACTATGGAATTGATGCTTTTGAACTGTGGTGTTGGAGAAGACTCTTGAAAGTCCCTTGGACTACAAGGAGATCCAATCAGTCCATTCTAAAGGAGAACAGTCCTGGGTGTTCTTTGGAAGGAATGATGCTAAAGCTGAAACTCCAATACTTTGGCCACCTCATGCGAAGAGTTGACTCATTGGAAAAGACTCTGATGCTGGGAGGGATGGGGGGCAGGAGGAAAAGGGGATGGCAGAGGATGAGATGGCTGGTTGGCATCACCGACTTGATGGACGTGAGTTTGAGTAAACTCCGGGATTTGGTGATGGACAGGAAGGCCTGGAGGGCTGTGATTCATGGGGTTGCAAAGAGTCAGACACGACTGAGCAACTGAACTGAACTGATCCATGCATGTATGAAGCAATAAGCACATATAATAGTCTCATCATTCCAAAGCTTTGGGTATAATACATGGAGTGATTTATCCCATTATAAACCATAACTGACCCTCTCTTTTTATTTCTTTCCAACTGCAAGAATAGTGATCATTGGGAAAAGATGAGTATTTTATCCCATTTTATCATCTCAGGCAGAGCAACTCAATGTAGACTATGATTCAAATTGAGTAGTTTCTATGTAAAAATGACACATATCTTACTATCACATCCCTGATACATTAAACTGTGTGGGTGTCAAATGAAAGATTCTGTCCTGTGTAATACAGAAGAATTTGCAGAGAACTTGGCTGAAGCTGTGAAAGACTTAAAGAACTGCAAGTTTCCTTTTGGCCTGTGGAATCTTGTTACACTCCCACGATATTAAATTTTGTAATGAAGGATGACAAATTGATCAGGGGAAGGGAGGTATTTTGCTTACAAAGAGGGGGCAAATGAGCACAGGCTTTGAAGCTGATCAGGGCAGGCTGAAAGCTTCCCTGCCACTGGAGGGCAGGCAAATCACTTACCCTTCTTAGCAACAGTTTCCATATCTGTCAAAGGAGCATGCTAATTTCTGTGGTTACACATAATGTAGGGAAGCATGGGACATAGTAGGTAATAATACATTTGTTACAGTTAAGAAAGTGGTGACTGTAGAATATCAACTAAATTGCAGGGCAAGTTAAAACTGCATAAGATACCTGTGTGATACCATTTATGTGCAATTGATTTGATCATTTAAGTAATATTTACCCAATAAATAGAGCCTTTTCTCACAATAAGTAACTTCATAAGGCAAAGCTTGGCCAGATTCCATCTGCATGTTTCGAAAACATTTTGTAATTCTGAGCTCTCTAATAATTGCTTAAGACAAGGAAGTGGAATGCTGGAGGCCAGCTTTCTGGCTTCAAGTCTTTTTCTTATTCTTTTATCTTACAGGTTATTACAAAACATTGAGTATAGTTCCCTGTGCAAAGGAGTGGGTCCTCACTGATTCTTGATTTTGTTTATAATAGTGTGTATATGATAATTCCAGTCTCTTAATTTCTCCCCCATCACCTTCTGCTTTGGTTATCATGCTTATTTTCTATGTCTGTGAGTTTCTTTTTATTTTGTATATAAGCTTATTTGTATCTTTTTCTTAGATTCCACATATAAACCATATCATAGAAGATGGGATGTGTATACACACACACACACACACACATGCACACACACACAATGAAATATTACTCAGCTATAGAGAAGAATGAAATAATGCCATGCAGCAATTTTGATGGACCTAGAGATGATCATACTAAACAAAGTAAGCTAGACAGAAAAAGACAATTTATTCCTTTAAATGTCAAATGTATATCCATATCCAATGTCTCTAGCATTAGAAAAGATATTTTGGATGATTTATCAGATCATAAATATTAAGATTTGTTTGGCAATGATTGGAGAGCTAGGAACTGATTGATTAGAAACATTAAACCTTTGCTGCCTAAAATATTAAATTGGCTTCATACAGAAGGGAACACTTCAATGAGCCTAGTGTTAGGTATAGGGTGGGCTCTTGATGCAGAGAACAGATGGAAAACAACAAAGTCAAAGACTATCAGTGTCTTGCTGGTATTCTTGACTTGTATATAGAATCAGCAGTTGCTCATGGATATAAGATTATGTCCCTTGAGAGTTCAGACAGGAAGTGTTCTCATTAAAGCCAAAGATAAAAGATCAGTACTCACTGGAGAAGATATTTTGTGGATATCCTCAACTAAATTTCAGTGGTTTATAACTATATATTTAATTTCCTTCCACAGAACCTAGTAAACAGCTATAATACCTTGGAGTCTCACAAGTATTTTATGACAAAAGCAGCTCATGAGATAAATAAAAAAATATAAAGCTTATAGAATAGACTACAATTTTACTAACATCTTTAATTTTTAGAAAAATTGGCTCAGTTCCCACCCTTTAATGATCTAGAATTTCCAGTAAATCCTGGAGAAACTTGAGAATGTTATGAAAGCAAAAAATATTTAAGGAAAGAGACATTTCACATCACGGTGAAGATACACATAAAGCCTTGATTGCTATGTGCATCCTTGGTACCACCTCCTGCTGCCACCCAGACATGTTTTGTATTTTCCTGAGACTGACTTTGTCTGCATTACTTTGACCCCAGTTGTAGGTGTATTCTGAATCCCTGTGTCTTCCATTAAGGCTTCTACTAACCATTCACAAGGAAAATACTGCCCCCCACCAAAAAAAACCCTATTTTTAGAATTCTCTTGTTTTCACAGATTAGACTCATTGTCCTTAAATTTAAGTCTGTTTTCTGCACTTACTCTCTGACCAGATGCCTTCTTGACCTACAGGTTCAATTGATGCTGAGTCTACTTAGATTGCAAGAATTTTTTCCCTTTGGTGGTGGTTATGCAAATGTATAATTGAAGTTTAATAAATCTCAGTGATGAAAGAGCTACCTTGGTATTTTTCTGTAATGGGACTTATCTTTTTTATTTATTTTAATTGGAGGATAATTACTTTACAATATTGTGATGACTTTTGCCATACATCAATATGAATCAGCCATAGGTATACATGGAATTTATCCTGATAACTTTGAAACTGAAGACCATACCCCCAAAATATAAAATAAGTATTTGTGATTTGCAAAAAATAGCTATTCATGGGCACTGTATACTCCTTTCTATTTTATTCTCCTCCCTTTTTACTTTATTTTCACATTTCCCTTTGGAAATATCAAACGGTAATTTTTAAAAATGGTATTGTTTTCTTAGAGATAATGAAATTTTAATTTACTGTTATAAATAAATAAAGGAGAAAATAGATTCATGAAATAAGGAGCTGCTAGCAAACCCATTTTCCATGTGCTTTTGTTCCCTGTTACATGATGGAGACGTTTGTATACACATGTACAAAAATGCTGTTATCTTAGAGGTTATTATTTTGTCTCCATTTCCATAGGAGAAAAACAATCCTTTTTAGAAAATCTAATATTTGGTAGATAAATCTCTATAAATGATCAAATTGGTTGAACCTTGCTCTAAGGCTTCGAATAATTATGCATGAAAATAATTCCTAATGAGTGCATAATAAATATGTAGCCTCTCTCCCTGCCCTGATCCTGGTCTCACTCACAAATAACCATGACCCCATGGAGTAGGTTCTTGTGAACATTTCTAGAAATGTTCTTTGCATGGGTGCCCACAAGCATACATACACATATTTTATCCACCTCTTTTTAAGGATAAACATATTGTTCTAGATAGATTAATTGTTCTGATCTAGATTTTCTTAACCCATAGAAAATACAGACGTACTTCATGCTTCTTGAAAAATTATTACAGGATACCAGCATATATTCGTATGTACCCTATATACTAGGTAACAATTGCTAGAAAATTATGGCAACAGACCCACTGCCTGTTTTTATAAACAAAGTTTTACTGGAACACAGACACACTCATTTACTTACATGTTATTGATGGTTGCTTTCTAATGGCAATGGCAGAGTTGAGTAGTTGTAACAAAGATGGCATGGCCCACAAGTCTTAAATATTTACCATCTGGCCCTTTAAAAAACTGTTTTCAACTTCTTCAATAAGATTTAATATGCTCAGTTGCTAATTTGTGTCCAACTCTTTGTGACCCTATGGACCGCAGCCCGCCAGGCTCTTCTGTCCATGGAATTTCCCAGGCAAGAATACTGCAGTGGACTGCCATTTCCTTCTCTAGGATTTAATATAGCAGGTTATGATATGATATATAATAGAATGACATGACACATAGAACACAAGTGTATGGCTTGATGAACTTTAAATAATAAAATGAACAAATCTATGTCACCAGCTTCCAGGCCAAGAAACAGAATATTGCCAGTACCCTCTCATGGCAGCTTCTGTCAACACTGACATTAGTTCTTTATAACTGTCTTGTAATATTCCATTATTTGAGTCGACCTTAATTTGTTAAACATTTTCCTATTCATAGGCATATTGTTGCTCTTGTTCAGTCATTAAGTCATGTCACACTGCTTGTGACCCCATGGACTGAAGAACCCCAGGCTTCCCTGTCCGTTACCATCTTCCAGAGTTTGCTCAAACTCATGTCCATTGAGTTGGTGATGCCATCCAACCATCTCATCCACTCTGTTATCCCTTCTCCTGCCTTCAGTCTTTCCCAGCATCAGGGTTTTTCTAATGAGTTGGCTCTCTGCATTAGGTGGCCAAAGTACACAATGTTTTTTTCTTATTATTACAACTTTATACATATTTTCTTGCACCTTGGAAGCCAAAGGACTGATGTTTTTGAACAGTGGTGCTGCAGAAGACTCTTGAGACTCACTTCAATAGCAAAGAAATCAAACCAGTCAATCTTAAAAGAAATCAATCCTGAATATGCATTGGAAGGATTGATGCTGAAACTGAAGATCCAGTACTTTGGAATGGATAGCTGACTCTTTGATATCTAGATCCAGAAGATTCCCCCAAACAAACTTTCTCATCCATTAAGCAATCGCTGCTTATCCTCCCCTCACCCAGCCCCTGGCAACCACTCATCTGCTTTCTGTCTCTATTGATTTGCCTGTTCTGGACATTTATTATAAATGGAATCACACAGTGTAGCCTTTTGTGTCTGGCTCCTTTTTCTTAACATACAACCCAGTGATTCTACTACTGGTTGTATACACAGGTGTTCAAACAAACTTGTAACAAAAATTCATAACAGCATTATTATGCCCCATAGCCCAAAGGTGAAAACAACACAAATTTCTATCAACCGATGAAAGGACAAACAAAATGATATATATCCATGCAATGAAATATTATTCAGCCATAAAAGGAAATGAAGTGCAGACACATGTTGCAAAATAGATGAACCTTGAAAACCATTATAGGTTATTTATTGTTATTAAAAATTATTTGCATATTAATAGAAATTGTATATCTCTACCTGAGAGACTTTGGCTTTTGTATTCTAAAAGCTGAAGGCATTAAAGGAAATGATTTAGAAAGCCAGGCAATGTGTCTCTCACTGTCATACCCTTTCCACACTGGAAACAATTTCCTCAAGAGTTGGGAGTTGATGAGACTGAGAGGAGTGAATGAGAGTCAAGAATTTGTGCAACCAGGGAAAGAGATTCTATGCCTGCTCCCTTGTTCACATCTTGCCCTGGGCAGACAGAAGACCCAGAGAGCTCTGGAGGAAGCAAAAAGAGAAGGGATATTTCCCACAAAGAATGGAGGACAGTGGCCACCTGCTGAGAGGATGAGCTGCATGGTGCTCAGTTCATCTCAGCCAGGGCCAGCCTGGACACAGCTCCTAGGACTCAGTGTGGCCCAGAAGCAGCAACGTGATGGTCACATCCTTTGGTCTCACCTGAAAGTATCAGAGAGAACTAGAAGGGAGTGAACAAATGGCCCAGGGGCTACATTATGGCAGCTACCTGTGTATACTGATGGCTGAGCATCTTTGGAGCATGGAAGCAGCAATCTCTTTGTGAACATGTGAACTCAACTTTAGATAACTCCCTACTGCTTTCCCTGCTTTCATGACAGACAACAAGATAAAATATACCACATCTCTTTGGTATTTCACAAACCTCTAGAACTTGGACATGGTCTTGGGAGAAGCCTAAGGGAAACCAGCTTCAGTTGAGATGAATTTCTCACCATTTCATTGGATGGATTTTTGATCGTTAGAGAAAAATAAAGAAAAGGATCATTTCTTTTTGACACCTTAGTTTTTGCAATTATATTTCACTTCTTTATACATGTGTCAATAGGATTTCTTTCTTAAACTTCTATTTTCATTCTTTTTGTTGTTTTCTGTTGCTTTCAGAGAGGAAGTTGAAATGAACTGAATCACTTTGCTGTACACCTGAAACTAACACAATGTTGTAAATTAAATGTGCATGCATGTGTGCTCAGTCATATCCGACTCTGAGACTCCATGGACAGTAGCCTGCCAGGATCTTCTGTCCATGGGATTTTCCATGCAAGAATACTGGAATGGGTAGCCATTTCCTACTCCAAGGGCTCTTCCTCACCCAGGGATCAAACCCTTTTCTCCTATATCTCCTGCATTGGTAGGTGTATTATCATTGTGTCACCTGAGAAGATAAATTAACTATATTTCATAAATATATATAAAACTATTTTTCAATAAAAAGAGAGAGAACAAAATAAAATGAATTGATACAAAAGTTTTTAGTAAAAATAAAAAAAGGAATATTACTAATGTCAAGCTCTTGGATTGTCTAAAGGGTCTTATTTGATTTTTCTAAACTGTTAAAACAGACAGAATTCATTTGGGAAGAGACAATTGGCTGCATAGGTAAGGACTCATCATGTGTGGTTTGTAAATGGAAAAGAAGAAAGCCAACACCAGGAGAGATGTCCTGTCTCACTACCTTGTGTCTAGTGGTCCTAGATTGTCTTGAGTCCAAGGTTGAAGGACTATATCAGTTGAAGAGTTTGACTTCATCGGTTGACTGTATCAATTTAAAGGAGAGCTCAGCAATATGTCTTAATTAAAACTAAGCATACAAACTCTGAGGATATACACACAGGGATTAGGAAAGCTTAATTAGATAAACCAGAAGGAGAATGGATACATTGACTTCAAAGAAACAACTCCAAAGAAGCTGTGTTATATTTGAAGACAAAACACCCATCCAGGGTTCATGCTGAGCAAACCCACATGATCTGGAGAGACAGAGTTCAGTTTGGGTGTGGACAAATTGATGAGGTCCTTATCAAGACTGAACAAATCAAACAAAGATAATCATTCAGTTGGGCAAACCAGTGGTTTTCTGAGCTGAGTCTGCAATCTGATTTGGAGATTGGCTTCATCATTAGAATGTTCCACTGTGGAGTGGCCATGACCATTTTTCTCCTCTCCAGCTGTTTGTTGTTGTTGCTGCTGCTTAGTCGCTTCAGTCGTGTCCAACTCGGTGCGAGCCCATAGACGGCAGCCCACCAGGCTCCCCCATTCCTGGGATTCTCTAGGCAAGAACACTGGAGTGGGTTGCCATTTCCTCCTCCAATGCACGAAAGTGAAAAGTCAAAGTGAAGTCGCTCAGTTGTGTCTGACTCCTAGCGACCCCATGGACTGCAGCCTACCAGGCTCCTCCGTCCATGGGATTTTCCAGGCAAGAGTACTGGAGTGGGGTGCCACTGCCTTAGACACCCTTTTTGTTTTAGATATAAAATTTCCTGACAAGGTAAAATGAAGTGACATTATCTTTCTAATGAATGTGTAATGGCCATGCTGGTTTCAGCCATAGTGATTGAGCACCCCATGTCTGTGATCCAGAGAAATAATTAGACATGCCTTGAATGAATCTCCCTTCTGGATGCCTTTGGGAAGAAATAGTGGTGGTATGATGTCACCAGGAGTGGGAATTAATATGTCTTTTGTTTTTCTTTCAATGGCACTTCATTTACACTGTGAGAATTTTCTAAGACAGTGTCCTCTCCTCTTGCTCAAGACATTCTGAGATGTCCTAGGGAAGGATTGACGCCCAGTAGCCAGTTGTTCAGCCCAAGAGGAGCAGCAAGTTCGGTGGCTATTTTGATTCATGTGCACAGTTGATGCTTCTGGAGGATTTCCATTGGGTCTGTAACATCCACTCAGTCTCTGATGATACAGAAGAGATACCAGAGGCTCACATGGGAGGCGACTAGTGTGCTGCATCATGTGAAATCTTGGATACAGGCAGGTCCATGTTCAAATCAAGTGTGCCAGGAATAACAATCTTTGTGGCCTGGAATGAGTTTTGGAGCTGTTCTGAGCTCTAGATTTCTCCACTGAAATATAAATAATAATTCTATCCCAAATTTTTCACTGAAATCCACACATGCCAATCTACTATGTACCAGAGTCAATTTGGAGAGACAGATTTATTTTTACTCATTCAGAAATATTTGGTGAGAATCTATTATATTCTAGGCCACTAAGATGAATGCCAAAAAAAGCATTGCAGCAGTATGTGATGGATGGATTGAGATGATTTCAAGGTTTTGTGAGAGCATATAGAAGAGTCTAAAGGACTGGTGAGATCAGGGAAAACTCACAGAGGGGAGCTGCTGTTCCATAGCATTGAATGAGGAAGAGAAACTTCCCAAGTGGGGAACAGACTAGACTTCTTTAGGTGAAAGAGACCCAGACCCCAATCCAGGAGCTTCTGACTCCTAATCTAGTGCTGTTTTTCACTGCTATATTTTGAATCTTCATTTGAACTTTCAAGGATAGATGCTAAATATGATAATAGAGGTGTTTTGCAAAGATCATATTAAACCACCAATGAATCAACTATGAAGAACCATTTAAAATACAGATGTTCATCTGTCTCTCACAGCCAGAATTGACATTCTGATGTTTTTCATAGAAGATAATGCCTAACTTAAAAAAAAATTTATATCAAAGTCTAAATTATGAGGGATGGGGTGGAGAGAATGCATTACACAGTAAGAATTATTTAAGTCATTGAGATAATAAAACCTTCATTCTCATAACAAGGATGAGATAATGAGATGAATCCTTCCAAGATTTAACAGATTTATTATTCTAATGAACTCTACCTGACAGTTTTGAACTGTATATAAAAACTTATTAATCTTTTGATAGACACTGAGATTTTTCTTCTTTCCCATTGAGGTGTACGATGAAAAAATTATGGCTGAAATTGCTCACTGAAATTTTCCTCATGGCAGAGTGTCATGTTGAGGATATGTCTCTCTGCCATCCTGACTTTATTGAATTAAACTGGGGAAATAAAACTCTGTAAAGAAGAAATTAGAGGTGTAATGATGGAGGAGATTAACTTGCATGTGGGTCCAGTGGTAAACAAAATTAAACACAAGTTAGATTTTTATCTGCCAGCTCAGCAGGATTCTGTCTTGTTAATTTAACAGTCTTTTTAATTTCATAAAGATGTTTTGAACATCTATTTTGTGCCAGGCACAGTGTTGGTGCCAGGGACACAAAGTTAACTAGGATATGGCTTCTGTCCTTGAGGATCTCAGCTTGTAGAGAGCATGGACTCCCAGGCAGGCAATGAAGGAATTGAGTACTGACATGGTCAAGGCATAAGAAAAGGAGCAGAATGAATGTATTGGAAGTCTTGAAGTGGTTAAAGAATTGTTGGAGCTGGGATACTAGAGAGAGAGAACAAGTGTATACAGAGTGGTGGTTAGGGAGT
This sequence comes from Bison bison bison, assembly GCF_000754665.1. Taxonomy (NCBI): domain Eukaryota; kingdom Metazoa; phylum Chordata; class Mammalia; order Artiodactyla; family Bovidae; genus Bison; species Bison bison. The sequence continues at coordinate 8,126,915 of NW_011495032.1, forward strand.
GACATGCTTAAAATTGAAACATAGGATGGGGTGCAATTATTGGTAATGTCTGGATGGCATCACTGACTCAATGGATGTGAGTTTGAATGAACTCCGGGAGTTGGTGATAGACTGGGAGGCCTGGCGTGCTGTGATTCATGGGGTTGCAAAGAGTCGGACATGACTGAGTGACTGAACTGAACTGAAAGTTGTATTTTTCACATATTTTTGATTATGATTCAACAGAAGACAGATTTTTTTAAATTAATTTTTATTGGACTATAGTTGCTTTACAATGTTGTGCTAGTTTCAGGAATACAGCAAAGTGAATCAGCTATACATATATCCCCTCTTTTTTGGATTTCCTTCTCATTCAGGTCACTACAGAACACTGAATGGAGTTCCTTGTGTTACACAGTAGGTTCTCTTTACTTACCTATTTTTATACATAGTATCAATAGTATAGGTACTCAATCCCATCTCCCATTCATCCTACTCCCCCTTCCCCTTGGTATCCGTATGTTTGTTAGAGAGATTTTGTACCTCTGTCTAGTACATATGTGTATCATTGAAACGAAGTTTCATGAAACAATCCTCACCCTTCCTGTTGGAAAGTCCCTCTGATATTTCCTGTTCTGCTTTGTTCTGTTTATGTAATTCAAAACTGAATTTTATGACATGAATACACTGTCACTCTGGCTTGAATTTCACCAGGAATGGGTGGTTAACAATGGGTAGAAGACGAATTCATTGGCAGCAAGAAGATAAAGAAAATAAGAGGCAAGAATATTGAATGGACTGTTCAAGGGTTTTGAAATCACCAAGCATCATGGTAGGGGCAATGGTGGAGAGAGAAAGACAGTGGTCCAGGGGACAGAATCTTCAGTGAATTAGGGGAAGTGACCAGGAGACTGTGTTGTTGTTCAACTGCTCAGCCATGTCTGACTCTGTGATCCCATGAACTGCGGCAAGCTAGGCTTCCCTGTCCTTCACCATCTCCCGGAATTTGCCCAAACTCATATCCATTGAGTCGGTGATGCCATCCAACCATCTTGTTCTCTGTTGAACCCTTCTCCTCCTGTATTCAATCTTTCCCAGCATCAGGGTCTTTTCTAATGAATTAGCTCTTTGCATCAGCTGGCCAAAATATTGGAGCTTCAGCATCAGTTTTTCCAATGAATATTCAGGGCTGATTTCCTTTAGGATTGATTGGTTTGATCTGCTTACAGTCTGAGGGTCTCTCAAGAGTCTTCTCCAGCACCGCAATTCAAAAACATCAATTCTTTGGTGCTCAGCCTTCTTTATGGTCCAACTCTCACATATGTACATGACTACTGGGAAAACCAGAGCTTTGACTGTATGGATCTTTGTCGGCAAAGTGATGTCTCTGCTTTTTAATATGCTACCTAGGTTGGTCATAGTTTTTCTTCCAAGGAGAAAATGTCTTTTAATTTCATGGCTGCAGTCCCTGTCTGCAGTCATTTTGGAGCCTAAGTACTTAAAGTCTGTCACTGTTTCCGTTGTTTCCACATCTATTTGCATGAAGTGATGGGACCAGATGCCATGATCTTCATTTTTTGGACATTGAGTTTTAAGCCAGCTTTTTTCACTCTTCTTTTTCACCTTCATCAAGAGGCTCTTAAGTTCCTCTTTGCTTTCTGCCTGAGGGTGGTGTCATCTGCATATCTGAGGTTATTGTTATTTCTCCTGGCAATCTTGATTCCAGCTTGTGCTTCATCCAGCCTGGCATTTTGCATGATGTACTCTGCATATAAGTTAGATAAGCAGTTAAATAAGCAGGGTGACAATATACAGCCTTGACATATTCCTTTTCCAATTTTAAACCAGTCCATTGTTTCATGTTTGGTTCTACTGCAAAAGAAGGAAAGGTGGTAGCTTCTAGTCTGACAGAAAGTGCTTTAGAAGGACCAGGAGTCTTAGAGAGATGGAAAAACATAGTGTGCACACAACTTTGAGGGATGAGAAGGCATTCATCCCATAAATGTGAAAGAAAGACAGCTGCCACTTAAAAGAATTGCAGAGGAAACAGGGTCATTAGGGAGAGACAGTTTCCAATTAGAAGACAGAAGGAATATTTAGAGATAAAATGAAAGTGGAGAAGACTTTGCTCTCTGGAACTCATCGTCAGTCCTTGAGTTTGGAGGATGGAGGAAAGAAGGGAGTTTGGGTTAGTTTATAAGATATGTCAAGCTTTGAGGGGCTAAGTCATAGGTACTCAATGGTGACTGAATTAGAGAACCTCTTGATGAAAGTGAAAGAGGAGAGAGAAAACTCAACATTCACAATCCTAAATCATGACATCAAGTCACATCACTTCATGGCAAATAGAAGGGGAAAGAGTGGAAGTAGTGACAGATTTTATTTTCTTGAGCTCCAAAATTGCTGTGGATGGTGACTGCAGCCATGAAATCAAAAGACACTTGCTCCTTGGAAGGAAAGCTATGAGAAACATAGACAGTATATTAAAAAGTAGGGTTAGGGTTACTCCAAAGAAGACATACAGATGGCTAACAAACACATGAAAAGATGCTCATCATCACTCATTATCAGAGAAATGCAAATCAAAACCACTATGAGGTACCATTTCACACCAGTCAGAATGGCTGCAATCCAAAAGTCTACAAGTAATAAATGCTGGAGAGGGTGTGGAGAAAAGGGAACCCTCTTACACTGTTGGTGGGAATGCAAACTAGTACAGCCACTATGGAGAACAGTGTGGAGATTCCTTAAAAAACTGGAAATAGAACTGCCTTATGATCCAGCAATCCCACTGCTGGGCATACACACTGAGGAAACCAGAAGGGAAAGAGACACGTGTACCCCAATGTTCATCACAGCACT
>NW_011495032.1:8129855-8133683 GCF_000754665.1 Bison bison bison
GGAGAACAGTGTGGAGATTCCTTAAAAAACTGGAAATAGAACTGCCTTATGATCCAGCAATCCCACTGCTGGGCATACACACTGAGGAAACCAGAAGGGAAAGAGACACGTGTACCCCAATGTTCATCACAGCACTGTTTATAATAGCTAGGACATGGAAGCAACCTAGATGTCCATCAGCAGATGAATGGATAAGAAAGCTATGGTACATATACACAATGGAGTATTACTCAACCATTAAAAAGAATACATTTGAATCAGTTCTAATGAGGTGGATGAAACTGGAGCCTATTATACAGAGTGAAGTAAGCCAGAAAGAAAAACACCAATACAGTATACTGATGCATATATATGGAATTTAGAAAGATGGTAACGATAACCCTGTATATGAGACAGCAAAAGAGACAATGATGTATAGAACAGTCTTTTGGACTCTGTGGGAGAGGGAGAGGGTGGGATGATTTGGGAGAATGGCATTGAAATATGTATAATATCATATATGAAACGAGTCACCAGTCCAGATTCGATGCACGATACTTGATGCTTGGGGCTGGTGCACTGGGACAACCCAGAGGGATGGTATGGGGAGGCAAGAGGGAGGAGGGTTCAGGATGGGGAACACATGTATGCCTGTGGCAGATTCATTTCGATATATGGCAGAACCAATACAATATTGTAAAATTAAAAAAAAAAAAGTAGAGACATCACTTTGGTGACAAAGTTGCATATAGTCAAAGTTATGGTTTTTCCAGTAGTCTTGTACTGATGTGAAAGTTGGACCATGAAGAAGGCTGAGGGCTAAAGAACTGATGCTTTCAAATTGTGGTGCTGGAGAAGACTCCTGAAAGTCCCTTGGACTGCAAGTAGATCAAACCAGTCAATCCTAAAGGAAATCAACCCTGAATATTTAATGGACGGACTGATGCTGAAACTGAAACTTCTATACTTTGGCCATCTGATGTGAAGAGCCAACTCTTTGGAAAAGACCCTGATGCTGGGAAAGATTGAGGGCAGGAGGAGAAGGGGGTGATAGAGGATGAGACAGTTGGAGGGCATCACTGACTCAATGGACATGAATTTGAGGAAACTCCAGGAGACAGCAAAGGACAGGGAAACCTGGTGGTCTGCAGTCCATGGGGTCACAAAGAGTTGGACAAAACTTAGCTACTGAACAAGAACAACACTGCACTATGGGCTTTGACATGGTTTCCACTGGGCACAAGGTTGATCACCCTTCATGACATTACCCTTCAGTAGCATGTAGTATTGAGTCAGGGAGAATTTTTGAGGAGTATATCTTATGTTTTCAGATGGTGGAGGGGAATATGAGATACCACCTGTATTCTCTATGTAAAAATTTAGAAGTTTGGTCAAACAACAGTGCTGCCAAATCATAATGTAACACGCAGCTGCCAATTGCTATGGAGAGAAAATGGAATCAACTTCTCAGAGGAATTGGGGGAGGGCTTTGCAGAGCAGGTGAACCCCAAGTCCTCACCTGGTTACAAGTAGAGAACATCCATTCTACAAACAAAGGAAAATCCCCCTGGAGGAAGTAAGACCTGAGCTGGCTCCTGCCACTAGTTTAGAACAAACTGTGGGTTACAAAGCACTGGTTCATTTAAATTTAAGTAGTGGATCTGGAGAAGGCAATGGCACCCCACTCCAGTACTCTTGCCTAGAAAATCCCATGGACAGAGGGGCCTGGTAGGCTGCAGTCCATGGGGTCACTAGGAGTCGGACACGACTGAGCAACTTCACTTTCACTTTTCACTTTTCACTTTCATGCATTGGAGAAGGAAATGGCAACCCACTCCAGTGTTCTTGCCTGGAGAATCCCAGGGACAGGGAGCCTGCTGGGCTGCTGTCTATGGGGTGGCACAGAGTCGGACACAACTGAAGCGACTTAGCAGCAGCAGCAGTAGCAGTAGCAGTGAATCTGCACTAGCATTTTAAAAAAGTATAGAACACACTAGAATAAAAAATAATTTAGTAAAGGAAAATATAATTTCTGAAGGTTTTTGCATGATAAACAGCTAATGTAACTGTTTTCTGTGGAGCATCATAACTCTTGGTATAAGACCAGTGGTCAATTACAATCCTCACAGAGAGTGAACTCTGACACTGCCCCTTGAGGGACTTAGGGCATCATTGTGTCTATTTGGACCTCAGGTCCCTCATCTGCAAAGTAAAGTTCTGGGATGATATTTTTATTTTCTCCCAGTTCTAAATTCTCTGATTTCTCTTATTTTCATCTAGGAAGATGGCTACAAAACTCACACTATACAGAATGCTATTGTTTACTATTTCACAGTATATTTTATCTGAAGTTTTCTGTCTCATGAGGTCACAGAATTAAACTCATCCTTATTGCTAATATAATAAAACGCCTTTGAAGCCAGAGATTTCATTCGGTTATCACTGACCATCGAGTGATAATTACGTGGTCAAATAATGAATTATATTATCAGCTACATAAATAATGAATTACAGAATCAGTTATTTAAAAGTGATTTTAGAGTATAGCAAATTGACTTAATCTCCTAAATCAAGAAAGTATTCCATAGAGCTAAGTAAATTCTTCTTCTCTTTTTTAAATGATAACACATACAGCCTGGCCAAAAGATAACTACAGAAGTAGAAAATGTTCTGTCTTAGAGGTTTTTAAAGATTTGTATTAAGTTGCAGTCCTGTTCTACACAGTATGCTTGATTTTTTATAAATCCATCTTTCTCTTTTTTTCTTGACAGCACATTTATCCATGTGCTTTTCAAGCTGAGCTTTCTAAGTGACCAGCCGTATTTACAATTTTCTAGAAAGAGGTAGAATGCAACTTCTGATTTTTGAAAGGAAATAGTTTTTTGTGTAATAGAATGATTGAATGCAAGGTACTACTGATACAGTTTCTAATAACTTTCAAGAGATTAGAGAGAAAGCCATGCATAAAAAACATGGTTATCTCTCAGTTTTTAATGTTTATGCTTTAAATGAAAGATTAAAAAAAAAACTAGGCTTGATATAGGCTTAGACGTTGAGGACAGCATGAGGGAAACTGATAGCCTCACCTTTCTCTTATCTGTTGGGCTTTATCATTGATGATCAGCTAATGGGTTTCAATACTTCTCTTTTTAAAAACTTGATCTTAGCCAAAAGGCCTAGAAGAGATAATACTTTTCTTTTTTAAAATAGGTTGGGGGCACATCTATGTATCTGTGATGAGAATTAAGTTTTTAATGTGATGTTGCAAATAGACATAGTTGTTCTAAATGTTGAAAGATCATATAAAAGTAATAAAAGAAATCTAGTGCAGAAAACAAGAGCCTGCATTACATGGTTGCTATGAATATGAAAGAAAATAGGTCTAAAATTCCTGGTTCAGGGCACATGTATGGTTTAGTTGCTAAGTGGTGGTTTAGTCGCTAAATTGTGTCCAACTCTTGTAATCCCATGGGCTGTAGCCTGCCAGGCTTCTCCGTCTATGGTATTTTTTAGTCGAGAATACTGCAGTGGGTTGCTATTTCTTTCTCCAGGGGATCTACCCCACCCATGGATTGAATCTGGGTTTCCTGCATTACGGCATTCTTTACTGCCTGAGCCACTAGGGTGACCCCTAGTACTCAACAAGTAACATAATATCACAGCAAGTGGCAGCTATTATGATTCCTAGAGAATTTATTTGGAGAAGGCAATGGCACCCCACTCCAGTACTCTTGCCTGGAAAATCCCATGGACGGAGGGGCCTGGAAGGCTGCAGTCCATGGGGTCGCTAAGAGTCGGACACGACTGAGCGACTTCCCTTTCACTTTCACTTTCATGCATTGGAGAAGG
>NW_011495032.1:8133968-8138936 GCF_000754665.1 Bison bison bison
AGAATAGTGCAAGGAATGCACATATACTCCTTACCCAGATTCATCCACTTTTGTTTGTACATGCTCATTCTGTTTGCTCCCCACACCCATATATCTTTCTCCCTGTATCAACAGAGAGTAAGTTGCATATATTATGACCCTTTGACCTGAAATACTCAAGTATTTCATAAGAATATGAATATTTTCATACATAAACACAATATTTTCAAACATAAACTGCTTTGCAGTTGTCAATTTTAGCAAATTTAACACTGGTGCATGCTTTTATCTGATCTACCCTCCACATCTCAATTTTGTCTGTTGACCCAATTTTTTATGGCCTTTTCCACCTGTGAGTAACAAGGCTGAGACAGGATCATGTATTACATTTGGTCATCATTTCTGGGACATTCCCAGCCTTTCTTTGTCTTTTAAAACATGGACATTTCTAAAGAACATAGCTCCCTCCTTTCCTTAAGCAAGATGTTCCTCCTTTTGGATTTGCATGTGTTTCCTTGGAGATCACTAGAATCAAGACCAAGACATGGAGACCTAGAAGTAGTCATCACTACTGGGTGATTTTTGCTTTCAGAAGGCAAATCTAGGTGTTCATGGAGAGATATCCACATACCTCATGTACATGCCAAAATACATAAACATTCATATTTGCATGCATATCTACATATACACACATGCACACACATGTACACACATATATGCATATTTATTCTAGAAATTATGAATTTATACCAAAATCTCTAAATCCAAACTGTCCCAAAGGTTCTTTCTTACTCCCCCCAACCATTTCATATTTGCATGTCCTTTCTCCCTAATAATTTCAACATATTTTGCAATTTGTTCAATTCCTTATGACATCTAAAATTATTTCAGAAATGTTTTGCCCATACTTTACAAGAAACAAATTAACTGGAAAAGAATTTCAGATTTTCTTGCAATTCTCCCATTCCATCTCATCTAAGACTTAGGGTTTATGGTCAAACATCATGTTCATAAGTTATTTTGTTAAGTTCTCTTTCTTGTTTTCCTCTTTAATGTGTTACCTCTTTAACGGCATTCATTTTAAACACATAAAACAGAGTTCCTTTTGTTTAGTTTTAGATTTCCTCATCACATCTACTTCTGCTTCACTGACTACACAAAAGCCTTTGACTATATGGATCACAGCTAACTATGGAAAATTCTTAAATAGATGGGAATACCAGGCCACCTTATCTGTCTCCTGAGAAATCTGTATGCAGGTCAAGAGCAACAGTTAGAACTGAACATAGGACAAAGGACTGGTTCAAAATTAGGAAAGAAGAATGACAGGACTGTATATTGTAACCCTGCTTATTTAACTTATATGCAGAGTACATCATGTGAGATGTCAGGCTGGATGAATCACAAGCTGGAATCAAGATTGCCAGGAGAAATATCAACGACCTTGGATATGCAGATGGCACCACCCTTATGGCAGAGAGCTAAGAGGAACTAAAGATGAAAGTGAAAGAGAAGCGTGAAAAAGCTGGCTTAAAACTCAACAGTCAATAAGCTAAGATCATGTCATCCGGTCCCATCATTTCACGGCAAATAGAAGAGGAGAAAGTGGAAGCAGTGAAAGATTTTATTTTCTTGGGCTCCCCAGTCACTGTGACAGTGATTGCAGCCATGAAATTAAAAGACACTTGCTCCTTGGAAGAAAAACTATGACAAACCTAGACAGCATATTAAAAAGCAGAGACATCACTTTTCCAACAAAGGTCTACATAATCAAAGCTGTGGTTTTCCCAGTAGTCATGTATGGATGTGAGAGTTGGATCATAAAGAAGGCTGAGCACCAAAGAACTGATGCTTTTGAATTGTGGTGCTGGAGAAGACTCTTGAGAGACCCTTGGACTGCAAGTAGATCAAACCAATCAATCTTAAAGGAAGACAACCCTGAATATTCATTGGAAGGATGGTTGCTGAAGCTGAAGCACCGATATTTTGGCCACCTGATGGGAAGAGCCAACTCACTGGAAAAGACCCTGATGCTGGGAAAGATTGAGGGCAAGAGGAAAAGGGGGCAGAAGAGGATGAGATGGTCAGTTAGCATCACCGACTCAATGTACATGAATTTGAGAAAACCCTGGGAGTTAGCGAAGGACATCGGAGCCTGGCATGCTGCAGTCCATGGGGTCACAAAGAGTCAGATGAGACTTAGTGACTAAGCAGCAGCAACAACAACAAATAGCATCCTTACTGATTTAATACTTTGCAAATGCAGACCATGAAAAAGCTCCAAAAAGCTCCTAAAAATGACACAAGAAGTTGTACACAGAGAAAATCACTCCCATACTATTGATACCTCACCACTACCAACCCCTTGTAGGTAGCCAACATTACTGTTTTCTGGTTTATCCTTTTTGTATTCCCACTGGAAAAGACAAGGAGATGTAGGCATGCTTTCTTATTTCTGTTTATTTATTTATTTTTTTACCAAGAAGTAGCATATACATATTATCCTTTTCATTTTGCTTCTTTAGGAAAAAAAGTTATAATATCTTCTGGAAATCACTCCACATTGGTTCATATAAATCTTCATCATTTTTTTTTCAGAGTTGCATAGTATTCCAACATAGGTAGGTAGCACTGATTATTCTACTAGTGTGTCTATACTTGTACTTTTGGGTAGTTTCCAAATTGATGTTTTGAAAACTCAAAGAACACTGCAGCAAGCAACATGTTGTTTGAAATGTATATTCAGGATAAGTGCAACATTGAAGTTCAGAGTGAAGCCATGTATGTAGTATTTGTTTGATATTGCCAAATTCTGTATAGATTGTACAACTTGGCATTCTTGAGCTGGAAGGATTATAGCATCTTTAGTAACGTGCAACATCTGTGGGTGCCTCTAAGTTTGGTGCATATTATGGCGTGTTTACTGGTCTTTCTGTCTCCTACGTAGCCCCACATCTTATCTTAATAATCAAACTTATCACAACTTTTCACCTCTTGATTTGAGGGAAAGCAGTGCTGGCTGCATTGAGAATCTTTATCACCACAGTTTTGCTTCTGATTGCACAGTGGAATTTCTGTCTTTTGAGTAAGTAGGGGTTTGATCTACTTAGAACCACCATGCTACCCCACCTTATGACTGGGTCCACATCCTGAAATCAGACAGTGGAACAGAGCACCAAGAGCTAAGCTTGGGGGGGAAAAGTGTCAAGAGAGGAAATGTAGACTGCATGGTCAGAAACAAAGATTTGGAAGCAGCTATGGAGAGTTCTTTTCATACTGTTCATGGGGTTCTCAAGGCAAGAATACTGAAGTGGTTTGCCATTCCCTTCTCCAGTGGACCACATTCTGTCAGATCTCTCCACCATGACCCGCCTGTCTTGGGTGACCCCACGGGCATGGCTTAGTTTCATTGAGTTAGACAAGGCTGTGGTCCTAGTGTGATTAGATTGACTAGTTTTCTGTGAGTATGGTTTCAGTGTGTCTGCCCTCTAATGCCCTCTTGCAACACCTATCATCTTACTTGGGTTTCTCTTACTTTGGGGGTGGGGTAAGAGAAGGTTTCTCTTACCTTGGGGGGTGGGGCTCCAGCAAAGTGCAGCCGCTGCTCCTTACCTTGGATGAGGGGTATCTCCTCACCGCAGCCCTTCCTGACCTTCATCGTGGGATAGCTCCTCTAGGCCCTCCTGCGCCCACGTAGCCATGGCTCCTTGGGCGTGGGGTTGGTACTCCCGGCCACCGCCCCTGGCCTCCGACGCGGGGTAGCTCCTCTTGGCCGCCTCCCACCCCCTACCCCGACCTCGGACGTGGGGTAGCTCCTCTCAGCGGTTCCTGTGCCGTCACAGCCTGGCACTCCCGGCTGCTGCCCCTGACCTCGGACGTGGGGTAACTCCTCTTGGCCGCCGCCCTTGGCTTCTGCCCCTGACCTCCGACATGGGGTAGCTCCTCTCGGTCGCGCTTAGTGCGGGGTCACAGCCGCCTGTATTCTTTGCAGCCAAAGATGGAGACGCTCTATACAGTCAGCAAAAACAAGACCAGGAGCTGACTGTGGCTCAGATCATGAACTCCTTATTGCCAAATTCAGACTTAAATTGAAGAAAGTAGGGAATACCACTAGACCATTCAGGTATGACCTAAATCAAATCCCTTATGATTATACAGTGGAAGTGAGAAATAGATTTAAGGGACTAGATCTGATAGATAGAGTGCCTGATGAACTATGGAAGGAGGTTCATGACATTGTACAGGAGACAGGGATCAAGACCATCCCCATGGAAAAGAAATGCAGAAAAGCAAAATGGCTCTCTGGGGAGGCCTTACAATAGCTGTGAAAAGAAGAGAAGCGAAAAGCAAAGGAGAAAAGGAAAGATATGTCCATCTGAATGCAGAGTTCCAAAGAATAGCAAGAAGAAATAAGAAAGCCTTCTTCAGCGATCAATGCAAAGAAATAGAGGAAAACAACAGAATGGGAAAGACTAGAGATCTCTTCAAGAAAATTAGAGATACCAAGGGAACATTTCATGCAAAGATGGGCTCGATAAAGGACAGAAATGGTATGGACCTAACAGAAGCACAAGAGATTAAGAAGAGGTGGCAAGAATACACAGAAGAACTGTACAAAAAAGATCTTCATGACCCAGATAATCACGATGGTGTGATCACTCACCTAGAGCCAGACATCCTGGAATGTGAAGTCAAGTGGGCCTTAGAAAGCATCACTACGAACAAAGCTAGTGGAGGTGATGGAATTCCAGTTGAGCTATTTCAAATCCTGAAAGATGATGCTGTGAAAGTGCTACACTCAATATGCCAGCAAATGTGGAAAACTCAGCAGTGGCCACAGGACTGGCAAAGGTCAGTTTTCATTCCAATCCCAAAGAAAGACAATGCCGAAGAATGCTCAAACTACTGCACAATTGCACTCATCTCACATGCTAGTAAAGTAATGCTCAAAATTCTCCAAGCCAGGCTTCAGCAATATGTGAACTGTGA
>NW_011495032.1:8139036-8139235 GCF_000754665.1 Bison bison bison
ATAGATGGGGAAACAGTGGAAACAGTGTCAGACTTTATTTTGGGGGGCTCCAAAATCACTGCAGATGGTGACTGCAGCCATGAAATTACAAGATTCTTACTCCTTGGAAGGAAAGTTATGACCAACCTAGATAGCATATTCTAAAGCAGAGACATTACTTTGCCAACAAAGGTCTGTCTAGTCAAGGCTATAGTTTTTC
>NW_011495032.1:8139632-8145145 GCF_000754665.1 Bison bison bison
CTTGGAAGGAAAGTTATGACCAACCTAGATAGCATATTCTAAAGCAGAGACATTACTTTGCCAACAAAGGTCTGTCTAGTCAAGGCTATAGTTTTTCCAGTGGTCATGTATGGATGTGAGAGTTGGACTGTGAAGAGGGCTGAGTGCCGAAGAATTGATGCTTTTGAACTGTGGTGTTGGAGAAGACTCTTGAGAGTCCCTTGGACTGCAAGGAGATCCAACCAGTCCATTCTGAAGATCAGCCCTGGGATTTCTTTGGAAGGAATGATGCTAAAGCTGAAACTCCAGTACTTTGGCCACCTCATGCGAAGAGCTGACTCATTGGAATAGACCCTGATGCTGGGAGAGATTGGGGGCAGAAGGAGAAGGGGATGACAGAGGATGAGATGGCTGGATGGCATCACTGACTTGATGGACGTGAGTCTGGGTGAACTCTGGGAGTTGTTGATGGACAGGGAGGCCTGGCATGCTGTGATTCATGGGGTCGCAAGAATCCGACACGACTGAGCGACTGAACTGACTGACTGAACTGATGGAGAGTTCTGACAAAACATGATCCACTGGAGGAGGGAATGGCAAACCACTCCAGTATAATTGCTGTGAGAAAACCATGGACTGCATAAAAAGGCAAAAAGATATGATACCAAAAGATGAGTGCTCCCAGGTTGGCAGGTGTCCAATGGGCTACTGGGGAAGAGTGGAGTACAACTACAAATAGCTTCAGAAAGAATGAAGTGCCTGGGCCAAAGCAGAAATGACACTTAATTGTGGATATGTCTGGTGATTATAGTAAAATCTGATGCTGTAAAGAACAGTATTGCATAGGAACCTGGAATGTTAGGTCCATGAATGAACGTAAATTGGACGTGGTCAAGCAGGAGATGGCAAGAATAACATCTACATAATAGGAATCAGTGAACTAAAACAGATGGGAATGGGTGAATTTAATTCAGATGACCGTTATATCAACTATTGTGCCCAAGAATCCCATAGAAGAAATGGAGTAGCCAGCATCATAAACAAAAGAGTCTGAAAGGCAGTACTTAGGTGCAACCTCAAAAATGACAGAATGATCTTTGTTCATTTTCAAGGCAAACCATTCAACATCAGAATGATCTAAGTCTCTGCCCCAACCTCTGATGCCAAAGAAGCTGAAGTTGATCAAGTTCTATGAAGACCTAGAAGATCTTCTAGAATTAACACCAAGAAAAGATGTCCTATTCATCATAGGGGATTGGAATTCAAAAGTAGGAAGTCAATTCTCAGAGGATGAGTCAGTAGGATGGCATCACCAATTCAATGGACATCAACTTGGGCAAACTCCAGAAGATGGTGAGGGACAGGGAAGCCTGATTTGTTGCAGTCTATTGGGTCTCAAAGAGTCAGTCATGACTCGACAGCTGAACAACAACAATAAAATCTGGGATCACTCAAGCCAGATAATTCAGGTGGCAAAAAAGATTGGGTCAGGAGAAGTGAGGCGTGAGCTTGATAATCATCTGGAATGTAATGTGATGCATGGGACAACTGTTCACTTCACAGGAGCAGGAGGACAAGCTAGTAACCAAGTCTATCAAGCACTTAGTATGTGTTTGGTACTGTGGTCAGTGTTTCAAATCTGTTGCCATTTTAGTTCATTCATGTTTGAGATGGGAGATGCCTCCAGCAGTGAACTTAGAATGTTTTCATTTTAGATATCTATTCATTTTTTTTTCAGCTTCATTCAGCTTAATCAATAACCACTGAGTGCTTCTGGTAAATTAGGAGTGATGTAGATTAAAGACAGCTTCTACCCAGCCTCTGCCTTCAAGGGTCTCTTGGCCACCACATTCTAAAGTGGGTGAGACTATTCAGACACAGGCAGTGCCAGTCCAATTTGGGCAAGGTGAGAATAGAGTAATGGTGGGTATCCTAGGAGTCCTGGGGAGCCCTCAGAGATTTCCAGAGGTGGGGGTGGTGGTGCCTGCCTGGGTCAAAAGTATGTGGGTGAAAAAGTATGAGGCAACAGAAGAAGAGCAGTGGGGTTTCAGGCAGAGAGAACACCTTCAAGTCTGCAGCGATGGCCCAGAATAATGAAACAATAGGACATGAGTGGGTGAAACTGTGGGCACGAGATACCGAATGGGGGAGGAGGGCATGGAGTGATGGGCTGCACTGGGGGTCCCTTACCACCTCATGTGGACAGGGGAGGTATGCACAGTTCTTTTTGTCCTTAACTCTGATACCTCAGTCAGTAAAGAATCTGCTTGGAGTGCAGGAGACCTGGATTTGATCCTTGGGTTGGGAAGATCCCCTGGAGAAGAAAATGGCAAACCACTCCAGTATTCTTGCTTGGAAAATCCCATGGACAGAGGACCCTAGAAGGCTACAGTCCATGGGATCGCAGGAATCAGATGTTACTTAGCAACTAAACCACCATTACTGCCTGCACACCCTTTCTAGTTGTTCAGAATCAGGAATAGTAATAGTAGTAATAATAATACTAATAATAGTAAATCATCCTTTATTTGGAAGGTTATTGGGCAAATGAGACCTAGAAATTGTCATCTGGGAAAATTCAGTGGCTGCGTCATCTTTGGCCAGAGGGCCAGGGTGAGTGTTTGCCTGAGTTGAAGCTCAGTTGGATTGCTTGTGTTCATGGTCTGCTTTTAGAAATTGTCCCATGGAGACTAGAGGATCAAAACAAGCATGAATTCTCCACTTCAATAAGTGTGTGACATCTTCTACAGTGGGGCACAATAAAAGTTGCCCTTGTTCCAGAAATATCAGAGTGATGGATGTGCTGACAAAAAAAATGCACCTCAGAAATTTTGTAAGTGATTGGTTGGCCTGACCAAGAGCTATTAATATACTACTTAATTATGTTCATTTTATGTTGTTATTTAATATTGTTCCTAATAATTTTGGGGACAAAATCTCTCCTCTACCCAATTACAGTGCTCTTTCCAGGTCTAAAAGCAAAAGAGTAACTTCCAAGTAGCTGAAGGTATAGGATCTGAGTTATCAACAAGCTGATTTTCACTGGAGCACCAGCTTTTGGTGTTTCTCAGAACAAGAATCTAACCTGAGTCGCTCATTAACTGCCACAGCTTCCCTTTTTAAAAAATTAATTTATTTTTAATTGAAGGATAATTGGTTTACAATATTGTGTTGGTTTCTGCCTTACCTCAACATGAATCAGTTCTAGCAGTTTTGAAATGTTAAATTAGTCCATTTTCCTAGTAAGGAGATGAACCAGGAAAACACAAGCCCCCTTCAGCTGGGAGCTGAGAATTCTAATCAACTCTACCAATTATAACAAAAGAATAACAGGGAACTAGAAGTTAGCATGCATATGAAGGTTTGTTGGTTTTTATAATGTAATATCAAGTCTGTGTTGAACTCAATTAACTTTAATAATAGATCTGTTGATTTTGGTATATTCCCTAACTAGATGATCACATTGTAAAAGAATGACAAAAATGTGATTTCCTTTCCTATAGCATTGGCTAGAACCAAGGTTCAGTGTGAATCATATGATTGACAGTGGTTGCTTTCATTTTTACATGAAATACAAAGTTGACTGCTGGATTTTGAGAGATAAACATTTCAAGTTAAGAAAGTTTTCTTTTAAATCTGGATAGCTGTCTTTGTAAGAAAAGACACTGGAATGAAGGTTGAACTTTATCAAATATTTTTATCAGAATTTATTGAAATAATTTTTATGTCTTACTCCAGTGATCCCCAACCTTTTTGGCACCAGGGACCAGTTTCATGGAAGACGATTTTTCCATGGATGGAGTGAAGGAAATGATTTCTGGATGATTCAGGCACACTACACTTATTACACTGCCGCTGATCTGATATGTATGTATGGGCCTTCATTCTGCATCATTTGGGCCCTACCTGAGGTTTCATGTCTTTTTAAAATTCAAAGAAGTTTCTCCTTTTATTGACTTGTGTGTATTTCTCCTCAAAGATTTCTACTTTGGGAATTACTATTAGACAGTTATTTGAACTTGTGTAGGTGAGGGAGATTAAGATCTACAACTTTCCAGTTGCAAATAAATGAGTTATAGGTATGACATGTACAATGTGGGGTATATAGTCAATAATTATGTACTATCATTGGATGGTGACAGATGCTTATTAGACTTGTTTATCATTTTGAAATGTATAGAAATATAAAATCACTGTGCTGTGTAACAGGAACTAACATATTGTTGTAAGTCAATTACACTTAAAAAAAGAATATATGTATCTTACCTCCCTCTCTTTTAGCTTTCTACTTTATTGTCTTTTTGTGGTATTCTCTTGAATTGTCAGTTCAACCTTCCAGCTCACTTTTCTGCTTTTACAAAAATTATATTTATTGTGAAAAGCTTTCAACATATAAAAGATAGACACAAAATAATAAGTAATTATGTGCATAGAATTTTGCTTAAGGAATAAAATAACACCAAAATATTTGAAGTCCCTTGTGTTCGCCTCCCTATCAGAACCTTTCTCTTTAACCAGAGGGAATCATAATTTCGAATTTGGTATTTTATCATTTCCAATCATGTCTCTATATTTACCACAGGTATGGCATTGCTTCACTTTCTAAATACTGTACAAACAATACTATACTGTGTACATCTTTTGTAGCCTTGCTTTTCAAAAAACAGTGTTATGTTTATACTTACTCATGTTAATAGACATAGTTCTAGTTTATTCCTTCAAATTATTGTTTACAATATCTGAACAGACCTCAGTTTATTTACCCGTTTTCCTCTTGATGTGCATTGAAGTTTTCTTCAAATAGACACTTGCAATGAAAAGTAGCCTTACTGTGAACATCTTTGTCCATGTCTTTTTCTTACTGAACTGTAGATTACCTTACTTATCTCAGAGGGTAATATTTTGAGAGTCCAAACATGATCATCTCATTTTCTAGTAGATTGATTTTGTTCTCCTCAAATGGTTTCTTCACGTAGAGAAGAAACCTACGCATTTCTTCAGATAAAGAAATTCCCTATGCAAAGTCATGAAATATTCTTTATTGATTTACTCTGGTTTCAAGTTTGTTTTTTCACATTTAAGTCTTTCCTCTGCCTACAATTCCTTATTACTTATAGACTATGTAATTATAAGTAATTTGAGAGATCTAGTTTTATTTTTATTTATATCAGTTCAGTTCAGTTCAGTCACTCAGTTGTGTCCGACTCTTTGAGACCCCATGAATTGCAGCACATCAGGCCTCCCTGTCCATCACCAACTCCCAGACTTCACCCAAACTCACATCCATCGAGTCAGTGATGCCATCCAGCCATCTCATCTTCTGTCGTCCCCTTCTCCTCTTGCCCCCAATCCCTCCCAGCATCAGGGTCTTTTCCAATGAGTCAACTCTTTGCATCAGGTGGCCAAAGTATTGGATTTCAGCTTCAGCATCAGTCCTTCCAAAGAAATCCCAGGACTGGTCTCCTTTAGGATGGACTGGTTGGATTTCCTTGCAGTCCAAGGGACTCTCAAGAGTCTTCTCCAACGCCACAGTT
>NW_011495032.1:8145326-8149717 GCF_000754665.1 Bison bison bison
CATTGTTTCCACTGTTTCCCCATCTATTTGCCATGAAGTGATGGGACCAGATGCCATGATCTTCGTTTTCTGAATGTTGAGCTTTAAGCCAACTTTTTCACTCTCCTCTTTCACTTTCATCAAGAGGCTTTTTAATTCTTCTTAACATTCTGCCATAAGGGTGGTGTCATCTGCATATCTGAGGTTATTGATATTCCTCCCAGCAATCTTGATTCCAGCTTGTGCTTCTTCCAGCCCAGCATTTCTCATGATGTACTCTGCATAGAAGTTAAATAAGCAGGGTGCAATATACAGCCTTGATGTACTCCTTTTCATATGGAACCAGTCTGTTGTTCCATGTCCAGTTCTAACTGTTGCTTCCTGACATATATATAGGTTTCTCAGGAGGCAGGTCAGGTGGTCTGGTATTCCCATATCTTTCAGAATTTTCCAGAGTTTATTGTGATCCACACAATCAAAGGCTTTGACATAGTCAATAAAGCAGAAATAGATGTGTTTTCTGGAACTCTCTTGCTTTTTCCATGATCCAGTGGATGTTGGCAATTTGATCTCTGCCTTTTCTAAAACCAGCTTGAACATCTGGAAGTTCATGGTTCATGTATTGCTGAAGCCTGGCTTGGAGAATTTTGAGCATTACTTTACTTGCGTATGAGATGAGTACAATTGTGCTGTAGTTTGAGCATTCTTTGGCATTGCCTTAAGGGTACTCAAATATTCCAAAACATTTGAATAATTACGTAAGTAAGAGCAAGACAGGATGAAAAATAGCTAATAGCTAGTTACTCATTATGACCATGAGTAATTTAAACTTGATGGGAATCTTCCAGACTTTGGAAAATCTTGACCTTTTAGAATTTAATTTGTCATAGAGGGATAATGTGAACCTGTGAGATGCTCCTATAGTCTTGACCCAGAATACGATGACTAGAGACTCAGGGCATCACTGTTGGACAGAAGCACAGGTAATTAGTCCTTCAATCAAGTGTCCTGGAGGACAGTGGACAATGAATCTTCTTGACCGTTTGTCGTTTGACAAACTTTCATCATATGTCTCAGTAACCTGTGCCTGGGAGCAGCTTATATATTACATTATTTAAGTTGTTAAAGTCACAAGCTTCATATTCTGCAGGCTTTTTATTATGCAGGGTGTCATTAGAATGTTGTATGCCACTGCTTTGTAACAGCTCTCTGATAGAAAGTAGAGGAAGCCCACCTCTCAAAGCCTGAAACAGTAAAAGCAAGGGTTTAATTGACTGTCATCACTGTCAATCATCTCAAGCAGAGGAGGTGAGGCAGTGCCTACATTGACCCTGTGGTACTGTGTGGATTAATTTCTTTTTGTCTGCTTTGTCATCTGGAGCCTGAGAAATTATTATGGGTAAAGCATGATGTTTATCTTATGATACACCCCAGATAGAGAAATGAAAGGATTTTGTCAATAAACCCATCTTTACCTGTTGGGTCTAGGTTTTGAAGTTCAGAACCTTTAAAAAAATAATTTATTCATTCTCTTTGGACTTGTTAAGAGAAGGAATATGCCCTGATTATTCATCAAAAATTCTCCTTAAATGACACACTATCTATATCATAGCTGTGTGAATTTTCTCCAGCTGTCTCCTCCACCTGGCGACATATCCATTTTCTTTTAGCAACTAAGGGGCTTCTCTGGTGGCTCAGATGGTAAAGAATCTGCCTGCAGTACAGGAGACCCAGGTTCTATCCCTGGTCAGGAAGATCTCCCTGAGAAGGGAATGGCAACCCTCTCCATATTCTTGCCTGGAGAATGCCATGGACTGAGGAGCCTGGTGGACTACAGTCCATGGGGTCCCAAAGAGTCAGACACAACTAAATGACTTTCACTTAGCAAATAAACTCCTCTTCACCCAACTGAGCTAAGAGTGCTTCTTGGCCAGTGTCTCCACCATGGTGCCCAGCCCTTTCTGATCCTCCATGAGCTCTTGGAGGACTTGCACTTGTCCTCCTTATATGTATATCCTCTCTTCTTTGTACTCACACACACACACACACACACACACACACAATGGATCTGTTATGTTTGGCATCCAAGTACATTTTATTTATTTGAAAGGGGGCCCAGTTTCCTAGGGTAGTATAGGTCAGCTTTTCATCTTTTATTTTTTAAATTGAAGTGTATTTTATTTACAATGTTGTGTTAGTTTCAGGTGTACAGCAAAGTGATTCAGTTATACATATATATATATTTACTTTCATTGACTATGTTAAAGCTTTTGATTACGTGGATCATAACAAACTGTGGAAAATTCTTAAAAAGGTGGGAATCCCAGACCACCTTACTTGTCTCCTGAGATACTTGTATGAAGATCAAGAAGTAACAATTAGAACTGGACATGGAACAACTGACTGGTTCCAAATTGGGAAAGGAGTGCATCATGGCTATATATTGTCATCCTGCTTATATAGCTCTTATGTGGAGTACATTATGCGAAATGCCAGGCTGGATAAATCACAGCCAGAATCAAGATTGCTGGGAGAAATATCAATAACCTCAGATATGCAGATGTTACCATTCTAAAGGCAGAAGATGAAAAGTAACTAAGAAGCCTCTGGATGAGGATAAAAGAGGAGAGTGACAAAGCTGGCTTGAAACTCAGTGTTCAAAAAATGAAGATCAAGACATCCAGTCCCATCACTTCATGGCAAATAGATGGGGACAAAGTGAAAGCAATGACAGATTTTATTTTCTTGGGCTCCAAAATCACTGCAATGGTAACTGCAGCCACAAAATTAAAAGATGCTTGCTCCTTGGAAGCTATAACAAACCTAGACAGTGTATTAAAAAGCAAAGACATGACTTTGCCAACAAGAGTCTATATAGTCCAAGCTATGGTTTTTTCCCTATAGCCGTGTACAGAGGTGAGAGTAAAAAAGGCTGAGAATTTGATGCTTTTGAATTGTGGTGCTGGAGAAGACTCTTGAGAGTCCCTTGGACTGCAAAGAGATCAAACCAGTCAATCTAAAGAAAATCAACCATGAGTATTCAAAGGAAGGACTGATGCTGAAGCTGAAGCTCCAATACTTTGGCCACCAGATGTGAAGATCTGACTCATTGGAAAAATCTCTAATGCTGAAAAAGACTGAAGGTAGGAGAAGAAAGGGGCAACTGAGGATGAGATGGTTGGATAGCATCACCAACTCAATGGACACGAGTTTGACCAAACTCAGGAATATAGTGAAGGGCAGGGAAGCCTGGTGCACTGCAGTCCCTGGGATTGCAAAGAGTCAGATACAACTTAGTGATGGAAAAACAAAAATATATTTGTATATTCTTTCTGTCTAGCTATTTCTCTTGAACTGAATTGAAATTAAAATATTATTTTTTTTGAAATTAAAATATTATTAACTGATACCCACAGAGGAGATAAAAATGTTTAAAAGCTTTGGGATCAGAAAGAACTGGGTTCAAATGTTATTTTGACCATTTATTGCTCAGATGCTGCTGGAAAAATTAGTATCTGAGTCTTAGCTTGTTGTTTGATAAAATTAGAATCATAAGAGTTCTGTTAGATAACACCTACCTAGTAACTGTCACCAAGGAGGACTTATTTTTTGATCTACTCTCCTTTTCTGTTTTCAAAGAAGAGTTGCTTTTAGATTATTTTCATTTTAAAAGAGGCCTATTGGTGACTGTCCCTTGCATAAGCAAAGGAACAAATCATTGGTATTTCTCTCTTCTTGCTTATTTGCTATTTCCTTTGTGGGAAACAATACATAAGTGAAGTTTTGGCATCAGACTCTGGGAACCAGAAGCGTCCGAGTCACTTGGGAGCTGGTGTGAAATGCAGAATTCTAAAATGTATTGGGTGAGGAATGTGCATTTCAGGAAAAGCCTTAGAAGGTTCAAGTGCCTGTTCAATTGTGAAGAGAACTGAACCAGAGTGGATGCTGACCCCTGCTTTGAGGAGTAGTAGGAAGTTAATAGTAGCTTTTGTGCTATTGGTAGGGGGATTTCTAAGGTAAGAGTGACCAGTTGGGTGGAACTTCTTTGTGATGAAAGGAGGGCTGGGTTTTAATGGCTGTGATTGCTTGCATCTCCTGGTTGTATTTTATTTCATGGGTGTGCCAGCCTGGAGCTCTGGAACCTGCGTAATAGTTTCCTCCCCCAGAGGAACCAGCTCCTGTGTCCATCCTGACATGGAAACAGCAGCTGGTGGTTTGATTTCATTTATCTGTTGATGATTGCTCCCTGTGGTCATGTCAGGAGACTGTAGTCTTGTGCCTCCCCAGGGATTCAGCAGACTGAAACAAAACTTTTTTTTTCTCTTTTGTTGTCTTATTTTAAAAAAAACAAAACTCTCTAAAAGAAGCAAGACTTTAATATTATATATATATATCTATATATATATATCTAT
>NW_011495032.1:8149944-8152341 GCF_000754665.1 Bison bison bison
ATATTTGAAGTGTTCCATGTCTCATAGAAAACATATTATTACCCTCTGAAAGGATGACCTTCACTGACATTTCATTTCAAGGGTATTGGCCTGGTTGACTATCTTTCTTTTAAGTCTCCACACATTTATTTGAAACTTGCAGATGTTTTTGTACCAATTAAATGTCTATACACTGAAGATGACCATTCATGAGCAATTCCAGAGTTTCATTGGTGACAGGTAGATTTAGATTTTCATGACCATTTAAGTGGATACTTTTTGTCCTATCTTGTGTGATAACCAAACAAATTTCACTTCTGAGTGTGGGATGACACCTTAAGAAGTGTTTTTCAGGAGGAAAGATGGCTTTACTATTTTCTAGCTTCTTTTTATGTATTGGTTCAACAAACATTTTAAACATATTTACAACAGAACATGTCCTTAGAGTAAAGAGACATGAGAAGTGCACAGAGTTTCTGCTTTCAATAGGTCAAGAATTTGGTAGGCAGACAAGCAGTGTTTGACTAATTGCAAATAAAATGTGATGTAATTGCTTGACTCTAAATTAAATAAGACAAAGATATGTATAGAGTACAATTTTTGTCCCAGAGAGAACAAAGGGAATGTTTAGGTGAGGACTTGAAGTTCCAGTACAGGTACCACTGGGGGGAGTGCACCTACTCAGGCCTGGAGATATGAAACAGTACTGTATATTTGGAGAACTGAAAGTATCTGAATCTGTTTATAGTAGTGGCTCTTAACAACTCATCAAACTTTTTTCATTGTGACAAGTCGTGAAAAATATATTTTATATAGTGATGCAGTACCCAACACGTGTACACACAAATTTAACAGGAACAAAAGACAAACACTTCACAAAATACTATTTGATAATATTTTATAAATAATATTTGCTGCTACTGCTAAGTCACTTCAGTCGGTCCGACTCTGTGCGACCCCATAGACAGCAGCCCACCAGGCTCCTCTGTCCCTGGGATTCTCCAGGCAAGAATACTGGAGTGGGTTGCCATTTCCTTCTCCAATGCATGCGTGCATGCTAAGTCGCTTCAGTCGTGTCCGACTCTGTGCGACCCTATGGACAACAGCCCTCCAGGCTCCTTTGTCCAAAGGATTCTTCAGGCATTTAACAATAATTTAAATAATGTTTATCCTTGCTAAATACAATATGCTTTGATATTTTCTTTCCTCATCTCTGTGGTTCTGTTTCATTTAAAAATGCTGGTCATGACTTATTAAACTGATGACAATTTATTAGTGGGTCATTACCTACAGTTTGAAAAACAATGGTATGGTCTGTAAGTACTCAGGTGGCAGAAACCAGACTGGAGAGTCATCAAGAATCAGATCACACTAGAGGAAAACATAGGCAGAGAAATCTTTGATAAAAATTGTAGCAATGTTTTTTGGCTCTGTTTCTTACAATAATGGAAATGAAAGCAAAAATAAACAAATGGGACTTAACTAAACTTTAAAGCTTTTGCACAGCAAAAGAAACCACAAACAAAGCAAAAAGACAACCTGCAGAATGGGAGCAAATATTTGCAAACAATATGACTGACAGGGGATTAATTTCCAAAATATAAAAACAGATCATACAACTCAGTAACAACAACAACAACAACAACAACAACAACAACAAAAACCCCCCAAAAAACTCACTAAAATATAGGGACAAGACTAAAATAGACTTTTCTCCAAAGACGATGTAATGATGGCCAAGAGGCACATGAAAATATGCTTCACATCACTAATTATTACTAAAATGGAAATAAAAATTAAAATTACATACTATCTCACACCAGTCAGAATGGCTATCATTTAAAAGTCTACAAATAATAAATGCTGGCAAGGGTGTGGAGAAAAGGGAACCTTCTTACACTACTGGTGGAAGTGTTAATTGGTGCAGCCACTATGGAGAACAGTATGGAGATTCCTTAAAAAAACTAAAATTAGAGTTACTATATGATCCAACAATTCCACTCTTGGGCATATATCCAGAAAATACAAAATCTCTAATTCAAAAAGATACATGTGCAACAATGTTCATAGCCACACTATGCACAATAGCTGAGATATGTAAGCAACCTAAATGTCCATCAACAGATTAATTAATAAATAAGTTGAATATATATATATATGCATGAATTAGTATATATATACACATGCGTAGAAACACAATGGAATATTCAGTTCAGTTCAGTTCAGTTCAGTCACTCAGTTGTGTCGAACTCTATGCGACCCATGAATCACAGCACACCAGGCCTCCCTGTCCATCACCAACTGCCAGAGTTCACCCAGACTCATGTCCATCAAGTCAGTGATGCCATCCAGCCATCTCGTCCTCTGTCGTCCCCTTCTCCTCCTGCCCCCAATCCCTCCCAGCATCAGAGTCTTTCC
>NW_011495032.1:8152441-8163388 GCF_000754665.1 Bison bison bison
ACCATCTGCAGTGATTTTGGAGCCCCAAAAAAACAAAGTCTGACACTATTTCCACTGTTTCCCCATCTATTTCCCATGAAGTGATGGGACCGGATGCCATAATCTTCGTTTTCTGAATGTTGAGCTTTAAGCCAACTTTTTCACTCTCCACTTTCACTTTCATCAAGAGGCTTTTCAGTTCCTCTTCACTTTCTGCCATAAGGGTGGTGTCATCTGCATATCTGAGGTTATTGATATTTCTCCCGGCAATCTTGATTCCAGCTTGTGTTTCTTCCAGTCCAGCATTTCTCATGACATAATTTGCATATAAGTTAACTAAGCAGGGTGACAGTATAGAGCCTTGACGTACTCCTTTTCCTATTTGGAACCAGTCTGCTGTTCCATGTCCAGTTCTAACTGTTGCTTCCTGACAGCCATAAAAAGAAAGAAAATTTTGTCATTTTCAGCAACATGGAAGGTCCTAGAGATTATCATACCAAGTGAAGTAAACTAGACAGAGAAAGACAAATATGACACACTTACATGTAGAATTTTGAAAAAAAGGATACAAATGAACTTATATGCAAAAGAGAAATAGCAACACAGACATAGTAAACAAACTTCTAGTTACCAAAGGGGGAAGAGGTGCGGGGAGGGATAAATTGGGAGTTTTGGATTAACAGATACACACTGCTAAGCGCTAAGTCACTTCAGTCATGTCCGACTGTGCAACCCCATAGACGGTAGTCCACCAGGCTCCCTTTCCCTGGGATTCTCCAGGCAAGAACACTGGAGTGGGTTGCCATTTCCTTCTCCAATGCATGAAACTGAAAAGTGAGAGTGAAGTCACTCAGTCGTGTCCGACTCTTGGCGACCCCATGGATTGCAGTTTACCAGGCTCCTCCGTCCATGGATTTTCCAGGCACGAGTACTGGAGTGGGGTGCCATTGCCTTCTCCGAGACACACACTGCTATTTATAAAATAAATAACAACTATATAGAACAGGGTGCTGTACTCAATATTTTATAATGACATAAGGGAAACGCATCTGAAAAGTATGTATACACGTACACACACACACATATATAAAACTGAACCATGTATAGATGTTATAAAACAAATCTTTGCTGTATACCTGAAACTAACATAACATTGCCAATCAACTACGCTTCAATTAGAAAAATGATTCCTAGATTTTGACTTGAGCGACTGGGTGGATGGTAGAATCACTTGTTGAGATGTAGTGGGCTCGTTTATGTTATTGTGCAGGACAAGGGTGCTTATCAAGAATTTTGTTTTGCTTGAGGTAAACTTGAGATGACTGTTGATTTCCAAAAGAAGATGTCAAGTAGATAGTTGAATACATTAGTAAAGAGTTCAGTGAAGATGTCTGGCACTAGATCCATAAATGTGAGTGTCTTTGACATGTCGGTGGTATTTAAAATTGTGGGATAGTTAGGAATCAGACAGGGAGAGGAGGCAAATAGAGAAAAATAGCAAATTAGTTGTTAGTGAAATGGGCTCCAAAATTAAGAGATATAGCTAAGGAAGGGAAGACAAAAATTACTGGAAGCTGGTGGTTAATGTGGTAGAAGGAAGCCTGGGTGTTTGTCCTTAAAATACCAGAAGGAATAATAATTTTCTAGAGAAGGAAGCTTTTGATTATGTCAAATGCTGACACAATGTCAAGTAGCAGGGAAGAAGTCATTGCATTTGGAAGGAGAATTGGAGTGGTGTTGGAAAGAGGAATTTTTGTCGAGTGGTGGCTTTGGAAGCAGTAATAGAAGGGCTGGAATGATGATCATGAGGATGTGGAGGTTGGGACAAGAGGTGTGCCAGAGCCCAGGAGGCAGTGAGAATGCCTTTTTGTCTACTCCAAGTGCAGTGGATGCTATTGAAAGGTTTTCAAAGAGTTTTGAAATATCTTGTGGATATTGTATGGAGAGGCGACATAAGGTGGGTGTGTGTGGCTAGAGAGAGTGAGAAATTGTAAGGCTTTGCAGTGGTCCATGTGAAAAAGGATGGCAGCTTATTTTAAGCATTTGGCTTTGTGAAGGAATTATGTCACAAAAACCTTTCACAAAACAAAGAAGTGAGTTCAACAAGAGCAGTAAAAGTGTTTTATCTTTGGAAATGAGCATGATGTTGCATTTGACAATATTTCATGTTAATTTATTCTGTTGACTAATTGTTCTTTGGAGAAATTGAACTCATTTGCCATTAGATTTGACATGTTAAATTAATCAGATCTCTTAAAAGGCTTCCAAATTCTGAGAGCATAAGACAGTTCAAAATTGCATCCACATTTATCAACACTGTTTTTGACATGATATGCAAAGAAAAATAGCCTCATTCATTCTTGTCTGTACACTGGCATGGGGGCATTTCCTGGGTTACAAATTTTTTCCCCTTCTTCAAGATGAACTGACTACCTTAAACTCGACTCTATTATTAATCCATATTGATTAATATAAATCTTAAAAATATAGTTTTTTAAAATCATAACATATCATAGATCACGTGAAATTCCTTTCATTTCTCATCACTTCATTTCTGGTTTTGATATTGCTTTTAAAAAGTTTATTTTTCTCCTTTATAATGAGACAGTGTCTATAACACATTTCCTATTACATTGCCATTTTCGTTTAATGGAACTCAACTTGAAGCATCCATTTTTCACTTGGAGCAAAATGAAATTCTTTCTCTGAGCTGTTGCATTAACAGTCAATATGGTGTTGGTTCTAGCTCTTCAAAACCATGAGTGATGTATACTTAATGGATCTTCTTTTCACATCTCACACATTTTTCTACATTTCTCACTGATCCTAAGTATTCTTTCCAAAAATCTAACCTTTATCACTCTCTACTAAACTCTTCGCTTACATTTTAATGCCTCACTTAGATGTAGTTTATCATTGTCTGTACTTAAACATGTGGTTTTTTGTTTAAACATGTGGTTTTACTTTTAGGTAGATGTGATTACCTAAAAGTAACTTTTGTGAAATTTACAAAATTTCAGATAGACTCAACTTTTAAGGGGAGCTTTTCAGTCTTGAACAAAGATCGAACTTCAGTTCAGTTCAGTTGCTCAGTCGTGTCCGACTCTTTGTGACCCCATGGACTGCGGCATGCCAGGCCTCCCTGTCCATTGCCAAGTCTCGGAGTTTGTTCAAACTCATGTCCATTGAGTCGGTGACGCCATCCAACCATCTCATCCTCTGTCATCCCCTTCTCCTCCAGCCTGCAATCTTTCCCAGCATCAGGGCCTTTTCCAATGCATCAGGTGGCCAAAGTATTGGAGCTTCAGCTTCAGCATCAGTCCTTCCAATGAATATTTAGGACTGATTTCCTTTAGGATGGATTGGTTGGATCTCTTTGTAGTCCAAGGGACTCTCAAAAGTCTTCCCCAACACCACAGTTCAAAAGCATCAATTTTTCGGTGCTCAGCTTTTTCACAGTCCAACTCTCACATCCATACATGACTGGAAAAACCATAGCTTTGACTAGGCACACCTTTGTTGGCAAAGTAATGTCTCTGCTTTTTAATATTCTGTCTAGGTTGCTCACATCTTTCCTTCCAAAGAGTAAGCCTCTTTTAATTTTATGGCTGCAGTTACCATCTGCAGTGATTTTGAAGTCCCCCAAAATCAAGTCTGTCACTATTTCCATTGTTTCCCCATCTATTTGCCATGAAGTGATGGGACCAGATGCCATGATCTTAGTTTTCTGAATGTTGATGAATGCAATTTGTAAAGTTTCAACTTGAATGAATGCTCTGTTTGGTCTCAAGAATGTTTTAAAAATTATTTTTAATTTGTATTTAAACATTTTTATTTTAAAACTAATTTTTTTTAGAAAGGTGGAATAGCAGAAGAATAAAAGTGAGGACAAAAGACTTTGGAGTTTTCTCCATAGCATGTATGCAGAGCTGATTATGTCATGAGTAAGATTTTATTACAATTAATTTTTCTAGATGAAAAACCTCAATAAATGCATCAAGTTTTCCTTGAATTTCTCTAATTTTCTTGAGGTCTTCAGCCATTCAAACTTGTTTAACAATAAACAATTTTGCTTTCTTCTCGCTATCTTCATCAAGATTTTCTAATACATCTTTAACATTTTTCTCTAATTATCTGACTTCAGTGTTTGTAGGTTGTTGCATTAGAGTATTTGCTGTGACAGCAAGAAGGCATAGTATTTGCCAACATCTTTACTTCCCTACTCAGAATCTACAAAATGCTATTGCTAGTAATAAAAGTCTCTTCAATTTTGCAAAACTTTAAGATAGATTAAACTTTTAAGTGCAACTTTTCAGTCTTGAACAAAGATGTAACTACATTTCTGTGAAATATATAAAGTCTCAACATAAACGAATGCTCAGTTGGTCTCCAGAATGTTGAGAAGATGTTTCACCTTGAGGGGAATCGCATTTGTGCTCTAGTTCTCTCTCTGCCTATCTCTCTCTGGACATTTCTAAAGACACTTGATCTGCCTTTCTCTGTCCTGTCTCACTTGCATCTTGTCACTGTTCCCCTCAGTTCAGTTCAGTTCAGTTGCTTAGTCACGTCCGACTCTGCAACGCCGTGGACTGCAACACGCCAGGCTTCCCTGTCAGTCACTAACTCCCAGAGCTTGCTCAAATTCATGTCCATGGATTCGGTAATGCCATCCAACCATCTCATCCTTTGTCATCCCCTTCTCCTCCTGCCTTCAATCTTTCCCAGCATCAGGGTTTTTATAATGAGTCAGTTCTTCACATCAGGTGGCCAAAGTATTGGAGTTTCAGCTTCAGCATCAGTCCTTCCAATGAATATTCAGGACTATTTCCTTTAGGATGGACTGGTTGGATCTCCTTGCAGTCCAAGGGACTCTCAGGAGTCTTCTCCAACACCACAGTTCAAAAGCATCTGTTCTTCAGTGCTCAGCCTTTTTTATGGTCCACTCTCACATCCATACATGACTACTAGAGAAGCCATAAAACCATAGCTTTGGCTATATGGACCTTTATCAGCAAAGTAATGTCTCTGCTTTTTGTATGCTGTCTAGATTCGTCATAGCTTTTCTTAAAGGAGCAAGCGTCTTTTAATTTCATGGCTATAGTCACCATCTGCAGTGATTTTGGAGCCCAAGAAAATAAAGTCTGTCAGTGTTTCCATTGTTTCCTCATCTATTTGCCATGAAATGATGGGACCAGATGCCATGATCTTTGTTTTTTTGAATGTTGAGTTTTATGCCAGCTTTTAACTTTTTAGTGTTCTCCTGGTTTCTGATAAAAGGCAGTTGTACCTTTATTCTCTACCATCCATTTTAATCCAGAGACTAGGTTCATTCTTCTCACCAACTCACTTGTTTTTCATTAGAGTTCTAATAGCCTTATAGTTTACTGTTTTGTACTGTCAGGCATCACTCACCTATTCATTCATTCACTTCGCAGTTCAGTTAGTGAACAAACACTTATAGTGTCCACACTACATATGTTATTTACTAGGAATGCAGAAATGCATAAGACAGAATCTATATCCTCAAGGAACATCCATGAGAGGAGGACACACCTAAGCCTTGATTCAAAAGGAATACTCTCAGAAGACTTGCTGAGATGGAATCTCCCCACTAAATAAGACCAGAGTCAACAAAATTCGAAGGATTT
This sequence comes from Bison bison bison, assembly GCF_000754665.1. NCBI lineage: Eukaryota > Metazoa > Chordata > Mammalia > Artiodactyla > Bovidae > Bison > Bison bison. Next base: position 8,158,069 of record NW_011495032.1, read on the forward strand.
TCTTTGAATTCTCTATGGCATCTCTAAGGGAATTTTGATTCTTAAGTACCTACTAGGATCTGGCATTATGTGGGCCTGTTATAATCATTAATTTCCAAAGTAATCACGGGAGGGAAAACATTACCATCCCCAATTTATTGATGAGAAAATTAGAAATAAGAAAAGTTAAATACCCTGTATGTGAGACAGCAAAAGAGACACACATGTATAGAACAGTCTTTTAGACTCTGTGGGAGAGGGCAAGGGTGGGATGATTTGGGAGAATGGCATTGAAACATGTATAATATCATATATGAAACGAGTCTCCAGTCCAGGTTTGATGCATGATACTGGATGCTTGGGGCTGGTTCACTGAGACGACCCAGAGGGATGGTACAGGGAGGGAGGAGGGAGGGGAGTTCAGGATAGGGAACACGTGTACACTCGTGGCGGATTCATGTTGATGTGTGGCAAAACCAATACAATATTGTAAAGTAATTAACCTCCAATTAAAATAAATAAATTTATATTTTTAAAAAATCAGAGGAAAAAAAAGAAAAGTTAGAGCTCGTCCAGTATTCTATGGTTAATAATTAATTTGCAAAGGTGTTTTTCTTTAAGCTTTGTTAAAGTAAAATACAAAGTGGAGACCAAACTTGAAAATACTCTGAACACATAAAATGGAGCCATGAAAAGAGAACTAAATCTAATTCATGAGCAGAAGTGAAATGATTTATTTCTTATAAATGCCTCTGATAATCATAAAAGAAGCATAAATTACCTTCAAAAATTGTATTAAATAATCACTTAAAAAATTCTCCTGCTGTCTGAGAATCCACATTGTAACAACTAATCATTTTCAAGCTTAAATAACTTCCTCATTTTCTAAGATTTTTTTTTATTAGTGAGGTAACAGTTAATTCCTAAACATTGGCTTATATCATGTTTCCTGTGTAGAGCACTATATTTGTAGTTCTGTATACCCTACAGTATGCTCACCACCAAAAACTGAGTTTCCTTCTGTAACCATATGGCTGGTCTTCACCCATTTCACCCTGCCCCTGCCCCTCTGGTAACCACCGCTCTTTTCTCTGTGTCTACGTGTTTGTTTTTGTTTGGTTTGTTCATTTATTTATTTGTTTGTTTGCTTTTTATATTCCCCATATGAATGAAACCATATAATACTTGCCTTATATGACTAAGCATAAAACCTTCAAAGCCCACCTGAAGTTGCAAATGTCAAAATTTCACTTTTTTATGGCTGAGTAGTATTCCATGGCATATATATGTATCACATTTTCTTTATACCATCATCTATTGATGGGTACTTAGTTTGTTTCCATATCTTGCCTGTAGTAAATAATGCCATGATAAATGTCGGGGTGTATGTGTACATGTGTGTTCAGTCACTTGGTCATGTCTGACTCTTTGTGATCCATGGACTATAGCCCACAAGACTCCTCTGTCCATGGGCTTTTCCAGGCAAGAATACTGGAGTTGGTTGCCATTCCCTTCTCCATGGTATCTTTCCAACCTGGGTATTGAACCCGTACCTCCTGTGTCTCTTGCATGGGAAGGCAGATTCTTTACTTGTGAGACACCTGAGAAGCCCATGTATCTTATCAAATTAGTGTTTTTTTATTCTTGGAAAAATACCCAGAGTAAAATTAGTATTTTCTTATTCTTGGATAAATACCCAGAGATGGGATAGCTGGATCAGATGGTAGTTCTATTCTCAAATTTTTGAGGAATTTCCATACTGTCTTCCATAGTGACTGCCCCAATCTACTTTCCCACTAACAGTGCATGAGAGTTCCCTTTCACCACACCTTTACCAACACTTCTTTCTTGCCTTTTTGATAATAGCCAATTAATAGGTATGAGGTTATATCTCATTGTGATTTTGGCTGCATTCCCCTAATAATTTGTGGCATTAAATATCTTTTCATGTATCTGTTGGCCACCTGTATGTCTTTGGAAAAGTATCTATTTAGCTCCTCTGCCATTTTTAAATTGGATTGGTATTTTGTTGTTGTTGTTGAGTCGTATAAGTCCTTTATACATTTTGGATATTAACTCCTTGTGGGATGTATCATTTATAGATACCTTCTCGCATTCAGTAGGTTATCTTTCCTTTTGTGTGTGTGTGTGGTTTCTTTTGTTGTGCAGAAGTTTTTTAGTTTGATGCAGTAACATTTGTTTATTTTTGCTTTTGTTTCCTTGTCTGAAGAGACATATCTAGAAATACATTGCTAAGATTAGTGTTGAAGAGTGTACTGCCTATGTTTTCTTTCAGGAGTTTTATGGTTTTAGGTCTTACAGTCAAGCCTTCAATCCATTTTGAGCTAATTTTTGTGTATGTTTTTGTGTATGTTATGAGATAGTGATCTGGTTTCTTTCTTTTCTTTTTTTTTTTTGCATGTTGCATTTTCCCAACACTATTTACTGAAGAAACTGTCCTTTCTCCATCATATATTTTTTGCTCCTTTGTCATCAATTAATTGCTTCTATTTGTGTGGGTTTCTTTCTGGGCTCTGTCTTTTGTGCCATTGATCTATGTATCTGTTTTTCTGCCAATACCACACTACGGTTTTGTGATATGGTTTTGTTACTATGGTTTTGTGATATAGTTTGAAATCAGGGAGTATGATACTTTTAGCTTTGTTCTTTCTTCTTAAGATTGCTTTGGCTATTTAAGGTCTTTGTGATTCTATGTAAGTTTTAGAATTTTTTGTTCTATTTCTCTGAAAAATATCCTTGGGATTTTGATATGGACAGCATTGAAACTTTAGGTTGCTTTAGGTAATATGGACATTTTAACAATGTTAATTCTTCCAATCCATGAGCATGGAATCTCTTTCCATTTATCTGTGTCCTCTTAAATTTCTTTCAACAATGTCTTATTGTTTTCAATGTACAGATATTTTACCTTCTTGGTTAAATTTATTCCTAGATATTTTATTCTTGTTTTGTGATTGTAAATGAAATTGTTTTCTTAATTTTTCTCATTATCACTTTATAAGCCGTCCTGTAACATCACGCCCCTGAGCTTCATACCAGTTTAGATTTTAAAGCTTCCAGTTTGTGAACTGTTCTTATATGCACATGTGTGTGTGCTCAGTCACTTTAATCATGTCTGACTCTTTGCAACCTTATGGACTGTAGCCCTCCGGTCTCCTCAGTCCATGGAATTGTCCAGGCAAGAATACTGAAGTGGGTTGCTATGCCCTCCTCCAGGGGATCTTCCTGATCCAGGGATCAAACCCGCATCTCCTGCGACTCCTGCATTACAGGTGGATTTTTTTTACTACTGAACCACTGGGGAAGCTCTCTTATATGCACAGTAAATGCGTATTCCATTTTATTTATCTGGTGGTTTTAATTTTGCTCTTTCTCAATTTTTGACATCTTTACTATGAACACTTTCAAATATGCACCAGTTACCAAGAGCACTTAGCATCAATTTTTAATACCAAATACCAGTATCACCAATGATTAGTATCAAATATCAGTATCATCAGTTATCAATATCTTGCCATTCTTCTTTCATCTGTCACCTTTGTCTTTCTTTTTACTTTGTGTCTGTAATAAATATGAACTTAGAAATACACAAACAATATTATTATTACAACAAATAATATTCCTTTATAATTGCTTAATATCATCTGACACTCAACTTATGTTTGCTTTCTTTTGATTGTCACAAAATGTCTTTCTGGAGTTACATTTTTAAAACAATTAATGTCTCAAATAGATTCATACATTGCATTTGATGAATATGCCTAATAAGGCTCTTTTCACTTTTAAAATTTTTTTCTCCTCATTTTTTCATGTCAATTACTTACTGAAGACATTTTTTTTTTTTCCCTTGTGGAATTTATCACATTCTGGATTGGGCTGATTGTGTTCACTTGATTTTGTTTCAGATCAGATCAGTTGCTCAGTCGTGTCTGACTCTTTGTGACCCCATGAATTGCAGCACGCCAGGCCTCCCTGTCCATCACCAACTCCCAGAGTTCACTGAGACTCACGTCCATCGAGTCAGTGATGCCATCCAGCCGTCTCATCCTCTGGCGTCCCCTTTTCCTCTTGCCCCCAATCCCTCCCAGCATCAGAATCTTTTCCAATGAGTCAACTCTTCGCATGAGGTGCCCAAAGTACTGGAGTTTCAGCTTTAGCATCATTCCTTCCAAAGAAATCCCAGCGCTAATCTCCTTCAGAATGGACTGGTTGGATCTTCTTGCAGTCCAAGGGACTCTCAACATGTTCCTTTATGCCCCGTATTTTCCGTAAATGGGTAGAACAATCTAGCGGTATCCTTAGATTCAGATTAATGTGCTTTCTTTTGGCAAAATGTTTTCTTCATAACTGGCATTATGTCCATTCTATTGTATCACTTCAGGAAACACATGATATCTGGTGTCTCCTTTCTGTCAATATTATAGTTGATAACTGGGTTCAGGAGTTACGGATCTGAGTCACACTTTGCAAAAAAACTGCTTGTGAATATTTTGCTTGTGTTTTCAAAATCACCGATGTTCATTGTCCAGGTTGATTATTTCATTAGAAGCCGTAAAATGATGATTTCTATAATTCTATCATTCCAGACACATTCATTAGTTAGCAGTCTTCTAGAATAAGAATTTTTCCTTCATCAGTTATTTAGTTCCCCAGAAATATGGTTCACATTCAGGCTTCCCCAATGGCTTAGTGGGTAAAGAGTTCTCTTGCAATGCAGGAGACACAGGAAGCATTAGTTTGGTCCCTGGGTTGACAAGATCCCTTGGATGAGAAAATGACAACCCACTCCAGTATTCTTGCCTAGATAATCCCATGGATAGGGTGGCAAAGAGTCGGACATGACTGAGTGACTAAACAGACAGACAGACTGATGGTTCATATCCAAAATACAGGCTGCATGCTTGATTCTAACCCTGTTTTCACCAAGTTTCACAATGAAGAGTTGGTGCATTACAATACAATACTGGAACCCAGGATTATGTAACTGAGCCTTTATAATTTCTACCTAATTAAAGAGTTTAAAATGCTGTAAGAATATAAACAAAGTCTGGAAGTCCCAGTGCTTTTTGGCAGGCAAGAGGTTAAAGAGCCAGGATTCCTGAGACACCTTCATTCTATTGTTTCTGGAGAAATGTCAGAGGTCACTAAGTGTCACCCAGTCTCATTTCATAGCATTTATTACCACTCTCCTCAGGTTGATTAACCATTGTAACCACTGTGGACTCTCAGCACTCTGATGACCAACAGCTGTTTTAACTAATACCCTTAGCCCCTCTCCTGTTCTTCTGGGTCTGGGCTGGAAAAACAGCAGAGAAGGTGT
>NW_011495032.1:8163488-8184173 GCF_000754665.1 Bison bison bison
GTAAATACAGATTTCCTCCCTAGCCCCAAGGGGATTGCCTTTGTCAGCATCAGCAAAAAATCAGAGATTAGAAGTGACTCCCTGTCGCTCCTGAGCTTGCTCAGCACAGCAGCTGGAACCAAACACGCCTCTGTGTGCCCATGTGAGTACCTGAAAATAATGTGTTTCTTTCTGTACTTTTAAAATGAAAATTACTTTTCTAAAACACTTCAGGAGGAAGTGGGAGCCAAGGAAATTGTGGGAGGCTCAGTTAAATGTTCTTTTTCTGCCTACTGCTCTCCTGGGTTGGGGGCCTGAGAGGGATCATCTCCAGGCACCACTGTCATAGTAGAAGGTTGCATCTTTTTCCAGACATCCCTCTCTGCACACCATATTTGGAATGTTCTTACTAATCCTACATGGGAGATAGAGCCTGACTTTAGTCATCTCAAAGGGGTGGTGTTGGATAACAGAAACAGTTAGAATTATGTATATAAGTCCCTTCACTCCTCTCCATCCCTACTGGGAACCTTAAGTGAGTGAATGAAAGTAGCTCAGGCGTGTCTGACTCTTTGTGACTCCATGAACTATACAGTCTATGGAATTCTCCAAGCCAGAATACTGGAGTGGGTAGTCTTCCTTTCCTTTCTCCAGGGGATCTTCCCAATCCGGTAATCAAACCAGGATCTCCTGCATTGCAGGTGGATTCTTTACTAACTGAGCTATGAGGGAAGCCTGGGAACCTCAAAGGGTAGAGTATATTAGTATTTTGGGGAGTGGAAGAATGGGAGGGTCAGGGTAGGTGTAATGCAAGGATACAGAGAAGAGGGCAGAGGGCTGGGAATACAAGAAGGGCAAGGGGCCTAGAGAGAGCAGGGAGGCGCAGTGGGGCCGGGAGTCAGGTGGATTCCAAGGGGAGAGTCTTGGGCTCCTTTCTTGGTGTTCCCAAGTTCCTTACACTTCCTCTTCTTTTTCTCCCAGTGTCCTGATTGGGGCAGCTTTTGGCAGATGGTCCGGTATCGAGTCTTCGGGAGAGTCTGAGGCTGAGGAGTGACTGTGGTGAACAAGTACAGGGCTTGTTTTCATGTTCATTGTGTGAGCCTGGGGCATAGTCATCAGGGGCAGAAAGATCTCCTTTTGAACAATGGTGTCACGATAGTGAAACAGAGCAGTTCCTTCTCCTTACCATGTCCTCCTCTTGCCTTTTGTCTGTAGAAAAACTTTAGTCAAAGACTATATTTAATCAGCAAAGTGAAAAATATAAATAAATAAATAAATAACAGGACAAGATAATAATAGTTGAGTTATTAAGCATTGTTAAGGACTTTTAGTGCCATCTCAAGGGCTATAGATAATATTCTGAGCCATCTCCTGTGAGCTGTCTTGTAGATATTGAAACCCCCACCAGGTGGAAAAAGTTAATTACATGATGACCAGATTGTAGCTATGACATAAGCCGCCACAATCCTGAGAACTGCCCTTAAGGAAATGGGAACAAACTGCCCCTGGAACTGAAGACTAACAACACTTGAAACAATCAAGATGATGTTCAGACACCACATGGCCAACTTCAAGATGACTATTGGAGCTGACCGTGCTCTTTCTGTATGTAGCCCCTTCCCTCCACCTGTACAACTCCTGAAACTCCCCCTTTAAAGCTCTTTCTCACTGATTGGCTGTTAAACAGATGGCTGTTTTCTGATTTTGCTATATATTTTGGGAATTGTCCTAGCACTTTTACTGAGATCATTCCTCCCCCCTCTTCCCATCTCCTGCTAAGCCTCGAGAGTCATGGACTCCTGGACTTACCCAGGTGACACAGAGAAAACAAGGACAAACATCTGGAACATGACTGACATCATGGGCCCAAGAAATTTGTTGTTTTAGTCCAGCCAAGGAACTAACACTCAAAGAGTTTTAAAGCCTTAATTTCCCTCTCAATATCAACTGTCAGACACATTCAGCCACTTGTAGTAATAGGCTGCATTCAACTATAAAAAGGGCCATTGTCAAAACGACCTGAGAAATATTTCTAATGATTCCTTTAGGGCTTCTACCTGGTGCACACTCATTCCCTCTTGAAGCCTCTTGGCAAGTTAAGGTATGTGGCCCAGGCTGGAGAACCTGCTCACACTTCCCAGTTGGTCCACTGTACTTTGGATATCATCAGATCAGATCAGATCAGATTGGTCGCTCAGTCGTGTCCAACTCTTTGCGACCCCATGAATTGCAGCACGCCAGGCCTCCCTGTCCATCACCAACTCCCGGAGTTCACCCAGACTCACATCCATCGAGTTAGTGATGCCATCAGCCATCTCATCCTCTGTCGTCCCTTCTCCTCCTGCCCCCAATCCCTCCCAGCATCAGAGTCTTTTCCAATGAGTCAACTCTTCGCATGAGGTGCCCAAAGTACTGGAGTTTCAGCTTTAGCATCATTCCCTCCAAAGAAATCCCAGGGCTGATCTCCTTCAGAATGGACTGGTTGGATCTCCTTGCAGTCCAAGGGACTCTCAAGAGTCTTCTCCAACACCACAGTTCAAAAGCATCAATTCTTCAGAGCTCAGCCTTCTTCACAGTCCAACTCTCACATCCATACATGACCACAGGAAAAACCATAGCCTTGACTAGATGAACCTTTGCTGGCAGAGTAATGTCTCTGCTTTTGAATATGCTATCTAGGTATCATAGTGCTTCTTAAATCTACACGTGTCTGTCCCAACACCCAACATCCTTACATCAAAGTAAGGTACATGCTGAAGTTTCATAAACAGCATTGAGAAACTGTAGAAAAGGTGGCAGATCTCATCCCTATAGTGCATAGAGTTACATGAACCCCAAAATACAGGCAAGGAGTTTAGATACCACCATGGCCTTGGGCAGAGAAAGGCAGGAAGAAAGAAAAAGCACAGAGCTATCAGTCATATGTGAGGGAGAAGGAAATCACAAAGTCAGAGTGTAGACTCCACCTGGCATCTGGTGCCTTGTAGATCCTGCTCCAATTGCATATGAATGTTTTCCCCAACACATCCCTTTTGATGTGGAAAATTTCAGGACTTGAAGGAGAAGCAAGGGTGACTTGCTACAAACTCAAAAGGTGCATGCCACATCCATGGCATTCATCACAACATCAATGACTAAGTTTAAAGAGAAGTGAATGTGGAATCTAAAGAGATGATACACATGAACTTATTTACAAAACAGAAACAAACTCACAGACTTACACAGTGAACTTATGGTTATGGGTGGGGGGGGGGCAAAGAGGGGAAGGGATAGTTAGCAAGTTTGGGATGGATGTGTATACACTGCTATATTTAAAATGAATAACAAATAAGGACCTACTATATAGTACAGGGAACTCTACTCAATGTTATATGGCAGCCTGGATGGGAGACGAGTTTGGGGAGAGAATAGGAACATGTATATGTATAACTGAATCACATATGTATAACTGAAAACTAGCACAGTATTGTTAATTGGCTGTACTCCAATATAAAATAAGGAGTTAAAAATAAGAGAAGTGAACATTATGTTCAAGGAATAAAATGCCTGCTGACTGCATTTTCTTCCCCAGTTATACCAAATGAACATTTTCCCATCTCACTCAGTTATGCTGAATTCCAAGCCCAGTGTCCTTTTTTAAGATCCCCAATTAATCACCTGACAGGAGGAAGGCAGGGGGTGTGGGTGGGCAATGAGTTGGTAGGAGAAGGGTAGTAAGGAAATTGGCAAGGAAATACACAATTGCAACTGTGTGAGAGGCTTTTCAGAAAACATAGGCAGTGTTTGCTGTCTACTCCATTTGTTGAAAGGAAACAACAGGAAACCCAGCAATGGACCCAGGTGACCACATGCATCTAAAGCACTCTTAGCATCCCCTCTGCTGAGTCTGTGCTGGCCATACAATTTGGGAGGCTGAAGCTGGAGAAAACACAGTTAGGAGTTTTAGTTTTCAAATTATGAAACATTTACCTGGTTCTTGAAAGAGAAAGATGTGTGCCTGGCAGAAGCTGAGCCCACCTGGGTACTGCCCAGAGTCATTCCTCTCTTGTATCATTTAGTATCTCAACATCACGTGTCTGCAGGGACCATGAGCACCTGGAAACATCCCACAAGTCCCCAAGCATGAAACTTCATTGGTTTCTCTCTCTTAAGACTTTCTTCCTTTGTCTTACCCTGAAGAGAGAGCAAAGAAGAGGCATGCATTCCAATTGCCTATTTAGGGAGGCAAAAAGGCTGCTTTTGAATTTCAAGTTCAACATCTACTAACACAACTGTGTATCTTAGGAAGATTGTTTCCTTAAATGTAGTCATTTTTTTCTTTCTCCTTTTGCAAATAGCATTAAGTGGGGACATATCATACTTTCTTAAGTTCCTTCTGTCTGATTTCAGTTGAACAAAATATTAGTTAGTCATCTACTTCATCATTTAATAATGTCTTATTAGATATTGATTATATGCAAATCGTTTTGCTAGCCCCAGGAAATAAAGATGATGAAGGCATGGTTGCTGTCCTCAAGGAACTCCAAATATCGAAGGATCCCTGACAGTCACAAGAGAATGGAAACCATAGCCTATGATGCCTCCCCAATACACAATAAACCAAAACAAAAAAATTGGGACTTCCCTGGTGGGCCAATGGCTAAGGACTCTGTGCTTCAAATGCAGTGAGTGAGGGCTTAATACCTGGTTGTGGAACTGAGATCCCACATTCTGTACAGCCAAAAAAATAGATAAACAAAAAATAAAGCTGAGAAACTAATCTCTTTCAGGTCATTTGTCATGCTTAGCCATTCATTAATTAAGCTATTCATTAATACAACAAATATTTATTAAGCATGTACTAAGTGTCAGCAACTCTCATGAAACTTGCATTTATGTCATATAGTGATAGGATGTAGGATGGTCACAATAAAGGGCAGAAATGCTATGGACCTAACAGAAGCAGGAGACATTAAGAAGAGGTGGCAAGAATATACAGAACTATGCAAAAAATATCTTAATAACCTAGATAACCACTATGGTGTGATCACTCACCTGGAGCCGGACATCGTGGAGTGTGAAGTCAAGCGGACCTTAGGAAGCATTACTATGAGCAAAGCTAGTGGAGGTGATAGAATTCCAGCTGAGCGATTTCAAATCCTAGAAGATGATGCTGTGAAAGTGCTGCACTCAATATGCCAGCAAATTTGGAAAACTCAGCAAAGGTCAGTTTTCACTCCAATCCCAAAGAAAGACAATGCCAAAAATTGAATTTGACATTGAATTCATCACACACACTAGCAAAGCAATGCTCAAAATTCTCCAAGTCAGGCTTCAATAGTACATGAACCGAGAACTTCCAGATATTCAAGATGGATTTAGAAAAGGTAGAGGAACCAGAGATCAAATTGCCAACATTTACTGGATCATATAAAAAGAAAGAGAATTCCAGAAAAACATCAACTTCTGCTTTATTGACTACGTTAAAGCTTCTAACTGTGTGGATCACAACAAACTGTGGAAAATTCTTCAAGAGATGGGTATACCAGACCACCATACCTGCCTCCTGAGAAATCTGTGTGCAGGTCAAGAAGAAACAGTTAGAAATGGGCATGGAACAATGGACTGGTTTCAAATTGGGAAAGGAGTATGTCAAGGCTGTATATTGTCACCCTGCTTATTTAACTTATATGCAGAGTACCTCATGAAATGCCTGGCTGGATGAAGCACAAGCTGGAATCAGATTGCCAAAAGAAACATCAATAACCTCAGATATGCAGATGACACCATCCTTATGGCAGAAAGTGATAAGAAACTAGAAAGCCTCTTGATGAAAATGAAAGAGGAGAGTGAAAAACTGGCTTAAAACTCAACATTCAAAAAACTAAGATCATGGCACACAGTCCCATCACTTCATGACAAATAGATGGGGAAACAATGGAAACAGTGACAGGCTTTATTTTCTTGGGCTCCAAAATCACTGCAAATGCTAACTTGAAGTTAAAAGATGCTTGGTCCTTGGAAGAAAAGCTATGAACAACCTAGACAGCATATTAAAAAGCAGAGACATTACTTTGCCAACAAAGGTCCATCTGGTCAAATCTATGGTTTTCCCAGTAGTCATGTATAGATATGAGAGTTGGACAATAAAGAAAGCTGAATGCTGAAGAATTGATGCTTTTGAACTGTGGTGTTGGAGAAGACTCTCGAGAGTCCCTTGGACTGCAAGGAGATCAAACCAATCCATCCTAAAGGACTTTTGCTGAAGTTGAAACTCTGATACTTTGGCCACCTGATGTGAAGAGCTGACTCATTAGAAAAGACTCTGATGCTGGGAAAGATTGAAAGCAGGAGGAGAAGGGGACAACAGAGGATGAGATGGTTGGATGGCATCACTTGATGAACATGAGTCTGAGCATTCTCTGGGAGTTGGTGATGGACAGGGAAGCATGGCGTGCTACAGTTGCAGGGTCACAAAGAGTTGGATACAACTGAGCACTGAACTGAATGACACAGGCAATATGTAATAAGGTCAGTTAAAGGGATAGAGAGAGATATTGCAGTTGGATACAGTGACAGTTGTACACAGAGTGAGTGAGCCTTATAAATATCAGGTGTCTGCATGGCAGAGGGCCTGAGGAATGAATGAAATTGACGTGCTCAATGGGCAGCCAGGAAGCCAGCAAGGCTGAAGAAGAGGAAGAGGAAGTAATGAGGAAGAGAGGAAGTGAAGGTTTCTTATACATGGAGACATGGTTGTGTAGGTCCTGGTAAATAATCGGGGTTTTACAGAGTTGCTAAAAACAAACAAACAAACAAACCTGGAAACAGATGAATATATAGTAAGTGTCATTTAACATAATGTGACAGTACAATCAAATAATTCTATCTCTGTTTCCAAATTTTATAGCTACCCTGAATAAGGAAAAATGTGGGCAACTCCTGGTGAGTTTTGAGCAGAAGAGAGGCACGGGAAGAAGGCATTTATAGGGCTTCATAGTATGCTGTCTCTCAAATGTACCATACTGGCCTAATGATTATTTTGAGATCAAGATAATTGAGAAAAAGCACACACAAGTCAGCCCCCTGTCTACCAGGAAGAGCAAGACTGTTATTGTCCTTAATCACCCTGGAGATAAGTCTAGATGCTTATTAGCCCAGAGATGGTCCCAGAAGAATCTATGTAGCAAATATTGCTAGAAATGCCCCTACTCTGCATCTGTTACTGTTGTCACTAGGTCATAGACAATTCTTTGTGACTTCAAGGACTGTAGCATGTCAGGCTTCCCCATCCTTTACTATCTCCCAGAGTTTGCTCAAACTCATGTCCATTGAATCAATGATGCTATCTAACCATCTTATCCTCTGTCACCCCTTTCTCCTCCTGTCTTCAATCTTTCCCAGATTCAGGGTCTTTTTCAATGAGTTGGATCTTCGCATCTGGTGGCCAAAGTATTGGAGCTTCAGCTTCAGCATCAATCTTTCCAATGAATAATCAGGGTTGATTTCCTTTAGGATTAACTGGTTTGATCTCCTTGCTGTTCAAGGGAATCTCCAAGGGTCTCCTCCAGCACCACAATCTGGAAGCATCAATTCTTTGGCACTCAGCCTTCTTTTTGGTCCAACTCTCACATTAGTTTCCTCCATATATTTACCTTCTCACAATTTGCTGCTCAAACTCAAAATCCCTTTCCTTTCTATCTTGTCCTTTCTCTATGAAGTTAATATTCTTTTGTTAAGATGCTATTTAAGTTCAACTTCTAATTGCCTCTTGGAGTCACCATCACTGACATCTCCCATGTGTATATGAATGCACACATGAATCAACTTCTATTTGTTTCCCTCGTGTTTATCTTTTTGTCAGCCTGATTTGTAGAGCCCTATCTGGAGAACGTATGAGGGTAGAGAGGGGAAAGAGTTAGGTTTTTCCTCTCCTACACTTTCCTTTGACCAAATCATTCCATCTACTCTGTTGGAAATAACCTGGAGGGTTGCAAGGATGAAACAGCAAAAGCACGTGCTGGGCTGTGTAAATGGTTTTGATGGACTAAGCTGGGAGGTTGGGCTTGAACGGTGATGGTAAGAAGGGCAGATTCTAGATATGTGTCAAACGTAGAGCTAAAAAGACTTGATGGTGGATTGTGATGCAGGATGAGAAATAAAATATAAGAAGGACAACTCCAGGCTTTTGTCTGAAGTGACTGGCAGCCAGGAGTAATTGTCAAGATGAGAAAGACTAAGGAAAGAGCATGTTTGGGGTGGGGCATCCCAAATGGAGATAAATGAAGAGTAGGTTTGGGTTTGTTGTATTTTAGAATAGAAAACAAGTGAAACCGATGAGTGGGCAGCTGGATGTAGGAGTCTGAGGTTTAAGGTGGAACTACTGGACTGACAGGGAAGTCCCCAGGAAATAAAAAGATGAGTGTGTGTTGAGCTGAACTGCCTGGCTGTGAGTAAGGTTGTCTTCCTAGTTCTGTTGTTCTCTTAACACTTGCATTTCCCAGTTAGACCTCAACAAAAAGTCAATTTTCCATACATCGTTGACCTTTGGGTCTGATCACATGCAATTGAAATCACAAAAGTTAAACTCATAAATGCCAAGAGCCAACAACAGAGTTGCAGGGGTTGTGATAGAAGAATGTGTAGAATGTGGGCACAAAAAATAGAAATAGTCAATTTTGCTTTCTCTGTGGCTTATTTATTTTAGAAATAGTAAATTTTGCTTTCTATGTGGCTTATTTATTTATTTATTACCTGCTTTGTTCCCAACTATAATCCTCCAGTTGGTAAAATCTGTCTAAAACCCTCATTGTTTGCAGAAACTTAGACTAAGTGCCTAGGGATATAACAAAGAATTAAAGAGAAAATAGAGTCAGGAGTCTTCTAGTGGCTCACTTTGGTCAATGCATAGCTGCTGCAGACTTCTTAGATTTTTAGTTTTTCACCCACATTATCATTTAGCCCACAGGCTAAATCCAGGCAACAGACAAGTTTTGTTTGGTGAACATAATGTTGGCTTACATTTATGGAATCAAGAAAAATGGTACAGATTAACCTATTTCCAGGGCAGGAACAGAGATGCAGACATAGAGAAGGGTCTTGTGGACACTGAGATTGGGAGTGGAGGCTGGAATGAATTAGGAGATGAGGACTGACATATATACACTATCAAGTATAAAACAGATAACTAGTGGGAAGCTGCTGTATAGCACAGGGAGCTCAGCTCAGTGTTTTGTGATGAACTGGAGGGAGAGAAGTGAGAGGGAGACTGAAGACAGAGGGTATATATGTATCAGTTCAGTTCAGTCACTCAGTCATGTCCGACTCTTTGCGACCCCATGAATTGTAGCACGCCAGGCCTCCCTGTCCATCACCAACTCCCGGAGTTCACTCAAACTTATGTCCATCGAGTCTATGATGCCATCCAGCTATCTCATCCTCTGTCCTCCCCTTCTCCTCCTGCCCCCAATCCCTCCCAGCATCAGAGTCTTTTCCAATGAGTCAACTCTTCGCATGAGGTGGCCAAAGTACTGGAGTTTCAGCTTTAGCATCATTCCTTCCAAAGAACACCCAGGGCTGATCTCCTTTAGAATGGACTGGTTGGATCTCCTTGCAGTCCAAGGGACTCTCAAGAGTCTTCTCCAACACCACAGTTCAAAAGCATCAATTCTTTGGCGCTCAGCTTTCTTCCCAGTCCAACTCTCACATCCATACATGACCACTGGAAAAACCATAACCTTGACTAGATGGACTTTTGTTGGCAAAGTAATGTCTCTGCTTTCAAATATGCTCTCTAGGTTGGTCATAACTTTTCTTCCAAGGAGTAAGCGTCTTTTAGTTTCATGGCTGAAGTCACCATCTGCAGTGATTTTGGAGATATATATATATATATATATATATATACATATAGCTAATTTACGATGTTTTACAGCAGAAAATAACACTCTAAAGCAATTATACTCTAATTAAAAATGAAAACAAATAAGTAATTAAAAATGGGAGATTTCCCACTCTACATTTCTGGTTCCTTTTGAAAAACTGGCCTGTTAATATTCTGAGCTTGATCACAACTATCCCAGGTAGATCACAACTATCCCCTCAGTCTTTAGCTTGCTAAAATTCACACATGGCCTACTTTATTGATTTAAATTACCTGAGTGAGCCTTAGGGACAATGAAGTTTGCAATCATTGACCCATGAAGTTTAATTATCAGATAAATTATTATAACTTAAATCTTCTTTCAACACAACCCCATGTGGCTCACCCATAAACATTTTTCAAGAGGAGAAATTGACTTCTTCTATGTGTTATATTGTTCCAAATGCTCATTTGCATGGTATAAAATTTCACTTAAACTTATTTTTGATATGTCAAAACAAGATGCATATGGTTCTAATCAAGTTAGTAAATACATATTGCCATAGCTTCCAAAGACAGAGTATTGTAAAAATCTGATTACTTGACTCACTTGGCAGTACATATCCACCTATTGGATTAGACATCTGAACCTACCATGCTACAATCTCTGAAATGGCTTTCATTAGTTGGTTCATTTATTCATTTACCTACTCTATTTTGATGCCTTTTATGTGTCATAACTGCTGGGAGATTGAGATTAGAAAGGAGTAAATTTGTTTCTCTGCCATTATGTTTCAGTAAGAAGTTAAATACAAAAGTAGAAAGCCAAAATCCAGTGGGATAAATTCTAGGAGAGTGTCAGCACAGTGTGCGATGGGACTGCAGAACAGAGGGTCTGAAACCAACGAGATCTTGTGGGACCCAGCCAGGTATAAAACTGCTTCTGCATCCCCTACTTCCTGTCTGTACAAAAAGACTTCAGCCCCCTCAAGTTCCAAAGAGCAGGCCCAAGAAGTTACTAATTAGGAAAGAGAGGGGATGCAGAAACAAAGAAGGCATGTGAGATCTTACTTCCTGGACCAGGGATCAAACCTGCATCCTCTGCATTGGAAGGCAGATTTGTAACCACTAGACCACCAGGGAAGTTCCAAGAAACAATAATTTTGTGGTAAAACAGAGCCCTAGTTTCTCCTCAATGGATAGCAATCTGATACCTGTCTTTGAGTTGCTCTCTAGGAGGGAAGGCCCTCACCCAGGCAGAGGAGGATAACTTCAGGCTGAGCAGAAGATTCCTGTTACCTCATCACCAACCAGTCAGAAGAAAGTCATGCACCCTGCAGCCGTCACCCCAAATGCTGTCTTTAAAAAGTCTTCCCAGAAAACCATTCAGAGAGTTTGGGGCTTTTGGACAGAGAATGCTCCTTTCTTGGCCCTATAATAAACCTCTGCTCCAAACTCTGATGTTTCTGTTTGTTTCAGTGTGCATTGGGCACACGAACTTAAACTTGGGTTCAACAACAGGACCAATTATCTCATTAAATAAGGAGCTCCAGTGTGGGTAACTTCTGAGGTTCTTTGTTCTTACCAGTTGAATGAATATCGAGGATCTTTTGGAACAGTGCTAGTGTTTTGTGTTGGTGTGTGATGGGTCTGTGTCAGATTTCATTTAAAGGTGTTCTCTCTGGTTCTCTCTTTCTCTTCTCATTTTACTGCTAGACAGATGGAAGGAGGAGAAAGGAAGAAAGAGATGGAGGAAAAGAGAGGGAGGGAGAGGTTAAAAGGATTTATTTTAAGGTGGTTTCTAGAGATAGGTTTATATAACACTTTGCTACATAGCTTCCCTGGTGGCTCAGGGGTTAAAGCATCTGACTGCAATGTGGGAGACCCAGATTCGATTCCTGGGTCAGGAAGTTCCCCTGGAGAAGGAAATGGCAACCCACTCTAGTATTCTCGCCTGGAGAATCCCATGGATGGAGGAGCCTGGTAGGCTACAGTCCATGGGGTTGCAAAGAGTCGGACACGACTGAGCGACTTCACTTTCTTTCTTCTTTCTTTTTTTTTTTTTTTTTGCTACACAACAGGGAACTTTTCTGTCTCACAAGAAGTTCTGAGCTAGTCTTATTGTTCTCCATTTAATGGATGGGGAAACTCAGAGGAATTAGGTCACTCACCCAACCTCCAGGGCTTGTAAGTGGCAGAAGCAAGTTGCAGACCAATGTCTCTATAACTTTGGTAACCTTGCACTATGCAGGTCTCCATTGTGGCATATAGGAATTAGGCTCTGCTTCTCAGAGAGGGGAAATAGGAAGAACCAAGCAAAGACTCCAGATGTGTCAAAGTATTACAAAGATGGCAAGCACAGTGAGAAGTAGGCTTAAGATTGGAGGATCCAAGTGGATCTTAAGTGGGGTTCAGGGGATATACTTCACACATCCTCAGAAGACACCTGAAGCTTAAGAAAAGACCCTCAATTCCCACACTAGCAGCTCATGGCACCAAGTCTAAGGCCCACTGTTGCAGATCCAAACCTCTGTTTTTAGGATAGCTGGGGAGGGGCTGGTACTTTTGCTGATTGTGGATCTACATGTTGGTTAGTCCCATTCCTATTTTTGGTGATAAGCATTTCCTTTGAAATATTATAGCCTCATCTGTACTCTGCGTGCCTCCTCTAAGACTTATTTTAACCTCTCTATGCAATTCTCCCCTTGTCTTATTTCAAGTACTGTCTTCAGGCCAATGGAATGATTCCTATAGAAAGTCTACATCATCCCTGGGCAGCCCTTCCTGGTGACCTAAGGCTACAAGGTCATGGGTGCCTGGCTCCCTCCCATGGGTGGGATGGTCTTGAACATAACTTACATTCCTGATTGCCCCTGTAAGACGGGCTAAGGCTGCTTCCATAGGGTGTCTGAGCTCACACCTTTACTTGGCTCCTCCTTTTCTCTCTGTCTGTCTCTTTTCCACTAGATTCTTTTTAATGAATAATTTGCTCCTTATCCTGGCTTCAAGAATTTGCTCCTGAGGAAACTCACATAAGACATGCAGCATTCATGTTTGTGTGTTACAGATTTATATATTCATATGTTTGAAACTCATGGAGAGGGGTGTTTATGGAAAAATGGCATTGTGTTTGGAGCCAGATGAATCTTGTAAACTGAACCATTGCTATTGAGGTTGTCAGGCAAGATACCCACCCTCTCCCCCATTCCTGCTTGTTTCACAATGTGTGAAACATCAGCAATACTGCTGAAATTGACAGAGTCTGAATTTAATAGGATAAAGTATCTAAATACCTGATACTCAATGTCCTACTTACTATAACCCCAAACAAAACTAAGTTTGAGACATCGACTCTAAGAACAGTCATGTAGAAACTTCATTTAAAATATAAATAATTTTCCTTGTATTATGTTTTTGCATAGATCTCTCTCGTATAAAGAAAGAAATGAATTCGTACAGCCCTTGCCTTCACAGAGGTAGCTGATGCCCACTTGGAGTTCTATAGTATTGCTGCCAATTTGTACTCACCCTCAGGAGGCACTGTGGTCTGTGGACAGAGAAATAAATATTTCTGTTTGTTTCTTCATTTAGTATATGTCAGTCCTGCATTGATCTCGGCTATTCCCCTCAAAGGGATGCATGTAGAAGCAGTTTTCACAGCACAGATAAATATTAAAGGCATATTTAGTTCCCTGCAGTGCACAAGACAGAGGAGACAAACTGTCCCACAACTAAAGGCAGATTAAGGGCTGGCCATCAGAGTGACCTGCATGGAGGCCCTACAAAGTATGCTTTCCTAAAAGGCAAGCATCTGACCTCCTCTTTCGGAATTTGAAAGTGTAGGTTGGATTGAAATCTGTATCACTTCTGTCTCTCAAGACCCAAAATGCTTCTTCCCTGACTCAAGGTTAAGTATTCTAGTCACAGAAGCATGTGGGCTTGATTTTTCTTGGATTTTTAGAGAATTCAAACTTCTTTCTTGTGGAATGTGCTGTGGGTTGATACCCATCTGCCCCAAGAAGAAGCTGAGAAAGCCTTGAGCATATATTCCATAGGACCTCATTTTTGGATTGGGATAAAGGACCACTAATACTTTCAGCTTATTCCAGACACACCAGGGTGCCTTTTATTTCCCTGTCTTGCTCCCCACTACGTGCTCTGCCTGGAGTTTCCATCTCTTCCTTTACCCCTCCCCTGTATCCTTTTACCTGGGGTTCAGTTACTTGTGCTCCAAGATTTAGTTTAGCAGCTCCCGCTCTAACCAGTCTCTTCTCTCCCATCTAATTAGTCTTGTCATCTTTTGCTGCTCCTCTGCTCTGTTTAGACATCCACGGAAGCAGTACAACCTGCTCGAAGCAGGAACTATGATTCCCCAAGAGTAAGAATCACAACAGTCATTTCGGGTTCTGCAGTGTCAGGCCCTCAATGGATGTTATTTAGAAAATGAACAGTCACGAAGTCAGAACTGTTTTAGACACCAGACAAAATGTTAAGGAATAAAAATATAATCTTATGTTTAAAAATTAGAAGCCCCCATAACTTTCCAGGGGGCTTCCCCAGTTTCATGAGGAGGGGGTTTTTATTTTATTGATAGATAATTGATTTGCAGGTTGTGTTGGTTTCAGGTATACAACTAAGTGATTTAGTTATTCAGCTATCTATCTATCCTTCCTTTTAAAATTGTTTTCCTTTATAGGTTATTATAAAGTATTGAATACAGTTCCCAGTGTCGTATAATAGGTCCTTGTTGGTTATCTATTACATACATAGTAGTATGTGTATGTTAATTCCAAACATCTAATTTATTCCTTCCCCCTCTTCCTCCTCCTTTGGTAACCATAAATTTGTTTCTATGTCTGTGAGTCTATTTTTGTTTTGTAAATATGTTCATTTGTAATCATTTTTTTAGATTCCACATATAAGTGATATCATATGGTGTTTGTCTTTGTCTGATTACTTCACTTAGTATGATAATATCTAGGTCCATCCATATTGCTGGACATGAACCTAGAGAAGGGAAAAAAGGATAATGGCATTGTTTATTTCTTTTTATGGCTGAGTAATATTCCATCGTATATATGTAGCACATCTTCTTTATCCATTCATGTATTGATGGCTATTGTAAGTAGTGCTGCAGTGAATATTGGGTGTGTGTATCTTTTCAAATTAGGATTTTCTCTGGATATATGCCCAGGAGTGGGTTTGCTGTATTATCAAGTAGTTCAACTTTTAGTTTTTTAAGGAACCACCCTACTGTTGTCCATAGTTGCTGCACCAATTCACATTCCTACCAACAGTGTAGGAAGATCCCTTTTTCAAGAAGGGAGATTTTAGTATGTATATTCACTGTATTTTCACTCCCCTAGAACAATGCCTGACTCATAGCAGGCCCTTAATACATACCTTATGAATGAAAGAATGCATTCCCCTTTGTAATAGTTACAGTTCTCTCAATGAGGCGCCTGTTTAGCGTTATAACATGGGAAGTGTACTGCTTCAACTTGCCAAATCAGGGATCCCTGTTATAATGCAAATATCTCTGGGGAAGATGTGATAGAGATATTTTAAATCTTTGTATAACCAAATGTAAACAAATTAAACCCCTGTTTAAATTTGTTTTTCAGGGGTTCTGGTTTGTTATAATCTTACATGGTACCTGGAGGCTAAGAGAAGCTGGTTGCTTTTAAGTCCCAACAGTTGCTGAAGGAAGTGCGATTACGTGCAGGGTCTCATCCATCCAGCCATCAGCAGCCACAGAAAATACATGTTCAGCTGTATATTGTTTTATCCAATTTAAGGAGTTAAGTAGAAAATGTCTTTCTGATTGGAAGTCGTTTCTGCTCTTCCTGGGTTGTTAGGTACTTCATCACAAGGGTAGATTTTTGTCTCCTCTTTCTCTCTATATTCTAGAGGGTTTACAACAGGGCAGTAAAACCTTTAGTAAATGGCTTAAACAACAGGCTGCGTTCTTGTAATTATTTCCAAAAGATGCATGGCAGGCATCACTGTAGGGATTCCTGATGGCAAAGTATAGAATCCTATTCTGATGTCCTAGGACAGTTTTAAGTCTAAGACTGTTAAGGAATTGCAAGAGGTAATTCTATTCCAAGGCTACAGAATCTAATGAGATTAAAGGTAGCTGTGATTGAGAGCAGTTAAATAAAGGAAAAAGCATAACAAAATTTGTCAACATTGACCCTATATATTTTATCTTTGAATGTGCTATTTATTAGTGTTACTCTGTTTAGGGTTTAGAGGTATCTGTTTAGGCTTCTAGTTGGGGAAATATCAGCCTAGTATTCCAGTTCTTAGAAAAGAATACGCTTCTCAGTTCAGACTAGATAAGGTATCTGTGTTCCACAGTGGCGATTTTCTGGAAGGAAAGGGGAAGTGACTCAGGAGAAGCCACTTGGCATATGAGGCTGGAGAGGGGGTGGGGAAGGCACCAGTATGGGAGGGAGCAGAGAGCAGAACTTGGAAACTCCTGAAGAACAGAAGAAGGCAGGCTTTAGCTGAGCACCTTCTGGCAAGTGGCTGCTATGTAACTTGCGGAGACTTGGCCACTTCTCTTCTTGGCTTTTCTCTCTGTCAGAATGCCAGAGAGATAAGTGTTTATGGAGGTTGGAGAGGACATGATGAGAACTGAAATGATGATATAGGGAGTCTGGTGGAGTGGCTCAGAATGTCTAAATGACTGATGAAAGTAGGAAGCCCTTTACATGCATTCTCAAGTGCCCTTTCTCCCTGACTCTTCCCTAGCCCCCTACAGCTGGCTCTGCCAGCCAGGAGGTGTGGACTTGCATCCACTAGGATTTCTACCCAGGAGGGCTAAGCATTAGTGTGTGATCCTGGAGTCAGTGGCTTGCAGTTGAGCTGTCCCTGGGGGCTTTGCAGATTTAGCGATTCACCCTTCTAGAAAGTGTGACTCGATTAATATTGATGCCCCTGAGAAAAGGGTTATTGTAAAGATGGAATCCTGGAACAGTCACTTTTACTGCCTCAACCCATTTGCATCAATGCTTTAGAGGGTTGCATAGGTATTTTTATTTTTTAGTGTTGCTTCTTTGTGTGCAAAGGAAAGCGAGTTATGTTCCTTGAAATGAGTTCTTGATTTTTCAAAGCAGAATCAATAGGCTGTCTCATTTTGGGGAAGAGAGAAGATGCTGTAATGGGTCTGGAATCTGTTAGTTAACAGTACAGTGGACTCACCTGTATCTTTCATTTTGTCCTGCTGCAGAAAGGCAGTTGTGAAAAGGAAGTCTGACATCCTCTCCCTTGGCCTAAATCCTCATCCTCCACATCCTTGTTCAAAACACAAAGTGCTTGACTTCCCAGCCCCTCAGAGGGGCTTTCATCTGTTGTCTAAGATGACCTCTACGAAGTGGTGCTTTTCTCCTCATTTAACTCGATGACATGAGAACTCTTGACTTTCAGAGCTGGTGAATAGAGAAGCTAGGACTTGAACGTGGGTTTTTCCTCATCAAGAGCGTGTACATTTAGGAAGGAGGCTTTCTTGCCTGTTGTTAATAATTAATAATTGAACAATTCAGCCAATAAATCTGCTTCTCTATTATACATTGAATCAGTTAGGACATTGGATTAATCAGGGTTCTCCAGAAAAATAGAAGAGGAGATACAGGTGGCAACTTATTGTAAGAATAATAGGCAACATAGTTTATATGTTAATAGAATATTGATATTAATAACCCACAATCAATTGTTGTATAATATATTATATATAAAATAGCATAAGTGTAGAAATGTATATACAAAACAAATATATAATATTGCTTATATAATTAATTATATTATTGATTAATATTACTATTATTTAACATAAAATATGTTGTGTATTGTTTCTATGATAAATTTCCATATCTACCTACCAATCTATCTATCTCATGTGATATTGGAGTCTGAGAAGTCTCTCCACCTGCTGTGTGCAAGCTAGAGAACCAGGAAAGCTGATGGTATAATTCAGGGCAATTCTGATGGCCTAAGAATTAGGATTTGTAGGTCCTGATCTAAGTCTAAAGGCACAAGAAACTAGAACTCCAATGTCAGGAGACAGAAGAAGACAACATGTCTCAGCTCAAGCAAAGAGAGCATGACCTTGACCTTCTTAAGCCTTTTTGTTCTATTCAGGCCCTCAATGGGTTGGAGGATGCCCACTCACCGATGTGAGTGGCTAGCTGTATATTATAGATGTGCAGTGTGTATTGGTAACTTCCTTTTTCCCGTTTCCTTCATCTATACTATTGATAAACCATTGACTATCACCTTTCTTTCTTCATAGGTGTTTAATTATTGTCAACAAGCTCTACCTGATGTTCCATCTTTCTATTCCTTCCTTGAGGAATACATCAGATATCAGGCTTTTGTGGGGATGTTTAAATAATGAGCTCCCACTTTATAGCTCTTTTAGAGCTTCCAGAAGAAAATGGATGATAGAGAGCCAGCTCTGGCATTGAGCTTAGGGTGCTAGAATTTGCAATAATTGAAATGTCATTGTCTCCATTTCTGAAATTCTGAGTGGACCAGGGCATGTTTTCTGCCAGTAATAGATTCCTGAGGTATTAGAGTGGAATCTCTGGGAAGAGACCTTGATCAATGATAGAGAAGGGGTGTTCATTTATCTCACCCCATCCCTTGAACATCTTAACAATTGGGAGTAACTGGTGTCATGCTTGAGAAGAAGGAAATAATGGACATGCAGAGGGTCATTTTTAGAAATTGCCTTTGAGGCTTACCCGGGAGAGTAACTCAGGTGCTGTGCTGTGCTTACTCAGTCGTGTCTGACTCTTTGTGACCCCCTGTACTGTAACCTGCCAGGCTCCTCTGTCCATGGGGATTCTCCAGCAAGAATACTGGAATGGGTTGCCATTTCCTTCTCCAGGGAATCTTCCCATCCCAGTCTCCCGCAGTGTGGGTAGATTCTTTATCAGCTGAGCTACAATGGAAGCCCAACTCAGGAAGCTACAGGTAAATTTATTGCTTGGAGATACATAATTTATCTGAATTTTTATGATGACCATTTTGGCTTCCTGTAAACATTTCCTAGGGGGCTTCCCAGGTGGTGCTAGTGGTAAAGAACCCACCTGCCAATGCATGAAAGACATGGGTTCAGTCCCTGGGTTGGGAAGATCCCCCGAAGGAGGGCATGGCAACCCATTCTAGTATTGTTGCCTAGAGAATTCCATGGTCAGAGGAGCCTGGCAGGCTGCAGTCCAAAGGGTTGCAGAGTTGGACATGACTGAGCAACTGAGCACTCACATGCACAAACATTTCCTACAGCAGGAGGGTTCTGAGCACCACGAATTTTATGTTGAAAAAGGAAAAGAAAAATGATCTTGCATACTATGTATTATCCAAAATTTTCTCAGTAGATGTTCTAGTAATTAGATGTGAGTTCAGGGAAAGCTTCATTGGAATCAAATATGCCATTAATAATTGCTGAACACAAATGATGCCTTGCATTTGTGTGATGTGTAGTACAGTATGAATCCTTATCTCCACGTCTGACTGACCATTTTTCCATTTTCTCAAAGTTCTTAAACTGTCTTTCCTATTTAGAAACTGCCATGTTCCTCTCTTAGATGACTTATAGTTTTAGAATGAGAAATATAAGCAGGAAGAAATTCTCCCTAAAAGTAATCCAGTGTTTTATTTCCAGGACTACAGAGTGTTATTGCATATGAACACAATGTGCCTGTAACCTCTTGGCACCCACATTATATTAAAAAATGTGCATTTGATAAAGCCTCAGATATGAACCATGAGTCAGGGCAATTTTTCAAAACCATTGTGCAGAGTTCTTATGACAGCAATAAATACCTAAGTATCAGTTTAATAATTGGATTCTGACAAGTTTGCAATCACGGCCACACATCACCAAAACTGTTTATTCAGCAACTCAGAAAAAAATCAGAGGATGCATTTGTGCAAGATGTTTTCAAGCTAAAAAAGAAAGCAGGAAACAAACGGTGAGGAAGTGCTGAAAAGCACAATGCTGAGACTTTTGCCTAAGTTTTTGGCATTACTCTTATCTGAGGAGTAGGAGTTGAAGACATCTTGTATTGTACAGGCAGTCCAAAATCTGTTGAGATTTTGGTTCCTTCTCTAAATTCCTCTGTGACCTTAGATACTTTATTTAACCTCTGGTTTTAAAACTTTTGCATATGTGGATATTGCAAAGATTAAATGAGATAGCCCATACAAATGTCCCTGTGCTGATTACCAGAACACTTGGTGCTTATGAAATTGAAATTTCAATCTTCTCATTATTTCCATTTTAAGAATCTGTGGAGTTGGGAGAAGTTAAAAGAAGCTGGACATGTGGCAAATTTTCAGTCACAACCAACTCAGGTGAAAAGACTGAGTCAAGACTCTCCCTCATCAGTAAGGATGTCACAGCCAGGTTTTCAGGCACATTATGATCAGACAGAACTTTGGTGGACAACCCCCAAAACTGAAAAAATGGCACCATTATGGAGAAAATCTGCTTACATGCTTGTTAGCTACTCTTGTCTCTTTTATTTTAATTTAAAATTTTAATTGAAGCATAGTTGATTTATAATATTCCTATCTCTTAATTCAAATTCAAAAATGAGGAAGGAAAATTACACATGCCATTTCACTATCTTTCTTTGTATTGCTCTTCAAATTGAAAGAAAAGTCCACTGTTTTCAAGTCCTCTGTCAGTTACTAGCTATGTGATTTGGGGCAATCTTTCTAAGCCTTGATTCTCCCATCAGTTCAGTTCAGTTCAGTTCAGTTCAGTTGCTCAGTCATGTCCGACTCTTTGTGACCCCATGAATTGCAGTACGCCAGGCCTCCCTGTCCATCACCAATTCCCGGAGTTCACTCAA
>NW_011495032.1:8184273-8186897 GCF_000754665.1 Bison bison bison
CTGTTGTCCCCTTCTCCTCCTGCCCCCAATCCCTCCCAGCATCAGAGTTTTTTTCCAATGAGTCAACTCTTTGCATGAGATGGCCAAAGTACTGGAGTTTCAGCTTTAGCATCATTCCTTCCAAAGAAATCCCAGGGCTGATCTCCTTCAGAATGGACTGGTTGGATTGCCTTGCAGTCCAAGGGACTCTCAAGAGTCTTCTCCAACACCACAGTTCAAAAGCATCAATTCTTCAGCGCTCAGCCTTCTTCACAGTCCAACTCTCACATCCATACATGACCACTGGAAAAACCATAGCCTTGACTAGACGAACCTTTGTTGTAAAGTGGTACTAATCAGAGTACTTGTTTCAAATGCAGTCATGAAGATTAAAAGAGATAATGCATATAAATTACTTAATAATTGTTAGCTTTTACTGTCATTATTCATCTCCCAGAAGCTATTTTCTGTTCACCCTGGCCCCTCCAGTCAAGTTTCCCCAGGGAGGTATGGAGACAGCCATCTAAATGGCTATATATGCTATATGCTTTATATGCTATAAATGCTGCTATAACATCTTAGGTTCAGGAATGCTGCCAGTTGTAGTGATGACCTCGGAGATGGGTAAAAAATGAAAGTTTGGTATGGATAGGAGCTGAAGCACCTGTAATTAAGCATTTTGAACTCTTGATTGCATCTGTCTGTATATGTATCTACGCTTATATATTTATTTAGAAAATAAGATTAAGTTAAAAGTTTCTGGTGGTATTTTTAAACCTTATATGATGCAATTGTTTCTGGATCCAAACTTGGTTGTGATACTTTCCTAAGGAATTTTTAAAATACAGGTACATGTATTTTAACTATTGCTTTACATTAAAAAAAGTCTCACAATGGAAATATTCACTATGATTTACCACAAAATGAAAACTTCAGGAATTATAGTTGCTTTCATCCTGGGATAACATTTGCTGTTTGCTGGGGATGAATATCAGCCATAAAAAATAGATGGGAGCTGCTTATTTAGTGTTTTCATTTGTTGTAGCAAATCTATCTGTCAGGCGAATCTGACAACAAGATGAGCGCTCCCAGTTTGATTCATACAGGAGGAGCGGGAGGCAGTCTGCAGGGGTTGGACTTAAGCCTGGAGAATGAGGGAAATGCAGGTGAATAAGAAAATCCAGACAAACCACACAGCCAGTAAACTCACATGAGAAAGCCTTCAGCCACCTTACAGTGACACACATTTTAGAAGATGTCTGGTTTTAAACTGATAACATCAAGGGACTCATCTTCTAACTTGGAGTTTTAGATTACAAATCACTTTTATATCACTCTGAATGCTTAGTTTCTTGATAGAGTTTCTTACAGGCAAAGAGTAATATGGAGCATACTATTTAATCTGTTTAATGTGTGTGCATGTATGCTCAGTTGCTAAGTCATGTCTGACCCTTTGCAACCCCATGGACTGCCAGGGTCCTCTGTCCATGGGATTTCCCAGGCAAGAATGATGGTGTAGGTGGCCATTTCCTTTTCCAGGGGATCTTCCCAATCCAGGGATCAAACCCAAGTCTCCTGAATTGGCAGGTAGATTCTTGAGCCACCAGGGAAGCCCAGCATATTTAACAGGACATCTTAAATACACCACGTTCTAAGTAAATGCTGGTGACTGGGAATTGAATGAGATACTGTGTTTGCTCTGGGGACTGGTAGTCGGGGCTGGAAGTAGAGTAAATTCATCTACAAACAAACAAATGCAACAAAATTTAGGAGCATTCCAGAAATCATAGTTTCTGAGCAAAGAGCAGAGAGTTTTCATTTCCATTTGTGGGTGAGGATTGTCTATATCAGAAAAGATTTCAGAGAAAAGATGACTGGGGAACATTAGCAGATGTTTGTCAGAAAAGATGGGGAAGACATTTCAGAAAAAGGTACCATTTGAGCAAGACATGGGGGTGGGAAGCCCATGAGCCAAATTTTGGCATCTAGATTTTTTTTCTGTGACATTCATCCAATTATTTTATTTTATTTTTTTTTAATTTTATTTTATTTTTAAACTTTACAATATTGTATTGGTTTTGCCAAATATCGAAATGAATCCACCACAGGCATACATGTGTTCCCCGTCCTGAACCCTCCTCCCTCCTCCCTTCCCATACCATCCCTCTGGGTCATCCCAGTGCACCAGCCCCAAGCATCCAGTATCATGCATTGAACCTGGACTGGTGACTCATTTCTTATATGATATTATACATTTCAATGCCATTCTCCCAAACCTTGCCACCCTCTCCCTCTCCCACAGAGGGAGACTGTTCTATACATCAGTGTCTCCTTTGCTGTCTTGTATACAGGGTTATTGTTACCATCTTTCTAAATTCCATATATATGTGTTAGTATACTCTATTGGTGTTTTTCTTTCTGGCTTACTTCACTCTGTATAATAGGTTCCAGTTTCATCCACCTCATTAGAACTGATTCAAATGTATTCTTTTTAATGGCTGAGTAATATCCCATTGTGTATATGTACCACGGCTTTCTTATCCATTCATCTGCTGATGGGCATCTAGGTTGCTTCCGTGTCCTGGCTATTATAAACAGTGTTGCTATGAACATTGGGGTACACGTGTCTCTTTCAATTCTGGTTT
>NW_011495032.1:8187529-8187913 GCF_000754665.1 Bison bison bison
ATTTTTCATTTTCTAATTTTTATTGATTTGATTTTTCTCCCTTTGTTTCTTGATGAGTCTGGCTAATGGTTTGTCAATTTTATTTATCCTTTCAAAGAACCAGCTTTTGGCTTTGTTGATTTTTGCTATGGTCTCTTTTGTTTCTTTTGCATTTATTTCTGCCCTAATTTTTAAGATTTCTTTCCTTCTACTAACCCTGGGGTTCTTCACTTCTTCCTTTTCTAGTTGCTTTAGGTGTAGAGTTAGGTTATTTATTTGACTTTTTTCTTGATTCTTCAGGTATGCCTGCATTGCTATGAACTTTCCCCTTAGGAGTGCTTTTACCGTGTCCCACAGGTTTTGGGTTGTTGTGTTTTCATTTTCATTCATTTCTCTGCAAATTTT
>NW_011495032.1:8188013-8188831 GCF_000754665.1 Bison bison bison
ATTTTTGTAGATTAGTTTGTTTGTTACAGTTGCTTCATTTGCTATTATTTTCTCCCATTCTGAAGGCTGTCTTTTCAT
The DNA here is from genome assembly GCF_000754665.1 of Bison bison bison. Lineage (NCBI taxonomy): Eukaryota > Metazoa > Chordata > Mammalia > Artiodactyla > Bovidae > Bison > Bison bison. The sequence goes on from NW_011495032.1 coordinate 8,188,092, forward strand.
CTTGCTTAATAGTTTTCTTTGTTTGTGCAGAAGCTTTTAAGTTTAATTAGGTCCCATTTGTTTATTTTTGCTTTTAATTTCCAATATTCTGGGACGTGGGTCATAGAGGATCCTGCTGTGATGTATGTCGGAGAGTGTTTTGCCTATGTTCTCCTCTAGGAGCTTTATAGTTTTTGGTCTTACGTTTAGATCTTTAATCCATTTTGAGTTTATTTTTGTGTATGGTGTTAGAAAGTGCTCTAGTTTCATTCTTTTACAAGTGGTTGACCAGTTTTCCCAGCACCACTTGTTAAAGAGATTGTCTTTAATCCATTGTATATTCTTGCCTCCTTTGTCAAAGATAAGGTGTCCATAGGTGCGTCGGTTTATCTCTGGGCTTTCTATTTTGTTCCATTGATCTATATTTCTGTCTTTGTGCCAGTACCATACTGTCTTGATAACTGTGGCTTTGTAGTAGAGCCTGAAGTCAGGTAGGTTGATTCCTCCAGTTTCATTCTTCTTTCTCAAGATAGCTTTGGCTATTCGAGGTTTTTTGTATTTCCATACAAATTGTGAAATTATTTGTTCTAGCTCTGTGAAGAATATTGTTGGTAGCTTGATAGGGATTGCATTGAATCTATAAATTGCTTTGGGTAGTATACTCATTTTCACTATATTGATTCTTCCAATCCATGAACATGGTATATTTCTCCATCTATTAGTGTCCTCTTTGATTTCTTTCACCAGTGTTTTATAGTTTG
>NW_011495032.1:8189727-8190277 GCF_000754665.1 Bison bison bison
ACCTTTCTTGCATCTTCTCAATCCTTGTCTCCAGGCTATTTATCTGTGATTCCATTTTGATTTCAAGATTTTGGATCAATTTCACTATCATTATTCAGAATTCTTTATCAGGTAGATTCCCTATCTCTTCCTCTTTTGTTTGGTTTGGTGGGCATTTATCCTGTTCCTTTATCTGCTCGGTATTCCTCTGTCTCTTCATCTTGTTTAAATTGCTGAGTTTGGGGTGTCCTTTCTGTATTCTGGCAGTTTGTGGAGTTCTCTTTATTGTGGCGTTTCCTCACTCTGTGTGGGTTTGTACAGGTGGCTTGTCAAGGTTTCTTGGTTAGGGAAGCTTGTGTCAGTGTTCTGGTGGACGGAGCTGTATTTCTTCTCTCTGGAGCGCAATGAAGTGTCCAGTAATGAGTTATGAGATGTCTGTGGTTTTGGGGTGACTTTGGGCAGCCTGTATCTTGGATCTCAGGGCTGTGTTCCTTTGTCGCTGGAGAATTTGCTTGGTATGTCTTGCCCTGGAACTTGTTGGCCCTTGTGTTGTGCTTGGTTTCAGTGTAGG
>NW_011495032.1:8190377-8191160 GCF_000754665.1 Bison bison bison
ATTGTATCATTTAAAGTTTGTGTTTCCTTGTTAATTTTCTGTTTAGTTGATCTATCCATAGGTGTGAGTGGGGTATTAAAGTCTCCCACTATTATTGTGTTATTGTTAATTTCTCCTTTCATGCTTGTTAGCATTTGTCTTACATATTGTGGTGCTCCCGTGTTGGGTGCATATATATTTATAATTGTTATATCTTCTTCTTGGATTGATCCTTTGATCATTATGTAGTGACCATCTTTGTCTCTTTTCAAAGCCTTTGTTTTAAAGTGTATTTTATCTGATATGAGTATTGCTACTCCTGCTTTCTTTTGGTCCCTATTTGCATGGAAAATCTTTTTCCAGCCCTTCACTTTCAGTCTGTATGTGTCCCCTGTTTTGAGGTGGGTCTCTTGTAGACAACATATGTAGGGGTCTTGTTTTTGTATCCATTCAGCCAGTCTTTGTCTTTTGGTTGGGGCATTCAACCCATTTACGTTTAAGGTAATTACTGATAAGTATGATCCCGTTGCCATTTACTTTATTGTTTTGGGTTCAAATTTATACACCGTTTTTGTGTTTCCTGTCTAGAGAATATCCTTTAGTATTTGTTGGAGAGCTGGTTTGGTGGTGCTGAATTCTCTCAGCTTTTGCTTGTCTGTAAAGCTTTTGATTTCTCCTTTGTATTTGAATGAGATCCTTGCTGGGTACAATAATCTGGGCTGTAGTTATTTTCTTCATCACTTTAAGTATGTCTTGCCATTCCCTCTGGCTTGAGAGTTTCTATTGAAAGATCGGCTGTTATCC
>NW_011495032.1:8192300-8192947 GCF_000754665.1 Bison bison bison
GCTAGTTCCTTGGTCCGACTTATATTTCTCAAGATCTATAGGCTCCTTCCTATGTAGACGGTACTAACCACAGGGTTTTAATCTATTGCCTGTAGCTTCCAAGGTGGTTCTCTCTGTTATAGCTTCTTCTGTTTGCTGGTCTCTTCAGTGTCTGGTTTCCGCCCTGACACAAAGGGGATGGTGGAGGACACTTTTTATTTTTTTTTAGGCTCACTTGTTCAGTCACGCTGTGGGGAGGGAGGGACGCTGCAAACAAATAACACTGGCATGTGCTTGCAAGTGCCTCAGCCACACTGGGTCTGCCCCCGCTCACGGCAAGTGTAGCCTCCCTGCCCACACTGCTCAGGCTCTAGGTTGCTCCCCCAGGAACCATCCGTGGCTGGCCCTGGGCTGCCTGCACCTCCCGGGTCCAAGCCGCTCAGATTCAGGCACTCGGGTAGTCCTCAGAGGCGCAGACTCGGTTGGGCCTGAGTTTTGTGCCCTTCCCAGGTCCAAGCAGCTCAGGTGATGAGGTATTTGGCAAGCGCGATTGCTGGGACTTATCGCCTCCCCACCGTTCAGTTATCTAGGTATACAAACGGTGCACCTTCTCAGGCGGATGTTGACCGTCCAGACCCCCAAGAAGTTTTAGTTAGCAAAGAAGCCTG
>NW_011495032.1:8193070-8210813 GCF_000754665.1 Bison bison bison
TTTCGCTCAGATAGCACTCGGGGTATTCAGGCCAGATCCTAAGCGATGCAGCCTGCGCAGCGCCTCCCTGCCCAGCCCCCGCTTGCTAGTGGCTTGTGTAGGCGTCTGCGCTGCTTCTCCGCTGGGGGAGTTACCGTAGGGCTCGTAATCTGTGGGTTTTAATTGTTTATTTATTTTTCCTCCCTGTTATGTTGCCCTCTGTGCTTCCAAGGTTCGGCAAAGATTCAGCATTGAGAAGGTTTCCTGGTGTTTGGAAACTTCTCTCTTTTTAAGACTCCCTTCCCGGGACAGAACTCCATCCCTCCCTCTTTTGTCTCTTTTTTTGTCTTTTATATTTTTTCCTACCTCCTTTCGAAGACTTGGGTTGCTTTTCTGGGTGCCTGATGTCCTCTGCCGGCATTCAAAAGTTGTTTTGTGGAATTTACTTGGGGTTCAAATGTTCTTCTGATGAATATGTGGGGGAGAAAGTGTTCTCCCCGTCCTACTCCTCCACCATCTTAGCTCCTCCCCAATTATTTTATTTTAAAAGATGATTCAATTAGGTGAGAAATTTGTTAAAGAGTACTCAGTTGGACTAAAATAATACTTTAACAATATCTGTTCTGCTTGGGTGCCTGTGGTTGATTAGTATCACTGGTGATGCTGTGGGTTGGCTCATTAAACACCATTCCAACTTTCTTCTTCATGTTCATGCCTGACTGGAGAGCCCAAAGAGCTTAACACTGACTCTTCCTGTGGCACTCACATCTGATTTGATTTGGGCAGTCTGATCAACTCTGCTCTCAGCTCCCTCTATATCACTCAAGCACATGAGGTTTGAGGCCTTGAAGTATAGAAACTAAACATTATAGACTGAATGTCCTTATCCCTAAAATTCAAATGTTGAAGTGCCAGGCCCCAGTGTGATGGTGTTTGGAGGTACAACTTTTTGGAGTGTTATGAATTTGTCAAATTAACAGTCGATTAAATGGAGCACAGGGTGCTGGTTGGTAAGCTGGGTTTCAACAACAGATCACAAGGAAAATTGAAATAGAGAAGTTTATTAATCACAGATCCTGGAGGGAGTATCTGGAATGCCTCAAGAGTCCACCAAGTGAAGTCAAGGCAGAGTACAGACAGAGAGAGACAGGCCCTAGTAACATGCCTTGTGAGGGTCTCTGGGTGGAGCCCTTTGGAGTTGATTCTTAAACCAAGGCTGATTTGGTCAATCGAAAGCAAAATTGCCAGGTACTAGTAAGCTCCAAGTGGATTTTATGTAAGGAGTGTGTAAGGGGAAGTTCCTAGGAGGCAGAGGAGACTGGGGATCACAAGGGCTCCTGGGGGAGTCATATCAGGAACTTAGATTTGCCTGTAACTCAGAGGGCTGCTCTCTAGAGACACGAGAGAGCATCTTTATTATGGGAGGCCACAGCAAGAAGGAAGGCATCAAATCACCTGGCAACTTGATCAGCAAATAAAACTGTTTGCTGTTTAAGCCACCCAACCTATGATGCTTATTATAGCATCCAAGGCAGACTAAGAGTGACAGGTTTGAGATCTCACGTATATTGGGAATACCCTCCTCCTTGCAAATCCCCTAAGAGCTTGTGGATACAAGAGCAGATCGGTGGTTGCCAGGGCTGGGGGGTGAGGGGTGGGTGAAATGGTGAAGTGAGTCAAAAGGTATAAACTTCCAATTATGAAACAAATTAGTAATAGGGATGTAATATATAGTATAGTGGCTATAGTTAATTGTACTGTATTGCATGTTTGGAAGTTGCTAAGAGAGTGGACCTTGAGTTTGCATCACAAGAAAAAAAAGTCTGTAACTGTGTGTGGTGATGGATATTAATTAGACTTATTGTGATGATCATTTTGCAGTATAGAGAAATAGCGAATCATTATGTTATACACATAATCATTATGTTATATGTCATTATACCTCAAAAAAAAAAAAAAAAAAAAAGACAAGGTTGATACAATCTCAGAAAGAACTTTGGGTGTAGTTAGAGCTACATGGGTCAAAAGGAATTGAATAATTCAGAATCTAAATGCATTTTTGAAGACAGTTTATTGTCAACTAAATTACAATCTTGGAAAAATTAAAAAATAAAAGAAAAAAGTATCCACCTCTGAATTTAAAAACCCTATGCCTGGAACTTCCCTGGTGGTCCAGGGGCTAAGAATCCGTTTGCCAATGCAGAGGACCTGGGTTCGATTCCTGGTAGGTTTTTGTGTTGTCTTCTGGTGGAGGGGATGAATGGTCTTCATGGCAACCAGAAGAGTGGATCATGATGGGTATAGTGCTTGATGCTCACCAAGCCAGTGTCTTTTTCCTCCTGTTCATCCAGGAAAACCTGTCCCAGCCTCTTTTAATAAATATATACTTTCTGAAGTTTGATGGGAGTTTGGGATTGAATTCGGGCAACTGGAATGTGAGTGGAAGAGGCTGGCTATTTGAAACTAGTCCTTCCAACTTCTCTCACAGAACCTCTACAATTTCTCCCATTCTCATCTTCCTACTGGATTTTGATACCCAGGCCCACATTGGGGACTGTATATTGAAAACAGTGAAGTTTCTGTAATGAAACAAAGAGCCTCCCTCCCCAGCTCAGGGCTGCACCATGAGTGAGTAATGAGCAGTGTTTGCTGAAGGCTTCTGAAATGTGGAGTGTTTTTGTTATAGCAACTAGCCAGCTCTGACAATTCTTGTGTAACTCCTAACAGTAGCCTCAGCATTTAGCAAGATTCCTGGAATATAGTAGGTGCTCAGTATATATACTTGCTGAACTAATGAATAAAGTTATCTACTGAATTTAAGATAAATTTTTTTATAGTTATTGTGAAATATTGGCTATAGTCCCTGTGCTGTAAAATATATCCTTGTAGCTTATTTATTTTATTTAAAAATTTATTTATTTTTATTTAAAAATTCTGTTGAAGTATAGTTGATTTACAATGTGTTAATTTCTGCTGTACAGCAAGGTAATTCAGCTACACATATACATTTTTCTTCATATTCTTTTCTATTATGGTTTATCACAGGATATTGAATACACTTCTCTGTGCTGTAAGGTAGGACCTTGTTGTTTATAAGAAAAAATTAAAAGAGTATCTACTATGTGACAAGAATTGAGTGAAGAACTTCAGGAAAATGAGTAAGATATTGTTTTAGCCCTCAAATGGCCAAAAATCTTTTTTAAAAAGTTACATTTTGCTTTATTCAAACACCTTGCTCCTTAATGGTTTTGAAGCATCTTATATTAAAAGCAAATGTAGTAGAATGAAGTGCAATATGAATAAAAATCAAGAATTAGGATCAGGAAAATAGAAGTTGTAATGGACAGTCAAGATCAAATAAGATCTTGATACTTGTAAGACTTACAGTACAAGCTGAAACCCCTGACCTGGTTCCTGAGGTCTAGTACCTTAGCCTTGTGGAAGCTAAAGTGAAAAATATGCCTGACTTGAAACCTAATTTTTATTGTAGGAGAGGAAAACCCAAAAGACACAAAGTTACACACACTGCAAAGGATAAGTAGCCTTTTTCCCCAATATTGAAAATTTCCTTTGAACTTGAAACCTTAACCACTGGAGTCACTTATTAGAACTGGGAAAGCTATTAGCATTCAAAAATGTTTTTCAAGGTGAAGTTTTATTTAAAATGTAACAGAAATAGTTCTTTAACATGCTAGTGAAATACTATACATTTACATTCACTTGAATTTAATGCAAAATGTTAAGCTACTTACTCCATGCTACGTGCCTTAAGGGAAGGAAAGTGACTTTTGGTAAATACTCTCTAAGTTCCTAGCACCTAGTAAGCACTGGATAAGTAAGTGCTGACGTGCTGCACGGACACTGTAGCCACCATTATGTTAAATTTCAATTGAGTTACAGTTGGTTATATTTTATAGATTGAACTTTATTAAAGTTTCTTTCAATAGGCGTTACATAATAGACCACATTGATTTTAATAAAATGTGCATTGATTATGGCAAAATGTCAGTTTTCTGCCCTGAACACAATCTCCCACAGTCATTAAACAACATTACAATTTTATTAAGTCAATTCTATTCATTCATTTTAATTAAGGACAGCTTTTAATTTGACCTTCTTTTTACTTTGGAGGACATTTGATCAAAATTCAGCAAAGAGTTAATCACTTCACTCAGATGTATTTTTTCAGATTCTTAAACAAACAAAAAAATAAACTGTAATTATGTTGTCTTGATGGTCTTATCCAAAGACATAGATAAAATACATCAATCACCAAATTTCAATTTCAATTTAGGGATCAGAAGGCTGAGTGTTTTAAAAGTTACTTTTGGGAAATTCCCTGGAGGTCCAGTGATTAAGACTTCAGTTCTCAGTGCAGGGGCCACGGGTTTGATCCCTAATAGGGGTGTTAAGGGAGAAGGCAATGGCACCCCACTCCAGTACTGTTGCCCAGAAAATCCCATGGATGGAGGAGCCTGGTAGGCTGCAGTCCATGGGGTTGCACAGAGTCGGACACGACTGAAGCGACTTAGCAGCAGGGGGGTTAAGACCCACTCCAGTACTCTTACCTGGAAAATCCCATGGACAGAGGAGCCTGATAGGCTGCAGTCCATGGGGTCGTGAAGAGTCAGACACAACTGAGCGACTTCACTTTGCACTTTCATGCACTGGAGAAGGAAATGGCAACCCACTCCGGTGTTCTTCCCTGGAGAATCCCAGGGACAGAGGAGCCTGGTGGGCTGCCGTCTATGGGGTCCCATAGAGTCGGACACGACTGAAGCGACTTAGCAGCAGCAGCAGTAGCAGCAGGGGAGTTAAGGTTGGTCCTTGGTACTTGTCCACTTCCCCCAGTTTTCTTCTCTTTATATACACTTCCTTTCTCTTTTTGACATGACTCTATTTATTTATATTTATTTATTTGGTTGTGTTGGGTGTGTTAGTTGCAGCACTTGGGCTCAGTAGTTGTGGTGTTCCTCTTAGTTGCCCTCAGGTATGTGAGATCTTAGTTCTCCAACCAGGGATGGAACCTGAGACTCCTGCATTGCAAGGTGGATTCTTAAACATTGGACTGCCAGGGAAGTCCCCACTCAATTTAATTTTCACATTGGAAAATATATGTTAAAAAGTGTCTCCCAAAATGCTAAGTAGTACAAACCAAGGAAATAATGACAAAAAACTCAGTCCTCACAACAATAGGTAAATGAGGAGTCCTATTTTAGCTTGGAATTTTTTGATTTTTAGTGACCTTGATCACTATTTTCTCTGTACAGTTTCTGGGCCTCTGTATTTCCAGTTGTGTGAATGTGCCTTTAAATTTTGGTTATGGGTTTTTCTTCTTAAAGTAACCAAATAAATTGGTCTTTTTTAATGTGATTTCCCCCCCGCCCCTGTCTTTTCCCATTAAGCATTCCTAATCTGGAGATTTAATAAATATTCATTTTTATTTGCAAAAAAAAAAAAAGTCTCCCAAGATGCTCATCATCCAGGGATTTTGGTACCTTAACAGAAGAAAATGCCTTGGTTCTTCAATCACAACCTCATTTCTACCTCTAGACTAGATATGACAGGCTGACCCAAAGGCAAGGCACACCTGGGGGTCTGGTTTTAAAAGAAAAGCCTAATGAGATGTGCCTACAGTGAGTACAATAGTAGGGACTGACCCCTGCTTCCTGTCCCTGCTGTGTGACTGATAACACCAAGTCTCATGCCTACAGGCTTGGCTCAAAGAGTAATTATAATCAAAGTGTATTGTAACTAATTATCTAATTTTGATGAGCTGTTTATAGTTAATTTTATGAATATTCCATTATGAAAGGAATGACCTTATAAAGTGTTCCAGACAGAAGAGAAATGGATAAGTATAAAATTTCCAGGTGCAATTAACTTCTGTTTGAATTCTATCCAATTCTCTTATTCTCTGTATGAAAGTGAAAGTCACTCGGTGGTGTCCGACTCTTTGCGACCCCAAGAACTACACAGTCCATGGAATTCTCCAGGCCAGAATACTGGAGTGGGTAGCCTTTCCCTTCTCCAGGAGGTCTTCCCAAGCCAGGGATCGAACCCAGGTGTCCCACATTGCAAGTCGATTCTTTACCAACTGAGCTATCAGGGAAGCCATTCTCTGTACGGACTAACCTTTATTTTAAAAGAAAAAGATTAGCAATGTTGTCTTGTACACTCATAGGTTTCAGGGCTTGTGGCCACTACAGGTGGTAGAAAACAAAACAAATTTCTGTAATTGTATTTTAACCCCAAACAATAAAAATTGAATGACTATCAGTCATTTTCCCCTTCCTCCCTGCCTTACCTTCAATTTGGTTTCCCTGTGTTTCTGTTTTGTTTTCTGATTCCTTTTCCTCCAAGTAGCCTATGAGCATTTTGAGAATAAGGCCAGTCTTTTATCTTTATCTCACTTGTGCTCATCACAGTGTCTAATTCATGGTAAGTACTCCATTCACAATTATTGAATGAATGAATAAATGAATGAATAAAAATAAATGAATAAAAATCACTCTTCTTTATGAAAATTTAAACAACCTTTTACCCTTGTGTGCTGCAAAAACCAAAAGTCTCTAGAGGAAGTCAGTATAATATAATAAAAATTGATTTAGGATTAATCGTTTTGAAAAAAAAAACTAACATGACTTCAGCATAGTTTTTTGAAGGTTAAAAATTGTCATAATGAGTGAAATAAGTCAGAGAAGCAGAAACATTGTATGACATCCCTTATACGTGTAAGCTAAAAAGACACGATACAAATGAACTCATTTACAAAACAGAAACAGACTCACAGATTTAGAGAAATGGATTTATGGTTGCTGGGGGGAAGGATGGAGGGTAGGGATAGGGAGTTTGGGATGGAAAGTATACACTGTGTATTTAAAATGGACAACCAACAAGTACCTACTGCATAGCTCAGGGAACTCTGCTCAATGTTATGTGGCAGCCTGGATGGGAGGTAAGTTTGGGGGAGAATAGATATATGTATATGTATGGCTGAGTCCCCTTGCTGTCAACCTGAAACTATGACATTGTTAATTGGCTATACTCCAAGTACAAAAAAAGTTTAATAAAAAAAAAAGAATGAATTGGTTAAAGATATTAATGAACATCATATGAACATCATATTTCATTTTCCTAAAATACAATCTTTTTTAGGCATTATGATCTTTTTTGCTAAGCAGAATAAAAGTGCTTTTCTCAAACAATTCTGTCTCAAAGAGAATCCAAGCCAAGTGAGCTCTCTATTTGCAAATATTCTCTCCATTACTGCAAATGGATGTTAGCCTTTAAAATTAATATAGGTGCATTTATTATTCTGTGGGGCTAACTAATAAAAATTTTGCTAATAAGATTTTCCTAATAAAGGTTTTTCAATCTTCCCTACCTCCCCCCACCAAAAAAATGAGACCACTTACTTCTTTCAATAGTTGTTTTCCAGCTATTCATGGAATTTTTGTTAGACATTATTGAGTTAAGTGATGTGGACGATGGATAAAAATAAAACAGTCCACAAGTTGTTTGTAATCTGACTGGGAAAACAAAGCAATAGGTAACAACTGGTGAAAGCACCAAAGATTCTTAAGACTGAAAGAGCATGATAAGCCAGATGCAAAGTGAAGGTGGGCTGGATGAAGATTCAGGGGAAGTTTCCTAAAGGGTGAGGCATCAAACTGTGTTTAAGCCTGGATGGTTCACTGACTCAATAGATAGAAGGAAGACAAGCATTGCAGGTGGGAAAGGCAGTGTATATGAAATCAATTGTGGAAAAGGACATCTCATTATGATTAAAGTCAACGGTCTATATAGAACTGGGGTAGGTGGAATCAGGTTGGAAAACTACATGGAAAGGTGTGTGGTCCAGATCATGGGCTTTGGAAGGCAATCATCTTGAGTAGGGCAATGCCTAGTTTGTGCAGGGCTCTGGGAAATTTTTTGTTGTTGTTCACTTCAATCAATATATAAATAATTTGATATAACAAGGTATTGTATTCCAGTCTATCATTAGAAGCCATCAGGCAAACCACAATGGAGGAACGTTCTGCAAAGTACCTTACCAGTCCTCCTCAAAGTGCCAAGGTCATAAAAAACTAGGAAACACTGAGAAACTGTCACAGATAGAAAACAACTGAGGAGATATGAGAACAAAATGTATTGTGGGACCCTGGGTAGGACTATGAACAGGCAGAAAGAACTATAGTGGGAAAACTGGGGAAATTCAAATAAAGTAAGTAGATTAGTTAGCAGTATTATATCAATGCTAATTTCTAAGTTTTGATGAATATGCCATGGCCATGTAAGATGTTAACATTAGGGGAAATGGGATGAAGAATATTTTTCTTAACTTGTCTATAAACATTAAATTATTCCCAGTAGAAATTTATTAAAAAAACCACATTGTCAATGCAGTGAAACTACTCTGTATGATACTGTAACGATGGATATATGTCCTTTTATATGTATTTTCCAAAACTTATAGAATACACAACACAAAGAGTGTACCCTGCTTGCCTGGGTTGATAATGATGTATCAGAGTTGGTTCACTGATTGCAATAAACATATCACACTGGTATAGAATGTTGATGGAAGTGAGACTGTGTGTGCAGGGAGAGGGCTTTGGGGAACTCTATATTTTGTTCGCTTTTGCTCTGAACCCAAAACTTCTTTAAAAAAATAAAGTATAGTCTTTGGAGAATGTATATATGTATATGTATAACTGAATCACTTAGCTGTTCACCTGAAAATAACACATTATAAATCAACTATATTCCAATGTAAAATACAAATAAAGTACATTTGTTTAAAACATATTGTAATATCACATGTATAATAATCCCACATTTGTATGAAAACTCTGTTAATATACAGTGTTCTTCTCACCCTAGAAATTTTCATCGCCCCCCAACTTTTGCATAACCTCTTTAGCTTTCAAAATCAAAAGTTTCAATAAAAATGTGGCTATCAACATGCATTACAAAATCCATGGGTCTGTGAACGGTATCATGATTTTTTTAAATTAAGAATCAAGGTTTTGAATAATAGATGGGAAAGAAGTATGTCTTATGTTTGTTTATTGCCAAGTTGGTGCATATGAAGATTCTGCAGCATATCTCGGCCCCACTTCACCTTCTTGGGGTCCAAACACACTATTTCTGCATAATTCTGTGTCTCCCCCCATTACTTACAATACTATGGTTTTGGGGAAATGCTTTTATAATGAATGAATGTTGATCTCAGGCTTCCCAGGTGACTTGTTGGTAAAGAATCTGCGTGCCAAGAAGGGGACAAGGATTTGATCCCTGGGGAAGATCCCCTGGAGAAAGAAATGGCAACCTACTCCAGTGTTCTTGCCTGGGAAATCCCACAGGCAGAACACCCTGGTGGACTGCAGTCCATGGGGTTGCGAAAGAGTCAGACATGACTTAGTGACTAAACAGCAAGAAATGTAGCTCTCACCGTTGTTGTATCTCAGGCCATTTACTGAATGCCAGTGACATCATTGCTCCTGATGCTGGTCACTGGACCACCTGGGAATATCAGTTCCTAGTAACTCTGTCTGCAGTTGTTAACTGTGCTTTGTTGAAAATGAGCTCTTCTTTGAAGTCTTTGGACTGTAATAACTATGTCACTAAGATGAAATGTTTTTCTTGGTGCCTTCCACAAACCTGCCTGTTACAGGGAGCAGAGATGAGGGGCCTGTGGGCAGAGTAAGAAGAGAAGTCCCGTTTGTGCAAGGAACCTCTGTCCCCCATCCTGCACAACTTATGACTCAGGTAGGAGGGCATGACTTTACCACATTGGGTGTTTGTGATTGACTTGAACAAGGTTTTGGAGATCTCTGCAACATCTGGTTGACCCCATGTGTGTGGGGGGTCCTGTATGTCAGGCACGTCTCTCCCAAAGAGAGATAGGATCAGAGCCCATGCAGGTCCAAATCCAGGCTAGAGTTATCCCCAGATGGCACTTCCCACCCCAGCCAGTCCCAGGAACCAGAAGGAACTTAGAAACTCTTGAGGAAGGTAGCACTATAAAGTGTGGGGTCCCTGTGGAGCGAGGCCTGGGGATGAGCCCTACTTTCTTGCTTATGACTAAGGGCAACGTTGTACCTGGCTTTGGTCCCATCTGCCTCCTATTAGATCTGAAACCCACGCTAGTCTCAACCTCTGGGCCTTGTTTTCGTCTTCTCTGAGATGAAGGTAATAACCTCAAATAATTGTTCTGAGAAGTGAATGAGATATTTATTGAGTTCTTGTGAAATGGACTGGAGAAACAGCAGTGAACAAGACATATAGAAACTGTCCCCTTAAATGTTTATACTCCTGTACTATATGAAGTGAAAACTGTGTTCAGCAAATAATATACTCTTAATAAATGTTGGGTAGCATTGTTGGTTCAAACTCTAGAACTTCTCCCCAGGGTGTTCCAGGCCTGCCTGGATGCTTCAGTGAGGCCTGAACATCTCTTAGGCTTTAAAGGGTGAGGGAGAAAGGACTGGACCAGGTGAGAAGGGGTTTTGCTTGTTGGTTTTAAACCAAGGGTTACTTTAAGAATATCTAGAAGAGAGAAACAAAAAGATCACAAGACCCTCAGGCAACACTTCCTAAATGTGTCTTTCTTCCAAGTGAGATTTTTCAAGGGGTCAGGTAGCAATGAGTTCAAGACTACTTTGCTGTGAGTTCGCTGCACTCTGGTTGGATACATAAAGATGTCTCTGATTAAACTGTATCATGACGAGAGTGTTTGCTATAACAATACGTGCACTAACTTTACATTCTGTGAAGATTCCTCCTGATGCCTTAAAAATAAAGTCTATTAATATAAAAATCTCCTTGTTGATTTTTCTACAATACCACAATTTCTAAAAGCAGTGAAAAATGCCATTATTCCTTCAATTCTGTTTTCTGACTTTCCAACATTTTTGGACCTGAAAAATATATTTTAAAAATCCCTTCCCAGATGTGCTTCTAAAAGGCTGTGTGAATCCCAGAGATACTTTGCTTCTTTGAACAAGTGCCTACTGTACCTCCACATGTGATGTATCAACAATTAAAGGATATCCCATTTGTAATTGGGAGTTAGCTTTACTTTCTGCTCAGTAGGAATTCTGTCCGAAATTCACTTTCTTTTACGTTCAAATGATATCTCACATGCATTTTAGTTGAATAACAGGCAGAAAAGCCAATTATATTTGCTATAACTGTCTTTTCCCATTGTCCTACAATAAAGCACTATCTCCGGGTAAAGGAGAGTAAAATTGACATGTGTATAATAAGTTTAAACCAAGCTTAGTTTTGATCAACATTCCAGAAAGAGTATACAGTTTTATCTGAACAGGTTTTCTTTACCTGAGCTCTTTGGAGCCAGAGCATAGGTTGGTATCGTTATGGGCTGTGTTCTGCCCAGTCCCCACTGCAACCTTTCTGTGTTGAAGTTCTAACCCCCAGGACCTCATCATGTGACTGTATTCAGAGAGTCTTTAATAAAGAGGTAATAAAGTTAAAAGGAAATCATTATGGTGGGCCTTAAGCAAGTAAGGCTGGTGCCCTTCTAGGAAGAGACTTACACCCAGATACATACAGAGGGAAGACCTCGTGAAGCCACACTGCAAGCCGAGAAGGGAGGCCACTGGAGGAACCAACTCTGCTGGCGCTTTGGTCTTGGACTTCGAGTCTCCAGAACTGTGAGAAATAAATTTCTGTTGTTCAAGCAATCCAGCCTGTGGTACTTTGCTATGGTAGCTCTAGCAAACTGAGACTGTGAAGCAACACTTTCTAGTCACACACCACAGAAAAAACCACTCTGAGACATCAGTGAACCTGGAGTTTTACTTCACTGATATTTTAGTGGAATCATAAGAATGGTTCCTTTCTGAGTATATTTCTGCAACATTAATCATCATTTTCATCACCACCATCACCATGGATATCACCATCATCATCACCACCATCACCATCACTATCATCTTCCTCCTCCTCAACATCACCAGCACCATCAGCACCATCACTGTTACCATCATCACCATCCTCCTCCTCCTCATCACCACCATCACCGCTATGACCTCACTACTGTCACCACAGCACCATCGTCTTCATCCTCATCCTCATCGTCAACAACAACCCCACCATCTACCAGCTAGTACACATTATCAGACAATGTGCTCTGGACATTTCATGCGCACTATAGGAATATCATCCATACTACAGCAACATCACAAAGCCTCTCAAAACATCAGTAACTCAACTCAATGTCTGTTTGTTTCTTGCTCATGTGGTGTCTAGGAGGCTTTCCTTAGGGGTTCCATTTCAGTAAGTGAATCAGGGACCCCACAAGCTCTTTCTTCTTTCTGCCTTGCCCTTTTAGAATTCACTCCACTGAGTCAGTAGGTGAAGAGAGAGACAGAAACAGAGAGAGACAGAGAGGAGGGACACTGTGTTGTTCATAGGGGGATTTTTATGGGCAAAGCCTGAAAGTGGAGTTTGTCACTGGCCCCCAGTCCCACTACCCAGAACTAGGGATGTGGCTTCACACAGTGCAAGAAAGCCTAGGATGTATAGGCCCAGGAGGGAATGTGAGCCAAATAGGGAATGGCAAGCCTTCCTCTGCCACAGTCTCTGAAAGTTTCTTTTCTCTCCAGATTTTGCACTGTAATAAGGTAGATCTTATTTCCCTTTTGCATGAAAATCAGGGTTAGAGAGGTTAAGTAATGTGTCCAAGGTCAAACAGATGGACCTGGGAATGAACTCAAGGCCCCAGTACCTCCAATATCTGTAATTTTTCATTATATTAGTGTTTAATGAAGTGAATTTCCTAAAGATGTTCTTTAAAAAAGTTCTGTGGTTAAATACATTGAAAACACCACATAGCATAACACCCTCTGGTTGAAATTCAAAATGGACTTGGATATATTAAAGGATGAGAGAACTCTAGAACCCAGCCCAGAGCCACCCTAGCTCCTCCTCTGGCCTCTCTAGTCATCCTCATGAGATAGTAACTAAAGGTTGCTGACAGAACAGTTGGGGGCTGTCAGGTCCTTGCTCTAGCACTATGACTAGGGTCTATTCTGATTGTTCATTGACCATGTCACTTAGCTTCCAGATTCCCCCACTTCCTGGGCATCACTGTTGACTAGTCAGATCATTATGTGTTGCTCAAATTCTGCCCATATTCCTGTTGGATTAATGGAGACACAGGTGGGCACCACCAGGACATAGTCCTTGCATCAGCTCAGCTGCTGTTTGCCAGGCAATCCAATGGTGCCCCCAATTAAAGTGTATTCTTCCCTGGTGAGAGAAAAGTCACCCTTGGCGGCATCACTGGCACCCCAGTGCTGAGTGTACTCTGTCCATCTGGCCACCTGCATTTATGGATACTCTCTACTGCCTACTGTTTCCAAATGTTCCTTCAATGTGGCCTTTTTTGGTACAGCGATTTTAGTACCAAGACAAAGACTTTGGCTCTGAGAGAACCAAGGATGGACAAAGAAACAACTGAGTAGGCAGTCATAGAGGCCAGTGGAGACACGAGCTACATATCCTGTAATCTACCAGTGTGGGGAAGGGGATGCTCCTGGGCCAGGACAGAAAGTGTGGCTGTGCCTGGGTTATGGTTTGGGACAAGGACATGCTAAAGCTTTGGGTTCTGCTTTTAAGCAATCCTGTTGAAGCTCATCTCCATTTAAGAGGAGAAATTCATTAAAACTCATAAATTCTGACTTACCATAAATATTAAAAATATGAAGTTTATTAATAAAATGAGAGTTAACACTTATATACCCTTACTCTATGCTGGACATATACTTTCTAAATGAATAATTAGCTCAGCAGAGTATTAAAATTATCATCATTATCCCCTTTACAGGGGAAGGAACTGAAGAAGAAAAAAGTTATTTTATCATAGAGCCAGAATTTGAGACCATAGATGATGATCTGAATTACCAAACAGCTCCACCACTCTCTGGTCAGGAATATAGGATGTGATCTAGTTATCAATATCTACGGCATTCCAATAAATGATTTTTATGACTTAGTCAATAATAAAGATATTAAACAAATCTAAGACAACATTTTATTTTAAATTTTAGCCCATTTCCTATATTGGGCTATTGCTTTGACCAATTACTATTGGTTCAGCAGAAACTGAGAGGATTCAGCAGCAGCAGAATGAATATTGTTGATTTTAGAAGGAAATTGACTTCTTGTGACTATCAGTGATCTAATAACTACTGATTCAATAAGTCATTGGGATAGTTTGATGTGGTTTCCTGGGTCATAATATGGCTTTAACAACTAGCATTCATCATGTCAGAATGATCATGCCAACAATCATTTTGTACATTTTTAGACTGAACTGACAAATGATTTATGCTACAACTTATAAAAATTGATAATTAGTTGCTGAGATTAAAAGAATTAGGTGCTAATTTGCAATCTTGGGAACTACCTGTGTGTCATCTGAAACCAGCCTTTCACATGAAGGGCAGGGGGAGACAAAGGAAGGAGGCAGATCACTGACAATTGGCAGGCAGCAGGTTTGATAAACAAGGGAACTTACTTACGTAAGAGACTTGTCTTTGGATGCTGTAAGATGAGTGGGTCTCACATCCACCCGACAGAATCTTCAAGTTTATATAGAGGCATTGGCTAGGTTCAGTCACATATGCAGTCTAGATGGTCTCAGTGACATCCTATTCCTAAGGCTGCATCCTTGAAACAGCTCCTAGGGTGGAAAAGATGGGCATATTCCAAGGACAGAGGAGGAGTGAGGAGCATCTGATTGGCCAGGTCCAGCTCATGGGTCAACTCTGTATTATCGTTTCCAATATTAGGAAATAAAAATACATAGAATATTTACTAATGAAAGTGTTAGCTACTCATTCGTGTCCAACTCTTTGTGGCCCCGTGGACTGGAGCCTGTCAGGCTCCTCTGTCCATGGAATTCTCCAGGCAAGAATACTGGAAAGGGTTGCCATTCCCTTCTCCAAGGGATCTTCCCAACCCAGGAGTCAAACCTGAGTCTCCTGCATTGCAAGCAGATTGTTCACCATCTGAACCTCCACAGAAGTCCAATATACATATTTCCGTTCATTAAATATTTTGAATATATGTCTGTGGGTACCAAATCTTACAAAAGTACTTCAGAGTGGTCCACACACTGTTATAGTTCCCTTCAAGATTCAGTGCAGGTATTACCTTTCCAAGCGAGTTTTCCCTGAATACCATCAAATATCTTAGTAAGCAAAGGACGTTTTGGTCTCTAATCTCACAGCTCCCAGATAGATTTCTGCCCATCATCCATTACGCTGTCTTCTAAAATATTCTTTATTATATATATTACAAATATTTCTTCCCAACTGATTCCATATATACATGTAAATATATATGATGTATATATACATGCATATAGTTGTTGTTGTTTTATTTTTTGGCCATGTGGCATATGTGATCTTAGTTCCTTGACCAGGATTGAATCTGTTTCCCCTGCACTGGTAGCACAGAGTCTTAACCACTGGACCTCCAGGAAGTCCCCATTATGCTGTTTCTTGTTGATTTATCTGTAACCCATTTGAATGTGGAGATGTGTTCTTTGTGCCTAATGTCATAGATTTTTACTTTAAATTCCTTTCGATTTTGCCTTTGTTTTCTTAGGATCTGTGTACTTATAAGATGCTTTTAATAAATGCAATAATAGATCATGACCCTGGGGTCTTTGACCTGCAGCATCTTCAAAGTTGAAAATATATCAGAGATGGTTATAACATCCTTGTGAATTTTCCAGTATGTTTATACCTACCATTTTTATCAACTTTCTTTCTTAATTTTTCTCCGTTGGAGTTTAGTTCTTCTTTCATTATTTTAAATTGCAAGATCATTGCTAAAATTGCACTAAATTTTTAAACAAGTAACACATTTTTCTTTATACCATTCTGGTTAAACCTCATACTTTCATGTTTATAAATTCTGGTTGCTGCAGAACCATACTTAATCTACACAAATTTTACTTACAATGTGACTATAATCTTTTTTTGTGAATGTCTGTGGGTTTTTCCTACCTTTTATCTGGTAAGTCACCCTAACTCTGAGACGAAATGATGAGGTAGAGGTAGACAGGAAAAGATAGAGAAAACAGCAAATACAAAACACTTAAGATGAAAAAGAAATTCACATGTTTGGGGAAAAAAATTATGGTGAGTGGCGAGTAGAAGGAGATAGAATTGAGAAAGTTGATGCTTAAATCATGAAAGGACTTTTAAGCCCTGATGAGGATGTTAGATTTTATTCTAAGTGCAAAGCAACTAGACACTGTGTTGTCTGATTTATGACAGAAATTATTTCTATGGGGAAGTTGGACTGGGAAGGGGCCAGTGCAGAAGCAGTGAGACCAGGTAGGAGAACATTGCAGAATGGAAGTGGCAGTGGAGATGATGGTGGCTCAGATTGAACAGTGGCAATAGAGATGGCGAAGAAAGCATAGATTTATCAGGGTGTTTTAAAGTTTGACCTTGCAGATGAATTGGCTAAAGTGTGAGAGGGAAAGAGAGGGACCAATGTAATTATAGCATGAATATATCATTGGATGTTGGTAACATTTTCTGAGATGGGAAAAAACAGAAGTTAGAAGTGGCTTTGGTAGTGAGTGAGTCATAAGTTCTATTCTGAGCCTGCTGTGTGTGGGATGTTTATAAAATGAAGAATGCAAAACTTAATGAAAGAGGGAGGATTCTGTGGGGAGACTGGAACTGGATAGAAATCTGAATGTTATCACCACAAAGATGTTATTTGAAGTCACAAAACTGGTTATTTGACCTAAAGACAGTGTGTACATAAAAGTAAATAGTTTAGTCAAGAGCCTAGAGACCTTCTAGTATCTAAAGTGTGTTGATATGGACAAGTCAGAGTCAATACATCAAGAATATAATAACCATAATAGACGTGTAGGCACTTAACAAAGCCCTCAATATGTGTAAAGCAAAAACTGACAGAATTGAAGAGAAAAATAGAAAATTTGGCTAAAATAGTGGGAGACTTCAATACCCTGCTTTTAATGAATAGATGGTTAAAAAGAGCATCAATAAGAAAGTAGGATTGAACAATTCTGTAAAACAACTGGATGTAACACATAGCTATAGAACTCTTCAACAACAGCAAAATGTCCATTCTTCTTAGTGCACATAGAGTATTTTGTAGGACAGACCATATGTTAGGCCATAAAACAAATCTCAATAAATTTAGAAGGACTGACATTATACAAAATATGCTTTTCAAATACTATGAAATATATTAGAAAACAATAACATAAGGAAATTTGAGAAATTCACATATATGTGGAGATTAATCACACCCATAAATAACAAGTAAAATGATGCAGAAAAATCTACAAACCCAAAGCTAATTCTTGGAAAAGATAAGCAACATTTATAAACCTTTAACTAAATTAACCAAGATAAATAAGTTTGTATATACATGAATGAAAAAGTTCCAAAGAATAGCAAGGAGAGATAAGAAAGCCTTCCTCAGCAATCAATACAAAGAAATAGAGGAAAACAAGAGAATGGGAAAGACTAGAGATTTCTTCAAGAAAATTAGAGATACCAAGGGAAAATTTCATGCAAAGATGGGCTCATTAAAGGACAGAAATGGTATGGACATAACAGAAGCAGAAGGTATTAAGAAGAGGTGGCAAGAATACACAGAAGAACTGTACAAAAAAGATCTTCATGACCCAGATAATCATGATGGTGTGATCACTTACCTAGAGCCAGATATC
>NW_011495032.1:8210913-8211804 GCF_000754665.1 Bison bison bison
GACAGAAATGGTATGGACATAACAGAAGCAGAAGGTATTAAGAAGAGGTGGCAAGAATACACAGAAGAACTGTACAAAAAAGATCTTCATGACCCAGATAATCATGATGGTGTGATCACTTACCTAGAGCCAGATATCCTGGAATGTGAAGTCAAGTGGGCCTTAGAAAGCATCGCTATGAACAAAGCTAGTGGAGGTGATGGAATTCCAGTTGAGCTATTTCAAATCCTGAAAGATGATGCTGTGAAAGTGCTACACTCAATATGCCAGCAAATTTGGAAAACTCAGCAGTGGCCATAGGACTGGAAAAAGTCAGTTTTCATTCCAATCCCAAAGAAAGGCAATGCCAAAGAATGCTCAAACTACCACACAATTGCACTCCTCTCACATGCTAGTAAAGTAATGCTCAAAATTCTCCAAGCCAGGCTTCAGCAATATGTGAACCGTGAACTTCCTGATGTTCAAGCTGGTTTTAGAAAAGGCAGAGGAACCAGAGATCAAGTTGCCAACATCTGCTGTATCATGGAAAAAGCAAGAGAGTTCCATAAAAACATCTATTTCTGCTTTATTGACTATGTCAAAGCCTTTGACTGTGTGGATCACAATAAACTGTGGAAAATTCTGAAAGAGATGGGAATACCAGACCACCTGACCTGCCTCTTGAGAAATCTGTATGCAGGTCAGGAGGCAACAGTTAGAACTGAACATGGAACAACAGACTTGTTCCAAATAGGAAAAGGAGTACATCAAGACTGTATATTGTCACCCTGCTTATTTAACTTATATGCAGAGTACATCATGAGAAATGCTGGCCTGGAAGAACCACAAGCTGGAATCAAGATTGCTGGGAGAAATATCAATAACCTCAGATATGCAGATGACACCACCCTT
>NW_011495032.1:8211904-8236259 GCF_000754665.1 Bison bison bison
AAAAAAAAAACTGTAAAGTTTAAAAAAAAAAAAAAAGACACTTACTCCTTGGAAAGAAAGTTATGACCAACCTAGACAGCATATTGAAAAGCAGAGACATTACTTTGCCAACAAAGGTCCATCTAATCAAGGTTTTTCCAGTGGTCATGTATGGATGTGAGAGTTGGACTGTGAAGAAAGCTGAGCACCGAAGAATCGATCCTTTAGAGCTGTGGTGTTGGAGAAGACTCTTGAGAGTCCCTGGACTGCAAGGAGATCCAACCAGTCCATTCTAAAGGAGATCGGTCCTAGGTGTTCTTTGGAAGGACTGATGCTGAAGCTGAAACTCCAATACTTTGGCCACTTCATGTGAAGAGTTGACTCACTGGAAAAGACTCTGATGCTGGGAGGGATTGGGGACAGGAAGAGAAGGGGATGACATAGAATGAGATGGCTGGATGGCATCACCGACTCGATGGACATTGATTTGGGTGAACTCCGGGATGGTGATGGACAGGGAGGCCTGGCATGCTGCAATTCATGGGGTTGCAAAGAGTCAGACACGACTGAGTGACTGAACTGAACCGAACTAAACGAAAAAAGTAAAAAAAACCTCAAAATTACTAAAATTGAAACAAGGGTATATATTGTTACAAACTTTAAAGAAACAAACAAACAAACAATAAGGATAAGGAAATACTGTGAAAAATTGTATATCAACATATTAGAAAAGCTAGTTAAAATGGATAGATTTCTAGAAAAACACAAGCTATCAGAACTGACTCAGTGGGAGGGAGGCTCATGAGGGAAGGAATATATGTATACAGATAGCTGATTCACTTTGCTGTACAGAAGAAGCTAACACAATATTGTAAAGCAATTATACTCCAGGTTAAAAAAAAAAACTGACTCAAAAAGATATAGAAAAAATAGATATGTAACAAGTAAATAGATATATAACAAGTAAAGTGGTAGAATTAGTATCAGTAAAATTTCCACAAAGAGAAGTCCAAGACCAGATGACTCCTACGTTGAATTCTAAAAACTATTTAAAGAAAAATGAACACCTATGCTTTATAAACTGTTCCAAAAAATAAAAGTGGAGAACACACTTTCCAACTCATTTTATAAGACCATTATTACCTTGATATCAAAACAAATAAATCACAAGAAAAGAATACAGACCAATATCCCTTACAAACATAGATAAAGATCCCTTAACAAAAACTATAGTTAACTTTATCCAGCAACATATACAGAGAATTAGAAACCATAAGTTTCTGGAAATTTTTCCCAGAATGTATATTTGTATTAATATTTAAAAATCAATCAATGAAATACACCATATTAAGAAAACCAAGGACAAACCCCACAGACAATCTTTATTAATTCTGAGAACCATTTGACAAAATTCAATACCCTTTCATGATTGAAAACCCTAAACTAGGAATAGATGGAAACTTTGTCAACATGATAAAGATCATCTGTGTAACACCCACAGCCAACACCTACTTATTCATGACAGATGGAAAGCTTTCTCAGTAAGATAAGGTACAAATCAAGGATGTCCATTTTTGCTACTTCAATTCAATATTATTATAGAAATTTGAGCTCAGGAATTTAGTCAAGGAAAAGAAAGAAAATTCCTTCAGATTGAAGTACAAAAACAGAACTACCTATTTGCAAATGATTTGATCTTGCACATAGAAAATCCTAAGGAAAAAACAGCAACATAAAAGACAAAAATATCCCACTAGATCTAATATTAATGATTGAGTTCAGCAAGGTTGCATGATGCAGAATCAATATATGAAAATCAATTGTAGTTTCACATATTAGGAATGAATAATATGGAAATGAACAAATTGCACTTGTAGTTACATTACAAAGAATGAAATACATAAGAATAAATTTATCAACATGTTTATAAAGCTTGCATACTGGTGAAAGAAAATATTGTTGTAAGAAATTAAAGAGTTCCAAAATAAATGGAAAAACATCCCATGTTCATGGATTGAAATACTTCATATAGTTAAGATATTTTCCAAATTGATCTACAGATTCAATACAATCCTTGTTAAGATCTTAGCAAACTCCCCCCCCCTTTTTTTTTTGCAGAAACTGAGGAGCTAATTCTAGAATCGATGTGGAAATGCAAGGAATCCAGAACAATGAAAACAATTTTGTAAAAGAACATATCAGTGAAATCACATCTCCTGATTTGAAAACACGCTGCAAAGCTATAGTAATCAAGAACTGTCTTGTACTGGAATAATGAGTCATATAGATCAATGAGAATCCAAAATTGAGTTTAAAAATAAATGCAGTTAGTTATAGTCAATTGGTTTTTGACAAGGGTACTAACAATTCAACAGAGAATTTAGCAAATGATGCTGGACATTGAAATAACATAGGATTGCTGCCTAATTTACAAAAATTAACTCAAATGGATCAAAGACTTAAACATGCCATATAATTTTTATAGTACTACTTCTTACGAAACTGTTAGAAAGCTCAAAACCTAAAGGAAAAAAACACTGGAATTCATCAAAATTAAAAACTTCTGGGCATCAAGGAATGCCACAGTAAAAATACCACCAAGATAATGGGAGTAAATATTTGCAGATTGTACATCTGATATCAATAACTCCAGATATGCAGATGATACCACTCTAATGGCAGAAAGTGAAGAGGAACTAAAGAGCCTCTTGATGAGGGTGAAAGAGAAGAGTGAAAAATTCACTCTTCACTGGCTAAAATTCAACATTAAAAAAACCAAGATCATGGTATTGGGTCCCACTACTTCATGGCAAATAGAAGGGGGAAAAAATGGAAGCAGTGACATATTTTATATTTTTTGGCTCCAAAATCACTGTGGATGGTGACTACAGCCATGAAATTAAAAGATGCTTCCTCATTGGAAGGAAAACTATGACAAACCTAGACAGTATATTAAAAAGCAGAGACTTCACTTTACTAAAAAAGGTTTGTATAGTCAAAGCTATTTTTTTTTTCCCCCAGAAGTCATGTACGAATGTGAGAGTTGAACCATAAAGAAGGCTGGGTGCTGAAGAATTGATGCTTTCAAACTGTGGTGGTGGAGAAGACTCATGACAGTCCCTTGGACTTGAAGGAGATCAAAGCAATCAATCCTAAAGGAAATCAATCCTGAACATTCATTGGAAGGAATGATGCTGAAACTGAAACTCCAGTACTTTGACCACCTGATGCGAAGAGCTGATTCACTGGAAAAGACCTTGATGCAAGGAAAAATAGCTGCAGAGAATGAGATGCATATGAATTTGAGCAAACTCCAGGCTACAGTAAAGGACAGGGAAACCTGCTATGCTACAGTCCATGGGGTCGCAGAGTCAGACACAATTTAGTGACTGAACAACAAAAACATCTGTTACATTCTAGTATCCAAAATAATGAAACAACTCCTACAATTTGCAGTAGGTAGACTAATGTCTACATGAGAATAATGTCACTTAATAATGTCCACATTCTAGCCCCTGGAACTTGTGGGTATTTTACCTTATGTGGCAAATAATACTTTGCAATGTAATTAATCCAAGAATTTTATATTATGAAGATTACCCTGGATTATCTAAGTGGGTCTGATATAATCACAAGGGTTTTTATGAGAGGGAGAAAGGAAGGTCAGAGTCATAGATGCTGTGACAGTGGAAGTGGAGATAAGAGTTATAGAAACATGAGCTAGGACTATGGGCAGCCTCAGTTCAGTTCAGTCGCTTGGTTGTGTCTGATTCTTTGCAGCTCCATGGTCTGCAGCACTCCAGTCTTCCCTGTCCATCACCAACTTCCAGAGCTTGCTCAAACTCCTGTCCATCAAGTTGGTGATGCCATCCAACCATCTCATCCTTTGCCATCCCCTTCTCCTCCTGCCTTCAATCTTCCCCAGCATCAGGGTCTTTTCCAATGAGCCAGTTCTTTGCATCAGGTGGCCAAAGTATTGGAGTTTCAGCTTCAGCATCAGTCCCTCCAGTGAATATTCAGGACTGATTTCCTTTAGGATTGACAGGTTGGATCTCCTTGCCAGTCCAAGGGACTCTCAAGAATCTTTTCCAACACCACAGTTCAAAAGCATCAATTCTTCAGTGCTGAGCTTTCTTTATAGTCCAATTCTCACATCCATACATGACTACTAGAAAAACCATAGCTTTGACTAGATGGACCTTTGTCGGCAAAGTCTCTGCTTTTTAACATGCTGCCTGGGTATATGGGCAGCCTCAAGAAGCAGGGAAAACACTAGGAATAGATTCTTTCTTTAAGCCTCTAGAAAGAATACTGCTCTGTCAACATCTTGAGTTTAGTCTGGTAAGATCCATTTCAAACCTCTGATCTCCAGAACTGTAAGATAATAAATAGGTGTTTTTTTAGGCCACTGTGTTTTTTAGTAATTTGTTATAGCACAATAGGAGACTAATATGGATTTTAGTACCTAGAAATGGAGTGACTCTGATTACAAATACCTAAAAATTTGGAAGTGGTTTTGGAAGTGGGCACTGGGCAGAGGCTGGAAAAAGTTGAGAAACATAATAGAAAAAGCCTAGACTACCTTATTACCTTGAAAGGGTTGTTAGTAAGAATTTAGATATTAAAGGTTCTGCAGATGAGAGCTCAGAAGGAGGTGAGGAGCATGGTAGATAAAACCTATACAATCCTACAGAATACTGAAGGCTTCATAGATAGACTGTTGGTAGGAATAGGAATACTGAGTGCTATTGGTGAGGTGTGAGAAGGAAATGAGAAACATTATTGAAAATGGATGAAAGGGGATTCTTGTTACATAGTGGTAGAAAACTTAGTAGAATTTTATCTTATAGTTATGTGAAAGGCAGAATTTATAAGTGATGAACTGAATTGAATGAACTAAGGAGATTTCCAAGCAAAGTGCTAAAAGCGTGGCCTGGTTTCATCTTGTTGTTTGTAATAAATAAAAAGCACAAAATTAAATTGAGGAAAAAATACTAAGGAAATATTGAGGGAAAATAATAAAATTAAAATATTAATTTTAATAATAAAAATATTATTAAGCAGAAAAGAAACAACAATTTGGTGATTGGGGACATTCTCAGCTTATGTAGATTGCAAGAGACACTAAAATTTAGAGATGTAGTCAAGGGTATGACAGAACAATCTTTTTCTAGTACCTGGGGAGGAAAAAAAAGGTCAGAATATTCAAATCAGACAGAAAAGCCTTTAAAGAGATTAAGCATGTGACTCAGCCATTTCCCCAGAAGTGACGGATAGATAGAGATGAGATGGGATTATTTTGTGGAGAAGTCTCTAGTTTATGAGAATGAATCCCCAAACATACACAGAAGACCTACAGGGTTTGTAAGGATGTTACACCAGCAGAAATATTGTCTACTTGGGTACGAAAAAGAGGATAAAATAAATCTGTCCAACTCCTAAAATTCTATAGGCAGACAACAAGCTAATAAACAACTAAGCTACAAATACTTGCTACCCTCTGTGAAAAATGAAAGATTTCTCAGAGGGTGGAGCCTTGAACCTGGAGATAAAATGGTTTTCAAGCATTGGTGGTGGAGAGTATATGGTTTTATTTCAAGAGTTACAATGTAATATGTATGAAAACAAGGCTAGCAACAACAGTGTCATCAAGAGGTGTCATTCATTAAGTGTTCTCCCTGTTTTAGACAATTATTCTATAGATGTTTCATGTGATTATTCTAACAATACAGTGAAATAGGTAATCTCATACCCATTTTCAGTTCAGTTCAGTTCAGTCACTCAGTTGTTTCCGACTCTTTGCAACCTCATGAATTGCAGCACGGCAGGCCTCCCTGTCCATCACCAACTCCCAGAGTTCACACAAACTCATGTCCATCGAGTCAGTGATGCCATCCAGCCATCTCATCCTCTGTTGTCCCCTTCTCCTCCTGCCCTCAATCCCTCCCAGCATCAGGGTCTTTTCCAATGAGTCAACTCTTTACATGAGGTGGCCAAAGTATTGGAGTTTCAGCTTTAGCATCAGTCCTTCCAATGAACACCCAGGACTGATACCCATTTTAAAACATGTTAGTTATGGTTTGGAGGTAACTTGCTTATGGTCACAGAGCTGGGGTGGAATGGGCTGCTTTCAGAGCCTGGAATGCGTACCACCTTGCTACATTTCCTTCTCATCCTGTAATGGCTTAAGGAGACATAGTAAAAGTCACCTTAAAAGTACTAACTCAAAAGGACCAAAGTGATAGTTTTCAGGGACCTAAAATAGCTTATGGCCCTAATACATGAGAAGAAAAATAGATTATTGACTGGGAAGCACATATCAGCATTTCCTCCTATAAACATTCTAGTATGGAAGAAATTTTTACTATGAATGCAAAATACTTAAACTGTTTGGACTTGCTAACCTTGTAACCTTGGAGTATGAAGTCAAATGGGCCTTAGAAAGCATCACTATGAACAAAGCTAGTGGAGGTGAAAGAATTCCAGTTGAGCTATTTCAAATCCTGAAAGATGATGCTGTGAAAGTGCTGCACTCAATATGCCAGCAAATT
The DNA here is from genome assembly GCF_000754665.1 of Bison bison bison. Classification (NCBI taxonomy): domain Eukaryota; kingdom Metazoa; phylum Chordata; class Mammalia; order Artiodactyla; family Bovidae; genus Bison; species Bison bison. Next base: position 8,218,435 of record NW_011495032.1, read on the forward strand.
TGGAAAACTCAGCAGTGGCCACAGGACTGGAAAAGGTCAGTTTTCATTCCAATCCCAAAGAAAGGCAATGCCAAAGAATGCTCAGACTACCACACAATTGCACTCATCTCACACACTAGTAAAGTAATGCTCAAAATTCTCCAAGCCAGGCTTCAGCATTACATGAACCGTGAACTTCCAGATGTTCAACTTGGTTTTAGAAAAGGCAGAGGAACCAGAGATCAAGTTGCCAACATCTGCTGTATCATGGAAAAAGCAAGAGAGTTCCATAAAAACATCTATTTCTGCTTTCTTGACTATGCCAAAGCCTTTGACTGTGTGGATCACAATAAACTGTGGAAAATTCTGAAAGAGATGGGAATACCAGACCACCTGACCTGCCTCTTGAGAAACCTATATGCAGGCCAGGAAGCAACAGTTAGAACTGGACATGGAACAACAGACTTGTTCCAAATAGGAAAAGGAGTACGTCAAGGCTATATAATGTCACCCTGTTTATTTAACTTACATGCAGAGTACATCATGAGAAACGCTGGGCTGGAAGAAGCACAAGCTGGAATCAAGATTGCCGGGAGAAATATCAATAACCTCAGATATGCAGATGACACCACCCTTATGGCAGAAAGTGAAGAGGAACTCAAAAGCCTCTTGATGAAAGTCAAAGAGGAGAGTGAAAAAGTTGGCTTAAAGCTCAACATTTAGAAAACGAAGATCATGGCATCTGGTCCCATCACTACATTGGAAATAGATGGGGAAACAGTGGAAACAGCGTCCGCCTTTATTTTTCTGGGCTCCAAAATCACTGCAGATGGTGATTGCAGCCGTGAAATTAAAAGACGCTTACTCCTTGGAAGGAAAGTTATGACCAACCTAGAGAGCATATTCAAAAGCAGAGACATTACTTTGCCAACAAAGGTCCGTCTAGTCAAAGCTATGGTTTTTTCTGTGGTCATGTATGGATGTGAGAGTTGGACTGTGAAGAAGGCTGAGTACCGAAGAATTGATGCTTTTGAACTGTGGTGTTGGAGAAGACTCTTGAGAGTCCTTTGGACTGCAAGGAGATCCAACCAGTCCATTCTGAAGGAGATCAGCCCTGGGATTTCTTTGGAAGGAATGATGCTGGAGCTGAAACTCCAGTACTTTGGCCACCTCATGCGAAGAGTTGACTCACTGGAAAAGACTCTGATGCTGGGAGGGATTGGGGGCAGGAGGAAAAGGGGACAACAGAGGATGAATTGGCTGATTGGCATCACTAACTCGATGGGTGTGAGTCTGAGTGAACTCCGGGAGATGGTGCTGGACAGGGAAGTCTGGCTTGCTGCAATTCATGGGGTCCCAGAGTCGGAGATGACTGAGTGACTGAACTGAACTGAAATGAACCTTGTAAAAGGTGTACTTGCAGTTAGCTTAGTTCCTGGATACTCTGTAATTCAGAGTATCTAAATATTAGATACAAAATATCAAATCCTATGCTCATCACAGAATCTATGATTTTAAGGAGTTTCCTGGTGGTCTAGTGGTTAGGATTCCATGCTTCTGGGCTTTCATTGCTGTGACCTGGGTTTAATCCCTCCTTAGGGAACTGAGATCTCATAAACCATGCAGTATGGCCAAAGGAAAAATGAAGAACCTGTGAAGTTAACATCTTCATGTAGTGTTAGTGTTGTGTTAATTGCTCAGTTATGTTCAACTCTTTGTGACACCATGGAATATAGCTCACCAGGCTCCTCTGTCCCTGGAATTCTTCTGGCAGGAATACTAGAGTGGGTAGCCATTTCCCCTCTCCAGGGGATCTTCCTGACCAGGGATTAAACCCGGGTCTCATGTATTGCAGGGAGATTCTTACCATCTGAGCCACTAGGGAAACCCCATGAAGATTAGCTCCAAGTAGAAAATGTGGAGAGGACATATGCTTAAGGAACTGGTCTACAGAATAATTATTCTTCTCACTGAAGTCATTAAAATGATAATCTTGAAAATATATAGTTAGGTAATGGAATGTAGTGGTTAAAGCATAGATTTCACAGGAGGATTGAACTAACTGGGTAACCATGAACAAACTGCCTCATAGGATGCTAGTGAAGACAAATACAGTATTTCATGTGACCTGGTTAGCACAGTAGCTTATACATATTAAGCACTCCGTATAGTTTACCTGTTGTTATGATGATTATATCTTAGTCCATGGAACTGATTAATATGACTCTTTTAGATGACAAATCAGGTCCCTGAGCCTATATAACAGTAGAGGATACCTGGGACTCCAGTAAGACTGTTCCAGGGACAAGGCATTCTGTTTGAATCCCATGGGATTTCATGAAACAGAATAATTTCAGAAAATAATGGGAGATAGAGGAGGCCAAAGAATTATTGGTAACTTGCATTATCAAGTAAGATTGCTGAAATTAAACCATGGAAACAAAGCAAGCTACAAACAGAACAGACCCAACTGTCAACCATAAAAAGTTTCTTCTTGAACATACCTAACACTTTTCCAGGTTATATTATTACGTTCTGGATGCTATTTTAGGGTTTTATTAATATTATTTTGTCAAAGCTCCACAGTATTATGTCTAGAGAATAGCAAGTAAAATTATTTGCAGACAAGTTTTGCATGGTACACAGAGGTTTAATGTCACAAGCTAGTAAGTAGTGGAGCTAAGATCCTATCCCAATTTGTGTCACTCCATAATCAGCTCAACTAGCATCCCTTCATCTGCAGAGCTTGTCATTTGTGAGGAAAATGGACGCATAAGTGGAGTATTTCAACAAAATAACATATGGTTAAGAAGCGTAAATTACTCAGGAATACAAAGATTTAACCATTGGCCTATTCTGAGGTTCAAAAAGAACTTCTTTAAAGAGATCATACTTGAATATAATCTTAAATGATGAAGAAGATAAGAAGGGCATTCCTGAGAGAGAAAACAGTTACCAGTGAGGGCATGGAAAGATGAAAGCCATCTAGAGACTACGCAGCTTACAGAGAATTCCATGTAGTTCAAGACTAACAGGTACAAAGGACTTGAAGGAGGTTTTTTAAAAATAACATTGATATGCATATGGAAGTCTACTTTTAACAGTGGAATCTGAAGGGGTAGAAAACTTTGTTCCCTCCACTATTTCCTGTAGGGGAATATCCATAAGCAGGAGTGAAGTGAAAGTCGCTCGTTCAGTTGTGCCCAATTCTTTGTGACCGTATGGACTATACAGTTCATGGAATTCTCCAGGCCAGAATAGTGGAGTGGGTATCTGTTTCCTGCTTCAGAAGATCTTCCTAACCCAGGGATCAAACCCAGGTCTCCTGTGCTGTAAGCAGATTCTTTACCAGCTGAGCCACCAGGGAATAAATAGGAGAATGGCTTTAAATGACCAGACCTCTATACCATAACTGTATCTTTTCTCCTGGATTAATTAAATTAAGTTTGTAACAAACCTAGCTTTAAACCTAAATGTGCCTAGATATGTGAAAGGTAAAAAAATAGATAGACTTCCTTGTATATGGGGTATTTGTAGTTAGGATTTTTAAGGTTGGTCATGGAATTTCTTGGAGTACAGTTGTTTCCTGTCTGGAATATTAAAGGATGAGACTATGTCACTGGGAAAGATGGGTTTAGGAATATCTCAGTGCACAGGCTTGCAGTCTGTCCTGATGCAGCAACACCTCCTCCTATGGCACACTAATAAGTGTGTTTACACTGCTGGATTGTGAAGCATCTTGAAATTATTCAGATGGTTCTTGTGAAGATATGTTAACATTGAAGCTATAGTCAGACTTGGTTGGGACTATTACTCTTCTCTTATGTGGGAGGCCATGTGGTCAATAACATCTCTTACAATCCTGATAAAGAGTAGGCATCAACTTAATTTAATGATCTTAATACCTAGGCACCAGAGGTATAAGAGGATAAGGGTCTGTTTGTTGTACCTGTGAAGAAATGATCCAGTGGATTAGAAGAGAGCTCACTTGTACATGGCCTTGTGTGATAAGTTAAGGAGCACACAAATGTTAGGAATCACTGGTGGATTTTAGGGAATAGAGTCTAAAATGGTCAGACATGAAACAGTATTTTCACATGACAGTGTGAAGGGTAAATTAAGGGACTAAAGACTAGAGGATAGCAGCTAGAGGACGATTGTAATCATTGGATGATGGAAGACTATAGGCTATGGAGTCAGATAAACTAAGGTTCACATTTTGGACTTACTACCTCCTGGATTTGGATGGCATCACCGACTCAATGGGCATGAGTTTGAGCAAGCTTCAGGAGTTGGTGGTGGACAGGGAAGTCTGGCGTGCTGCAGTCCATGGGGTCGCAAAGAGTCGGACACTACTAAGTGACTGAACTGAACTGAAGTTACTTCCATCTTTTTTAAGCGTCAGATTCCTCCACTAGGAGGAATGTAGGAAAGAGGGAGGATGGTTGTAAGATTTAAGAGATCATTCGTGCAGCATGCCCCATTTAGCACTTCCAGTAAATAAAGAACGTTATCACATCTTCTGACTTTCAGATACCCATCACTTTTTTTCTTTCATATGCTAATACTGGACATGTCTTGAAAAGCAATTTTCATCTTTCTTCGGGCAATTAAGTATAAAACTTAGAATGAAAATCTCTCATGAAGAGACTTCATTGATTACAATTAAATCTGATCAAGACATAGATAGTTGACATGATGTCTTACTCTGAAACCAAGGAAAGTAAGTCACCAATGAGAGAAAAATGGGGCAATGAACAACCTGCAGAAACAAGAGGCTGGTTGGTGGTAGATATATTGAGAGAAAAAAAGACAAATACTACCAAAAACACTGGTCCTGCTAATTAGATACATCTGTAGCTTGGCTCAAGCTAAGCATGCTTGTCTTCTCTCTTAATCAACTACTCTGTTCCCAGATTTTATTCCGCTATCAAATAGCACTTTGTATCAAAATGAATTTCCTGAACACAGTTTAGGTTTGGGGTTGTGTTATCACTGAATGATTCTCTGGCTTCATTTTTTCCCCATATGGATAGTTTCAAAGTAGGCTCTTTCAGTCTTGCGGGTGGTTTCAAGAGGCTGTGTGGAGCCAGTAATAACTTGGCAGTTGACTGTATTTATTCGGTGGTGAAGCAATAGGGTCATCATCCTCCTCCAGAATGAGGGGTTTATTTGGAGGCCTAAGGTGTCTAATACTTGAACAGAAACACTGCTACTGCTGCATTCAGCCGTGGATTTAATAGGGTACATTTTGGTTAAAACTCTGGAAGAATGGTTTTGAGAGAGTGAAGCAGTTGCTTAAGTTGGACTGAACTTATGAGGTATGAGTTCATTGACGTCTTTTGTGATCAAAATCAAAATTAGTTTTCCTCTATAGTTTTGGACTGGGAAGCCTTCCTAAGCTACCAATTTCTTTTTTCATTTTTCCAAGATAAGTTGAGCACAGAAAGATTTGCAGTGACAGTTACCCTCTGATAATAGATATAATTGGGATAAATATATTTAATATATTCTTTTTTACAAATTGCAATTGGTTTCTTCTCATATTACATTTTTATGAAAAATTTCTGCTATGATTTATAATGATTTGAAAACAAAAAGATTAGTTTGAACAAAGAGTCAAATAAAAAAGAGATCCAGTTATTCAAATATGACCTATTTCTCTACATCAGCACAATGGTTCCAAGATATGACAGGGTGGATTAAACAATATTTCATTACAAAAAATTTATGAATGAGCATCACTAGGGTAATACGTGATTATTTCTATTAAAGAATACCTTGTGCATAGATAAAATTGACAGCAGTTTAATTCACAGTAACATTGGAATGACTCCGAAAGGTCCTTTTGTCCTCAGATTCCAGGTCACAGGATCTATCTGTTCACAGTTTCACTGGCCCCTCTTTTGGGAGAAAGCTTGATAATGTGGATCAATGCCTCTCCTGCAACATTTATTTCAAGAATACTGTCTTGTCATGGAGGTTCCTTAAAAAATTAAAAATAGAGCTACCAAACACCCACGCATGCTTAGTTGCTCAGTCATATCTGACTCTGCGATTCTTTGGACTGTGGCCCGTCAGGTTCCTCAGTCCATGGGTTTCTCCAGGCAAGAGTACTGGAGGGGGTTACCATGCCCTCCTCCAGGAGATCTTCCTGACCCAGGAATCAGATCCTCTTTTCCTGTGTCTCCTGCATTGCAGGCAGATTTTTAACCTACTGCACCACTAAGGAAGCCCCAAAGCTACCATATGATCCTGCAATCCCACTCCTGAGCATATATACAGAGAAAAAACATGGCCTGAAAGGATACAGGCACCTCGGTGTTCACAACAGCACTATGTATAAGAGCCAAGATATGGAAGAAACCTAGATGGCCATTGAGAGAGGAATGGATAAATATGCGGTACACAAATGAATATTCAGTTCAGTTCATTTCAGTTGCTCAGTCGTGTCCGACTATTGCGACCCCTTTGGACCCCATGGACCTCAGCACGCCAGGCCTCCCTGTCCATCACCAACTCCCAGAGTTTACCTAAACTCATGTCCATTGAGTCGGTGATGCAATATAACCATCTCATCCTCTGTTGTCCCACTTCTCCTCCTGCTTCAATCTTTCCCACCATCAGGGTCTTTTCAAATGAGTCAACTCTTCGCATCACGTGGCCAAAGTATTAGAGTTTCAGCTTCAACATCAGTCCCTACAATGAACGCCCAGGACTGATCTCCTTTAGGATGGACTGGTTGGATCTCCTTGCAGTTCAAGGAACTCTCAAGAGCCTTTTCCAACACCACAGTTCAAAAGCATCAATTCTTCGGTGCTCAGTTTTCTTCACAGTTCAACTCTCACATCCATACATGACTACTGGAAAAACCATAGCCCTGACTAGACGAACCTTTGTTGGCAAAATAATGTCTCTGCTTTTGAATATGCTATCTAGGTTGGTCATAAATTTCCTTCCAAGGAGTAAACATCTTTTAATGTCATGGCTGCAATCACCATCTGCAGTGATTTTGGAGCCCCCCAAAATGAAGTCTGACACTGTTTCTACTGTTTCTCCATCTATTTCCCATGAAGTGGTGGGACCGGATGCCATGATCTTCGTTTTCTGAATGTTGAGCTTTAAGCCAACTTTTTCACTCTCCTCTTTCACTTTCATCAAGAGGCTTTTTAGTTCCTCTTCACTTTCTGCCATAAGGGTGGTGTCATCTGCATATCTGAGGTTATTGATATTTCTCCTGGCAATCTTGATTCACTACTCAGCCATAAAAAGAATGAAATAATGCCATTTGAAGCAATATGGATGGACCTATAGGTTATTGTAGTACCTGAAGTAAGTCAGAATGAGAAAGACAAAATCATATAACACTTACATGTGGAATCTAAAAATGTGATGCTAATTAACTTATTGACAAAACAGAAACAGAGTCACAGACATAGAAAACAATCTTATGGTTACTGGAGGAATGGTGGTGGGAGGAGACAGTGAGGGAGTTTGAGGTCAACATGTACACACTATTGTAATAAAAACGGATTAACAACAAGGACCTTCTGTATAGCACAGGATACTCTTTTAATGTTATGTGGCAGCCTGGATGGGAGTGGAGTTTGGGTAAGAATGAATACATGCATATGCATGACTTAATCACTTTGCTGTGCATCTGAAACTATCACAATATTGTAAATTGCTTATATCCAATATAAAATAAAAAGTTCATGAAAAAAGAATATCTTTTTGGCATATAGGCAGACTTTGATGCATATGTCTCTATTTATAATCCTACTAGTTACAGCTGAACCAAAAATGTGCCAAAGCAGGATACCAGAAATAAATGACCCATGAATTCTGGTTCAAATAGGTAAACTGTTTCCTGTGGCTTTGAGACAAGAAATACTGAGACAGTGACCATTAGCAGGATGCCAGGAAGCTCTGCTGAGACCCTGGCTCAAGCTCCACATGCTATTTGAGGAAACAGATGAAGTATTGAATAGAGGATGGATGAGGACATCCGTAAAGATGAAGGAGAAGGAGCAGATATGCAGAGAAGCCAGAGAGAGAGGCTGGAAAGGGAGAGAGTGGATGGGAGAGGGACAGTGCCTCCCTCCCTGCCCCCAGCTCCAGTTTTCGTTCAGCCCATGTATCTTCATGATAATCACACACTCTCTCTCTGGTAATTCAGGTTACCAGAGAGGTAAATCAGGTCTTTCTTTTTTCTCAACATAATAAGCAAAACACAAGAAAACATCAAAAGTTTTTTTTATTTGCAAATAAGTTCAGAAATACTGACCTAATATTTTCTGAGTACCTGTTGCTTAATGAGGTTAAATAAATAACAAAATTAAAGTGCTGGATAGTGAATAGGCCTGAGGGAATGGGCAGGAATGGAAAAGGTCCTTTGGACAGTGGAAATCTTAGGGGACACTCTGTACTCATTATTTTCCTGGATGAACTTTGGGCGGGGAGTCTAGGGAGATGGAAAATAAGGATTGCAGAGAACACTACTTTCTCCTCAGTGAAATGAATTTCGCTTAGTTGTACCGTGGTATTATCCCCTATACTTTCACTGAAGAAACAAGAAAAAGTGCTTTCTGAGGTTCACACTTACATTTCATATTGAGATATGGTAATTTTCACCACCCCCAACTTTGCTTGAATTCCTTCGAAGAAGTTTCATGTAAGAAATTTCTTTCAGAGCTAAGTGGTGGATAAAATTTTGCCTCTTCTTATGAACTGTCATGATTTATTTCTATGGACATTGAGAAACCACTCAAATTATTCTGTTACCATTTTTATTTTGGTTGTCAGGATGGGCAGAAGTAAAGTCCTGAGAACTTTCTTACTCACGTAGCTGTGTTGTCTCTCTCCCTCTTACCTCTTTCTCTCTCTATCTTTTTTCCTCCAGACTTTAGTTTCCTGGGTTTAATTCTATGTTTACTAATCTTAACATTTGTGTTGAAATTAATATTTTACTATTTTATCGTATAATTAAATAAGTAGTGCTGGAAAGATTCTCATTCTAAAAGCATAGTAAATGAAGGATCACAGAAAAAAAGGTGATATTTGAGAGGACAAGAATGAGGTAAGAGAGAGAGAAACGTGGTGTGGAAATAGCTGGTAGGAAGGACCCAGGAGAAAAGAAAGCAAGCGCAAAGGTTCTTAGAAGAGTGGAGCACACAGGCTTGAAGAACAGAGAGCCAGCTGGTGTGTACCAATGGAGGGTTTGAGATGGGAGTTATATGAAATCCAAGGCCAAATTTGCCTGTTATTCCAAGTATCTCTTGAATTCCTACTTTTGCATTCCAGTCCCCTATAATGAAAAGGACATCTTTTTTGATTCTAGTTCTAGAAGGTCTTCATAGAACTTTTCAGCTTCAGTGTCTTCAGCATTACTGGTTGGGACATAGACTTGGATTACTGTTATATTGAATGGTTTGGAAATGAACAGAGATGATTCTGTCGTTTTTAAGATTGCATCCAAGTACTGCATTTCGGACTCTTTTGTTGACTATGAAGGTTACTCCATTTCTTCTAAGGGATTCTTACCCACAGTAGTAGATATAATGGTCATCTGAGTTAAATTCACCCTTTCCAGTCCACTTTAGTTTGGTGATTCCTAAAATGTCAACGTTCACTCTTGCCATCTCCTGTTTGACCACTCCAAATTTGCCTTGATTCATGGACCTAATATTCCAGGTTCCTATGTAATATTGCTCTTTATAGCATTGGACCTTGCTTCTATCACCAGTCACATCCACAACTGGGTGTTGTTTTTGCTTTGGCTCCATCTCTTCATTCTTTCTGGAGCTATTTCTCCACTGATCTCCAGTAGCATATTGGACACCTACCAACCTGGGGAGTTCATTGTTCACTGTCTTGTTTTTTTGCCTTTTCATACTGTTCATGCGGTTCTCAAGTCAAGAATACTGAAGTGGTTTTCCATTCCCTTCTCCAGAGTTTGGCTAACAGAGTTTTGCCAAGAGAATGCACTGGCCATAGCAAACATCCTCTTCCAACAGCATTAGAGAAGACTCTACACATGGACATCACCAGATAGTCAATAGCACAATCAGATTGATTATACTTTTTGAAGCCAAAGATGAAGAAGCTCTGTACAGTCAGCAAAAATAGGACCAGGAGCTGACTGTGGCTCAGATCATGAAATCCTTACTGCCAAATTCAGACTTAAATTAAAAAAAAGTTGGGAAAACCACTAAACCATTCAGGTATGACCTAAATCAAATCCCTTATGACTACACAGTGGAAGTGACAAATAGACTCAAAGGATTAGATCTGATTGACTGGCTGAAGAACTATGGACAGAGGTTTGTGACATTGTACAGGAGGCAGTGAAGAAGACCATTCCCAAAGAAAAAGAAATATAAAAAGGCAAAATGGTTGTCCGAGGAGGCCTTACAAATAGCTGAGAAAAGAAAAGATGCAAAAGGCAAAAGAGAAAAGGAAATCAGAGTTCCAAAGAATAACAAGGAGAAATTAGAAAGACTTCTTCAAGGATCAATGCAAATAAATAGAAGGATATAATAGAATGGGAAAGACTAGAGATCTCCTCAAGAAAATTAGAGATACCAAGGGAACATTTCATGCAAAGATGGGCACAGTAAAGGACAGAAATGGTATAGACCTAACAGAAGCAGAAGCTATTAAGAAAAGGTGGCAAGAATACACAGAATAACTATACAAAAAAAGATCTTCATGACCTAGATAACCACAATGGTGTGATCACTCACCTAGAGCCAAACATCCTGGAATGTGAAGTCAAGTAAGCCTTAGGAAGCATCACTACGAACAAAGCTAGTGGAGGTGATGGAATTCCAGTTGAGCTATTTCAAATCCTAAAAGATGATGCTGTGAAAGTGCTGTACTCAATATGCCAGCAAATTTGGAAAACTCAGCAGTGGCCACAGGACTAGAAAAGGTCAGTTTTCATTCCAATCCCAAATAAAGGCAATGCCAAAGAATATTCAAACTACCACACAATTGTACTCATCTCACGTGCCAGAAAAGTAATGCATATTAGACAGCATGCTAAAAAGCAGAGGCATTACTTTGCCAACAAAGGTCCAACTAGTCAAAGCTATGGTTTTTCCAGTAGTCATGTATGGATGTGAGAGTTGGACTATAAAGAAAGCTGAGTACTGAAAAATTGGTGCTTTTGAACTCTTGAGAATCCCTTGGACTACAAGGAGATCCAATCAATCCATCCTAAAGGAAGTCAGTCCTGAATATTCATTGGAAGGACCGGTTCTGAGGCTGAAACGCCAACATTTTGGCTAGCTGATGTGAAGAACTGACTCATTTGAAAGGACCTTGATGTTGGGAAGGCAGGAGGAGAAGGAGATGACAGAGGATGAGATGGTTGGATGGCATCACTGACTCGATAAACATGAGTTTGAGTAAACTCCGGGAACTGGTGATGGACAGGGAGGCTCGTTGTGCTGCAATCCAACACGATTGAGTGACTGAACTGAACTGAACTCTATGAAATGAGTGGGGCATGTCTAAATACTGTGTCTGAAACTGTAGGCCATTGTAAGTGATTTTGGTTTTCACATAGAAAGTTACAGAAGGTGTATAAGAAAGAAAGCGATGTGATATAACTTATACTTTAATGAGACTAGCTCGATTTCAGTATCAAGAATAAACTGAAAGATAGGCATGGAAGAGTTGACAAAGACAGAATCAAGAAGACAACTTGGAAGCCATTTCAATAATCCATGTGAGGGATGATATTGGCTTGTTACAAGTTGGTAGCAGTGGAGGTAATAAGATGTCATATTTCAATGGCAGTATGGGTGCCTCATAGATTTGATGTGGAGTGTGAGAGTAACAGAGAAGTCATGGACAGCAGGAGCAACAGGAATACTGGAGGTTCCCACATGGAACTGGAGGAGTTGAGGAAGAGTTCTGCCTGGAATACATTCATTTTAGTGTATTGATTAGACACTCGAGTATGGATGTTTAAGCAGACATCTGGAGACAGAAGTTCAGATGAAGGATCCATGGATGAGACTTATCATCTGGGGAGACATCAGTGTATTGATGGATTTTAATTTCATAAGATTGATGAGATCATGAAGAAGTGAATCTATTTAGAAGAGAGAAGATGTCCAAGACCGAGTCAAGGAAATGTGGTGGATCCATAAAACAAGATCCAGAAGCAATGGGCAGTGTGATAGAAAGAAAAGGACAATATGGTAGTCAAACAAGCAAAGACTATTAAAGAGGAGGGGGTGATCCACTGAGTCAAATGTGTATGGAAGATGGAGAATCAGCAATTACATTTATTATAGCAACACTGGGCTCAATGGTACCCTTGATGGGAATATGTTTTAAAGAAGAAATGGAAGAAGTTAAAAGCCAAAGAAGTAGGACAGAGGTGCTTAGAAAAAAAGAGGATGCCGAAGTGTCAGGGGTCAAACCTGCAGGGTCTAGGTCAATACTAAAGCCACTGCCTCCAGATTTTGGAGTAGGTGGAAACAGAATCTTAGTTCACACAGGCTTACAAACAAGTAAAAATTTTCTGAGAAATTACTTTGGGTGCAAACTGGTCTTTTTTGGCTCATATTTACAAGACAAGAATGGTAGTATTTGATTGTTTGGGGATGACTCATGGGATTAGGGAACAAATAAACATAGATTCTTTCCATTCAGGGTGTACAAGTAAATGTAAAGAAAAACATACTAAAATATAATTGTGGGTATCTAATCCAAATTTTCCAAGATGACATTTTTAAAAAGAAAAAGTGCTCAGATTAATTATGCTATGGCATTTTAAAACTGTCTTGGGTTGCTGTCATTTTATCTTTTTAAAAATATCCCTTTAGAGTGAACCAATTCTCTATATTTACAGAAAGTCAATTTTATTCTTGGACTGCACATTAATATCATTTCCCAGCAAAATGAAATTCGGCTGAACAATTTCATTATTCCTGAAAAGTGATTTGGTCATTCTGGGTCAGAAAATTAGCATTAGGCTGAAAAACAAATATCCCATTACTTTGTCTTACAAAAAAAAAAAAAAAAGAGAGAGATTTATGGTTTTACTGCATCTAGTGATCATTTGGGTAAAAAAAAAAACACGTTATATTCCAAATTCTGTGCCAAATTTCATCACATTTCTTTCACTGCACAGCTTGTTAAATGCAAACAAGTGACTTTGATTTCAAGGCAGTGCTAAGATTCTCACGTAAATTGCCTTGGAACTTGGTGGCCCCTAATTAATCCAGCCATGGGTAGACATTTTGTGTGATATTGTTTATACAGAAAAAACACACCTGTGCAGGAAGGTCTGGAAGTGTAGAGAAACAGGAAAAGGGCTTTTAAATGTGGCCTTTAAAATGTCCCAACAGGATGCCTAGAATACAGTTGTTACACTTGTTATTAAGGTTATTTTAAAGCACTTAAAAAGGAGGAGTGCTTAAGGAGAGTGAAACACCAGGCTGACTTTGGACTTTCTTCTCAGAAAGAGTTGTTGCAAGAATTTGAGCATACAAACAGCATTATCGGTTCACCCTGGTGGTCCTTTGGAGGAAGATGAGGTTGCTGACAAGGAACTAAGAGGTTATTGAAATTGTCCAGATGAAAACAAAGCAATGGACCTAGGATAGAAGAAACAATGAAAATGGTGATGAAGAATTTCACTTGTGTTACTTTACATTTTGCTGTGTTGTTGAGTCTAGAAAATATAAGTACTGCCCAATTCTCCTCTAGGGTTTCCTATTCTGATGTCTCTCTCCTCACTTTGTTTTTGTTTGATGCTGCAATATCAAATGTATTTTCTACTTCTCTGAGTTGACAAAACTGGAGCTACTTCTTCCCCTTTCTAAAGAAGAGGGGCTTAGAAACTCTAACAACTAACCATTCTTCTATGCAATTTGGTGATCCTAAAATCATGGACAATCTTTACTCACTTTAGTAGGCATCCCAGGAGACTCAGCGGGTAAAGAATGTATAAAGTGAGAAAAGTGTCTAAATCCATTTTTGTTTTACTAAATTTCAGAAATAAGAAGAGACACCAAATTCCTTCTTGGTAGTTTAGTCACTAAGTCGTGTCTGACTCTTGGAATCCCATGGACTGTAGCCCACCAGGTTCCTCTGTCCATGGGATTTTCCAGGCAAGAATACTGAAGTGGGTTGCCATTTCCTTCTCCAGGGGATCTTCCTGACCCAAGTATCAAACCCAGGTCTCCTGCATTACAGGCAGATTCGTTACTGACTGAGCCACCAGAGAAACTCTAATAAGTGGCAAGTATGTGTCTGACTCCATGTGGCTCATTTTATGATAAAATTTAGATGTTACCATTTTTATTTTGGAAACTGTTCTGGCATAGCTGACTAGGGCAACATGTGGTAGACAGTCATTCCTGATCTACTATTGGCTGTGTATCGAAAGTAGATAAGGAAAATAGTTCTGCTCAGAATGTCTAAGCCAGAGGGTGTTATCTGCTTGTGTAACTTTACCAGTAATTGTTTTAAGTAGAAATGAAAATTCTTTTGAATTAAGTTTTTGAAACTATATTAATCTTAAAAAGTGCAGAACTAGATTCCAGTTTATAGAAGCCTTGTTTCCTGTGCTGTGCTTTGCTTAATGTGCAAACAGGCAGCAGACGCTCACCATTCCTCTGTAAGTTCTCTCTGTTTGCCTTTTCTGGCCCTTCTCCACGCCTCAGCCCTAGGCTGTGAGCTCAGTTGTTTGTCGTGTCTGACTTTTTGTGACTTTATGGACTATAGCCAGACAGGCTCCTCTGTCCTGGGATCCTCCAGGCAAGAATATTGGAGTTGGTTGTTGTGCCCTCGCCCAGGGGATCTTCCTGACCTGGAGATCAAACCTGTATCTCCTGCATTGCAGGCAATTTCTTTACCCACAGCCTCCTGGGAAGCCTTAGAAGGCAACTAATAAATAAATGCTGAAACTGTATAAACTTCATAGAAGTCTAATTTGGCATATTAATATGTCATTTAAAAAACTCTTACTGATAATTAGCATACTAAGCAAACCATTCATTTAGGAATAAAAAGTCACATGTACCTATTTACCGTTTTCTGAGTTTCCACTGTGTGTGGCCAACATAATGACCATGGGGTCTTCTAAATGAGGACAGCACCGCTTTCATCCTCCAGCAACTCACAGTTTGGTGGAGGGGACAACCAGATGAATGATCACAAATCAGTTTGAAGTGTTACAGGAGATATATGCAAAGACTTACTATGGCGTGCCAAGAAGGGCCCTTTCAACCACGTTTCAACCTAGAAACACAAATCATAGAATTATTTTTCTCTAGTTGGAGGCCATTTCCAAAGTCATGATGCAAACGTTTAGTCTCTCTTCCTAGACAAGTTAAATAAAACCATTTTTAAAATGAGTCATAGGTAAATGTTTGAACAAAGACGTTGCCATTTACAAACTTAAATATCAGTGCTCAATAAATAATTATTGAACACTTAATTATGGCCCATGGACTTACCAGGTGACTCAGTGGTAAAGAATCTGCCTGCCAATGAAGAGATGTGGGTTTGATTCCTGGGTCGGGAAGATCCCCTGGAGGAGGAAATGGCAAGCCTCTCCAGTATTCTTGCCTGGGGAGTCCCATGGAGAGGACCTGTTGGGCTACAGTTCATGGGGTCATGAAAGAATCGGATATGACTGAGTGACTGGGTATGCAAGCACACATCTCTAGATACAGGATTCAAATGTTTCCTGAATTCAATATATTGACTACATATTTGTATATTCTAGTGTCTCTCATGTTCTAACTCTCTTATGCTGATCAATTTTAGTTTTCAGCTCTTATTTACCTCTTCCTTTCCAAAATATTTCAATAAATAAATTTCAACTACAGATTGGAACAAAACTGACCAGAATATTTTTTCTTTTCCTTTTTTAAATTGAAGTTAATTTACAATGATGTGTCAGTTTCAAGTGCATATGCATATATGTATATTCTTTTTCAGATCCTTTTCTATTATAGGCTATTACAA
The DNA here is from genome assembly GCF_000754665.1 of Bison bison bison. NCBI lineage: Eukaryota > Metazoa > Chordata > Mammalia > Artiodactyla > Bovidae > Bison > Bison bison. The sequence continues at coordinate 8,234,410 of NW_011495032.1, forward strand.
GATATTGAATATAGTTTCCTGTGCTACACAGTAAGTCCTATATTTTATATATAGTAGTGTGTATCTGTTAATTCCAAACTCCTAATTTATCCCTTCCCTTCCTTTTCCTTTTGGTAATTATAAGTTTGTTTTCTGTGTCTGTGAATCTGTTTATGTTTTATGGATAAGTTCTTTGTATCTTTTTTTTTTTTTTTGATTCCACCTATGACTGACATCATATGGCATTTGTCTCTGACTTATTTTACTTAATACAATGATCTCTAGGTCCATCCATGTTGCTACAAATGGAATGGCATTATTTAATTCCTTTTTGTGTTTGAGCAATATTCCATGGTATGTGTGTATCACATCTTCTTTATCCATTCATCTATTTATGGACATGTAGGTTGTTTCCATGTCTTGGTTATTGTAAATAGTGCTGCTGTGAATGTCGGGTCGCACGTATCTTTTTAGAGTTTTCTTTTATGTATGCCCAGGAGTGTGATTGCAGGGTCATACAGTAGCTCTATTTTTACTTTTTTAAGGAAGCTCCATACTGTTCTCTATAGTGGCTGCACCAATTTACATTCCCACCAACCCTATTCAGCATTTACTATTTGTAGACTTTTTGATGGCCATTCTGACTGCCGTGATGTGGTACCTCAATGAAGTTTTGATTTACATTTCTCTAAAAATTAGTGATGTTGAGCATTTTTTTCACGTGCTTGTTGGCAATCCGTGTGTAGTCTTTGGAGAAATGGGAACTGATTAGAATTTAAAAAGAGATGACCTTGGGAGCAGGTACACTGGTGAATCGTTCATGTTCTCAGAGATTTTCCACAAGAGTGATGACTGAGTGACTGAACTGAAAGTCCAAACCAGAGCTAATAATTTTTAAAAAATAGATGTATAGAACAGTCTTATGGACTCTGTGGGAGAGAGAGAGGGTGGGAAGATTTGGGAGAATGACATTGAAACATGTAAAATATCATGTAAGAAACGAGTTGCCAGTCCAGGTTCGATGCACGATACTGGATGCTTGGGGCTAGTGCACTGGGACGACCCAGAGGGATGGTATGGGGAGGGAGGAGGGAGGAGGGTTCAGGATGGGGAACACATGTATACCTGTGGCGGATTCATTCTGATATTTGGCAAAACTAATACAATTATGTAAAGTTTAAAAATAAAATAAAATAAAACAAAAAAAAGAAAACGGTGACTGAACATTAATGAAGACCATGGAAACTATATATTTATGAATAGTCTTTGGGTTCAATAAAAGAAAGGCCGTGGACTATAGGCTCATCTCGGTAAGAGAAGAAGAGCCCATTTGGGGAAGTAAAACGGAAGAGAATGTTGAAGTAACAGTTGGCTCTGAAGAGAACAGCATGGACAGAAACAAGGAGAAAGATTCTTTTTTACATGGAGAATAAGCTCTGTTTATTTTCTTCCATTTTAGGAGAGTTAGAGTGGATTAGACTCAGCTATTATTATTAGAGCCACATTCAAGTATTTAGGAGAGTTAGAGTGGATTAGACTCAGCTATTATTATTAGAGCCACATTCAAGTATTTAGGAGAGTTAGAGTGGATTAGACTCAGCTATTATTATTAGAGCCACATTCAAGTATTTAGGAGAGTTAGAGTGGATTAGACTCAGCTATTATTATTAGAGCCACATTCAAGTATTTAGGAGAGTTAGAGTGGATTAGACTCAGCTATTATTATTAGAGCCACATTCAAGTATTTAGGAGAGTTAGAGTGGATTAGACTCAGCTATTATTATTAGAGCCACATTCAAGTATTTAGGAGAGTTAGAGTGGATTAGACTCAGCTATTATTATTAGAGCCACATTCAAGTATTTAGGAGAGT
>NW_011495032.1:8236359-8252551 GCF_000754665.1 Bison bison bison
GTAAGAAACGAGTTGCCAGTCCAGGTTCGATGCACGATACTGGATGCTTGGGGCTAGTGCACTGGGACGACCCAGAGGGATGGTATGGGGAGGGAGGAGGGAGGAGGGTTCAGGATGGGGAACACATGTATACCTGTGGCGGATTCATTCTGATATTTGGCAAAACTAATACAATTATGTAAAGTTTAAAAATAAAATAAAATAAAACAAAAAAAAGAAAACGGTGACTGAACATTAATGAAGACCATGGAAACTATATATTTATGAATAGTCTTTGGGTTCAATAAAAGAAAGGCCGTGGACTATAGGCTCATCTCGGTAAGAGAAGAAGAGCCCATTTGGGGAAGTAAAACGGAAGAGAATGTTGAAGTAACAGTTGGCTCTGAAGAGAACAGCATGGACAGAAACAAGGAGAAAGATTCTTTTTTACATGGAGAATAAGCTCTGTTTATTTTCTTCCATTTTAGGAGAGTTAGAGTGGATTAGACTCAGCTATTATTATTAGAGCCACATTCAAGTATTTAGGAGAGTTAGAGTGGATTAGACTCAGCTATTATTATTAGAGCCACATTCAAGTATTTAGGAGAGTTAGAGTGGATTAGACTCAGCTATTATTATTAGAGCCACATTCAAGTATTTTGCTTGAAGACTGTAGTAGGAAAGAAAGCCTCACATACTCTTGAGTGAAGAAAAGTTCTTCCATGTCCAGGAATGTGATTCTTCAGTGGAACACAAGCAATGAGGGGATGGAGGAAGAAAAAACTCAGGAGTCAAAACAGAAATCTGATTTCTAGTCATGATAGAAAAGCTTAATAAGACTAACCCTATACGTATAGATAATAATTACAAAATGTAGACAAATAATGTGAAAAATAGAGCTATTTATAAGCTCTAGGGAGCAAACATGGAGAAACAAGAGTGAGATGTGTTAAGTTGGCAGCATCAGGCTGGAAGGTACCCTCTACTGCTCTGTATTCAGGTTGCATGAACCTCCTGCACACAGAGCTGCTCCTTATTGGCATGAGGTGTCAAAGGACAAAGTTCAAGCTGGCAGAACCATGATAACTGTTAGGGGAGTTCTTGGAAGGGAGGGAGAGAGCATGAATGCCCCATCTGCACATAAAAACCACCAAAATCTTTGAGGGGTAGGAGTTTGTTCTTCTCTTAATTAAAAAAAAAAAGGTACTATTTAAAAAAATAATTATAGCACTGTAGTATGGTGGTTGTAATGTTTATTAGTATTATGTGTATAATAATCATACTACCAAGATTTTGGTGGTGATGAATTGAGCTATATTAGAAGGTTTCTACCATTTTTACATGATGTAGTAAAATATTAGAGGCTTCCCAGATGGCACTAGTAAAAAGAACCTGCCTACCACACAGAGTTGGACACGACTGCAGTGACTTAGCAGCAGCAGCAACTAATACAGGAGACATAAGAGACACATGTTAGTTTCCTAGGTCAGGAAGACCCCCTGGAGGAGGGCATGGCACCCCACTCTAGTGTTCTTGCCTGGAGAATCCCATGGACAAAGGAGTCCAGCAGGGTATAGCCCATAGGGTCGCAAAGAATCAGACATGACTGAAGCGAATTAGCATGCATGTATGCAGTAAAATAGTAAGTCCACGTAGATGGCTAAGACATACATTGTAATTTCTAGTGAAACCAGTGAAAATTAATGTAAAGAGATTATAGCTAAAATATTAATGTGTGTGTGCTCAGTCACTCAGTCAGTTCCGTTCAGTCGCTCAGTTGTGTCCGACTCTTTGAGACCCCATGGACTGCAGCATGCCAGGCTTCCCTGTTCATCACCAACTCCTGGAGTTTACTCAAACTCAAGTCCATTGAGTTGGTGATGCCATCCAGCCATCTCATCCTTTCTCGTCTCCTTCTCCTCCAGCCTTCAATTTTCCCCAGCATCAGGGTCTTTTCAAGTGAGTTGGTTTTTCTCATCAGGTGGCTAAAGTAATACTGAAATTTCAGCTTCAGCATCAGTCCTTCCAATGAACACTCAGGACTGATTTCCTTTAGGATGGACTGTTTGGATCTCCTTGCAGTCCAAGGGACTCTCAAGAGTTTTCTCCAACACCACAGTTCAAAAGCATCAATTCTTCAGCACTCAAATTTCTTTATAGTCCAACTCTCACATCCATACATGACTACTGGAAAAACCATAGCTTTGACAAGATGGACCTTTGTTGGCAAAGTAATGTCTCTGCTTTTTAGTATACTGTCTAGGTTGGTCATAGCTTTTCTTCCAAGGAGTAAGAATCTTTCAATTTCATGGCTTCAGCCACCATCGGCAGTGAATATGGAGCCCAAAGGAATAAAGTCTCTCACTGTTTCCATTTTTTCCCCCATCTATTTGCCATGAAGTGATGGGACCAGATGACATGATCTTAGTTTTCTGAATGTTGAGTTTTAAGCCAGCTTTTTCATTCTCTTCTTTCATTTTCATCAAGAAGCTCTTTAGTTCCTCTTCTTTTTCTGCCATAAGGGTGGTGTCATCTGTATATCTGAGGTTATTGATATTTCTCCTGGCAGTTTTCATTCTAGCTTGTGGTTCATCCAGCCTGGCATTTTGCATGATGTACTCTGCATAGAAGTTAAATAAGCAGGGTGATAATATACAGTCTTGAAGTATTCCTTTCCTGATTTGAAACCAGTCTTTTGTTCCATGTCCAGTTCTAACTGTTGCTTCTTGACTTGCATACAGATTTCTCAGTAGGCAAGTCAGGTGGTCTGGTATTCCCAACTCTTTCAGAATTTTCCACAGTTTATTGTGATCCACACAGTCAAAGGCTTTGGTATAGTCAATAAAGCAGAAGTGGATGTTTTTCTGTAACTCTTGCTTTTTCAATGATCCAATGGATGTTGGCAATTTGCTCTCTGGTTCCTCTGCCTTTTCTAAATCCAGCTTGAACATCTGAAAGTTCACAGTTCATGTACTGTTGAAGCCTGGCTTGGAGAATTTTGAGCATTACTTTGCTAGCATGTGAGATGAGTGCAATTGTGTGGTAGTTTGAGCATTCTTTGGCATTGCCTTTCTTAGTGATTGGAATGAAAAGTGACCTTTCCCAGTCCTGTAGCCACTGCTGAGTTTTGCAAATTAGCTGGCATTTTGAGTGTAGCACTTTCACAGCATCATCTTTCAGGATTTGAAATAGCTCAACTGGAATTCCATCACCTCCACTAGCTTTGTTCGTAGTGATGCTTCCTGAGGCCCATTTGACTTCACATTCCAGGATGTTTGGCTCTAGGTGAGTGATCATACCACTGTGGTTATCTGGGTCATGAAGATCTTTTTTGTATAGTTCTTCTGTGTATTCTTTCCACCTCTTCTTAATATATTTTTCTTCGGTTAGATCCATACCATTTCTGTCCTTTACTGTGCCCATCTTTAATGAAATGTTCCCTTGGTATCTCTAATTTTCTTGAAGAGATTTCTTCGCATTGATCGCTGAGGAAGGCTTTCTTATCTCTCCTTTCTATTCTTTAAAACTCTGCATTTAAATGAGTATATCTTTCCTCTTCTCCTTTTTCAGTCACTCAGTCCTGTCCAACTCTTTGGGCCCCCCCTGGACTGTAGTCCATCAAGCTCTTCTGTTTATGTAAATTTCCAGGCATGAATACTGGAGTGGGTTGCCATTTCCTACTCCAGGGAAAACATCAATAGAGGAATCAAAGTGGAATTTTAAAAATATTCAACTAACCTGAAGGGATATAAAATATGTATATTTCAAAAACAATATCTGTAAATCAATAAGAAATACATTTAATCCCCAGCAAATGAAAAGAGCAAAAAGTATAAAGAAATAAACTACCAAAATAAAAAATAAAGTTGTCAGTAGAAATAGGAGAGAGGCAATTTATGAAGGAAAATTTCAGCAGAAATTTTTAAATCACTAAAAGCCAAACTGTACTGTTATTTGAAAAGAAAACCAGTAAAAAGTCTGTGTTAGCTGTTTTTGAAGAAACTTTATCATAACTACCTCTCTCAATGTAACATTTCCCACTACTTCTCTTCAATATTAGCTACCATTTAAGTTAATGTGAACCAGTGATCTACTCCATGCCTATCTCTGTGGTATGCCCTTTAGGTGATTTATCTTTAAATCTTTATCTTTAAATTCAGGCGGTTTATCTTTAAATCTTCAATTATGTGGATAAAAAATATGGAGGCCTTGAAAGCTTAAGTGACTTACCCCAAATCACAGAGCCAGTAATTGGATGGGTGAATTGATTCTTGGCTGTCTGACATTAATGCCAACACATGTAATCACGGGTTATGCTGGAGGAAGAGCAGTAACACCAGGATGGCACAAAGTAGGCTGAAAAGGGACAATAGCTGCCTAAGGACACAAGAGTTATGAATGGGAGGAAGTGTTAGGTGTGAATGGAAAAGAAGATCACTGCACACAGGAGAAAACTGATATATCTAGGCAATTGCTTTCTGGTTTACAAGAAGAGTATGATTTATATGAGAGAATGATACAATTTTTAAAAAGTGGGCTACAAAAATTGAGGCAGGATCCAAATGTAATTGATGTATTTTTATTTGTTCTTACTCATACAAAAATCATGTAGGAATTCAAGTTTAGAAAGTTAGAAATCCTTAATATTTAGTTACCCTCTGTGTTTGTACGATAGAATCACATTGATCTCGATTGTTCTTTAGACTGCTTAATTTTACATTATATACCATGAACACTTACTATTTTTATAAGCAGAAAACATGCTTCTAAAGGGGGAAAAAAATGAAATCACCACGATTTCAACCACTTCAGGAAGAAATGTAAAAGAATAAACATAATTTCATCAGGCTTTAAAGAGTCTCTCTCATGGCAACTGCTTCTGAGAATCTGGTATCTTCTCTGAGGGAAACTGCTCATTAAACAATTTTCAGTAATGTGGTGAAGAAATACAGCAAAGTTATTAAAGAGATGATGCCCCTCACAGGTATACCTACCAGAGGGGCCAGAACCGCTCTTTAAATATATTTTCATTTGACTATTGCTCTGACAGACTAAAGCCATATTACTGTACTTAATTTTTAAAACTCTTTTTTAATAGGGGTCATTCTTCTTGCCTTGAAATGGGCTCGTTTTATTACTTTGGAACTTCTGTGGAGCCTGATGATTTTACAGTCTTTTGATATTTGCATAGGGTTTGTTTTTTGCTAAATCAAAGGATGTAGTAAGACTGTGATGACTTCAGGGACTTTCTGATGCCTCACCTGTTCAGTGGTTCCTGAAATTATCTAAAAGTGTATACTTGTTAATTATACAAACAGAAAAGCTTTAGGATACAAAGAACCTAGAAGAAGTCAGGTGTGGCAGTAAATCATATTGAAGTAGAAATATCTAATAATCCATGTATCTATCTGTCTATCTACCCATCATCTATCAATCTATAATTTTAAGGAATCAGAACTGGTCAGGATTTCAGGAAGCCCCGGGTTCCTGAAATAAAGATATATTGTGGTGAGGGAAATAATCAAAGAATAGAGTTTTAGTATTCTCATTTCATTGAGTACTTACATGTCTATTAAACAGTTCTGCCTCAGTTTAACACTAATGGATGGAGTTTGCATGATTTGAAAGGCTGTGAAAAAATGAAACAGACATACCTGGCTTAAAATATGCTCTCTGTCTCCTCTAGCTACATGACTGAAAGCAAGGGATCCAGTCTCTCTCACGCTTGAGTTTCTTTACCTATAAAATGAAGGTGATATGAGTTAATGGTCTCTACTCCTGTAAACACTGTGATATGTATGTGTGTGACAAGTGTTTTATCTTTCAACCTGGATTCACTCCCATTTCATGGATGAGATAATAGGGAAGCTTATTGATTTGTTATGAGGGTAAATTAGTGAAGGTTTCTAAAGTAAAGATATAAGGTTTCGTATCTCATAGGCATTCTGCAAATATTTGTCCAACCCTGCAAAGTGCTTTGATGAGTCCAGTGTATCTCAAGAGAGCTAACTCTGACCACACATTAATGACTTTGACTTCTAAGAATCTATTTATTTTCTCCCTGTAAAGATGTGCTTATTCTTCTCTCTCTGGTGAATTTCTATACCATATTTCAGTTTTTTATTTTATCTGCTACATCAATCTTATATTTCACTCTATGAACACTAATTTTTCCTTTCATCCGATTTCTATATCTAAGAATTTATGTCTCTTGGTCTGGCTCCAAACATCATTCAACTGGAATTTTTATATATTCTGTAAACTTCTGAGTCCATGGCTTGTAGTCTAATTTAATAATCTACTGTGTGAAGATCCAAGGCAAGATATTGAATCTCTCTGTGTCCTCCTTTCCCTATCTGAGAAAGAGAGAGTGCCTTTACTAAATGTACCTTGAGAACTACTGGAAGGATAAAATTAAATAACATTGGGTGGAAGAATCCTTGGACGTACACAGTGGATCATCCATACCTGCTAGATCCTGTCCCTAACCATCCCGAAGAACTCTAATATTTTTGAAACAAAGATGATTTCTTATTTTTTATTTCTATGTCTCACATGTCCATTGTCATGAATTGCTTGGTCATATTGAACCATTTGCAGTTTCTGACATGTGTCATTCTTTCTACCAGATGCATTCTGAAATTGTTGACCTGTAAAAGTGTTGAAAGTGTTGAAATTGTTCAACACTTAGCTCAGGCTCACTTCCTCTTGGAAGACTCCTGGGATCCTTGAAGCTGAGAGTTTTCCTCTCTCTTTGTGCCTATTACACTTCGTTACCTATGTACATATTTCCTCTTGTGGAGCAAGAGCCTCTTGAGAAGAGATTTATTTGTCCTTTTATCCATGGAACATAGTTCAGGCCATGAGGTATAGGTGCTCAATGAGTATTTGTTGAATGAAAGAGGTGAAGGAATGAGTACAAGCAAGACTCTCAGGAACCAAATGCAGCCACTGGATAGAGCCTCAAGCTGAACCCTGGGGATGTCTAATTGCCAATGCGTTCATTCAGCATCAAATTACTCAGCATGCTGTTGGCATTTTTGGTGATCCTTTTCTCCTTCAAACTCCCAGATATGGCAAAAGACACATGAAGAGTTGGCATCCTGGTCAGCCTTCAAGATGACCTTTGGATATGTAGCCACAAGGGATAACTTGCCTTTTTTTTGACAGTTGTTTTTGTAACTTACAGATACTTGTAATGGTTCAGATCTCATTTATTTGTATGCATGCCATGGCTGATCTATAAAACATATGGCATTTTGAAATATTGATCTTTTCAGTGCCAGCAAGTAAGAGATATTAGTGCAGCCTGGGATTCCATTTGTAACCATGGGATTAGAGTCAGAGGAGTGGAAAATTGGAATAGACCAAAATTCATGTGCAATGGAAAGTACAGCTGGCAATGGTGCTAAAGAAGGAGAATAACAAATATGGGGAGCATTATTTTAAAAGCTGACTCGACCATCAAGTGGGAAAGGAGCAGTCAGCTTCCTGTGCCTCCAGGTTGGTTTTTCAGACTTAAATTAAGCACAACAGCTGGGAAAGGCAGAGTTGAATGATTTGGAAGCTGAGAAAGGTGGCATCCCTCTGGGTTCCTGTCACTTCTGCCAAGCAAGTAAATGGGAAGATGAATTGAAAAACAAGAAGTAACTGTGGTGAAAAACTATTATTGAAAAAATAATAGAACGTTTTCCTAATGCTTGTAATTATATCTAAACTGGACCTTTCAAGTTTCTTCCAACGTCACTTGCATTACAAAGCCCTTCTATACCTTTCCTGGCTCTGGAAGATTCTGCAATTATGCCCCAGAGACTTAACTCCATGTGTTTCTCTGTGGCTTCTGTTTGTGCAGAACCCAGGTTTGATTTGATTTTGTGCGTTCAGAGACAGAGAACCTAGCACACTCTGTGACACATAGAAGGTACTTCAAGGTGGACAAACTTAGAGACTATTACATAGAATGAAGTAAGTCAGAAAGAGAAAAATAAATATTTGTATACAATATTTTTACACATATATATGGAATCTGATATTCATAATATTAGAGTCCAAGCTAATGAAAGGTGTCTGAAATTTATTGTATACCCCTTGAGTCCAAATGGACTTGAGTCCAGGTTTACGGAATTCAAAAAGTTTATGTCATTTTTTTTTTTAATTTATTTTTTTATTGAAGGATAATTGCTTTACAAAATTTTGTTGTTTTCTGTTGAACCTCAACATGAATCAGCCATAGGTATATATATGTCCCTTCCTTTTTGCACCTCCCTCCCATCTCCCTCCCCATCCCTCCCCTCTTGGTTGATTCAGAGCCCCTGTTTGAGTTTCCTGAGCCTACAGCAGATTCCCGTTGGCTATCTATTTTATTGGAGAAGGAAATGGCAACCAACTCCAGTAGTCTTGCCTGGAGAATCCCATGGACGGAGGAGCCTGGTAGGCTACAGTCCATGGGGTCACAAAGAGTCGGACACGACTGAGTGACTTCACTCATATGGAATCTAGAAAGATGGTACTGATGAATCTATTTGCAGAAAAATAGTGGAGATGCAGACATAGAGAACAGACTTGTGCACACAGTCAGGGGAAGGAGAGGGAGGAACAAGTTGAAAGAGTAACATTGAAACAAATACATTACCTTATGTAAACAGATAGCCTGAAGGAATTTGCTGTATGATGCAGGGAGCTCAAATCAGGTGCTCTGTGACAAACTAAAGGAGTGGGATGGGGTGGGAGGTGGGAGGGAGGTTCAAGAGGGAGGGGCCATATGTAGGCTTATGGCTGATTCATGTTGATATATGGCAGAAACTAACACAATATTGTAAAACAATTATCCTCCAATTAAAAAATTTTTAAAAGAAGTACTCCATACTACTTTATGGCTGAAAGTATGGATGAATACATTTAGAAGAAATTTAAGAATATTTAGTAGATATTCTATCCACTAGACCATTAAAGAATCTTCATCCAAGGATGGGATTGACTCCTCCTTGATTTTAAGGAGAAAATTAAACTCCAAGGTCTTTGTCTTTAAAAAGGAGGAGATGTGCTAAATAAGGGCTTCCCAGGTAGCACTAGTGGTAAAGAACCACCTGCCAATACAGGAGACATAAGAGACATGGGTTCAGTCCTTGGGTCAGGAAGATTCCCTGGAAGAGGACATGGCAACCCACTTCTATATTCTTGCCTAGAGAATCCCATAGACAGAAGAGCCTGGCGGGTGACTGTCCATAGTGTTGCAAAGAGTCAGACAGGACTGAGGTGCCTTAGCATGCAGCACACAGGTACTAGAAAAACAGGAAATAAGTGACGGAAAAGAAGTACCTTAGGTAATATATGCAAGATGGAGGCATGGTTCCTTGTCAGTAATTCTTATCTCCTTGGTTCTTCTTTCTCTAGGAGTCTTTTACAGATTAGGGTCTATCTACCATTTTCCTGAAATCAAGTCATACAGTATCATTTGAAGACTAAGGAAAGACTTTTACATTAAGTGGCAGAGAATGCGTGTGTGTGTGTGCTTAGTTGCTCAGTTATGTCTGACTCTGTATGACCTCATGGACTCTAGCCTGCCAAGCTCCTCTGCCCATGGAATTCTCTAAGCAAGTGTACAGGAGTGGGTTGCCATTTCCTTCTCCAGGGGTGGCAGAAAATAATATTCAGCAAATACTCCATTTTATCTTCTACATTTCTCAGTTATGTTGGAGAGGGCCACGTGGATACTTGGGTCAATTGGAGGTTATTGAGAGGTGATATAGCACCATTACAGGCTGAGGCAGTTGACTGGCCTTTTCCTCTTCCTGTTCTAGTAACTGTTATTGTTTAGTTGCTAAGTCGTGTCTGACTCTTTTGTGACCCCATGGACTGTAGCCCACCAGACTTCTCTGTCCATGGGATTTCCCAAGCAAGAAAATGGAGTGGGTTGCCATATCCTTCTCCAGGGGATCTTCCCAACTCAGGAATTGAACCCGTGTCCCTGCATTGGCAGATGAATTCTTTACCACTGAGTCACTTGGAAAGCCCAGCAGGTGCTGTAGGTGTACCCAATCAGCAGCCTCAGCAAGAGGGATTCTGCAAATTACTCTCGATTCTAGCTGCAAGGATTTCATGGGTCCATGCCAAACACTCTACTGTCTGCATGTTATAAATGATATTCTTTCTGAAAAGGAATGGACCTCCCTGAGCCTGGATCCTTGAGTGATTTGTGTAATCGACCCTCCACCAATCCCCTGGTGATGTGTAACATAAGAGAGACTGAGGCTTGTGTGTTAAGTAAACACATTTATGGAGTTGTTTGCTGTGGCATCATAAGCAAGGCTCTCATGACTAGGACCCACCACTTATATTTTCAGCAATTTCTTTTTGCATATCCTTTCAGCTATACTTCATCTGTCAATCTGACCTTGTCTTTTCAATATCTTATATGCTATAATGTGGATTTATTATTTTTGAAATATGACTTGTCATTTTTAAGAATTTAGAGCAGGCAAGGTATCAGATATATATATATATATATATATACACACATATACATATATATACTCTCTTTTTATATATATTTGTTCAACCAGCAAATTTTAATGCAATCTAAAGATATACATGGATACATTTATGGATATTAGCTTCCTAAGAGAAATGAAGCTGCTTGAAACACATTCCAATCATTTGAAGGAGATTTCATGATAAAAAGTGACTGTTTTTCATATAATGTCATTTTGATTGATCAAAATGATCACATATCTATTAAACACCTAATCCTGGGCTTGCTAGGTGCTATGGTAGGGAAGGGGGAGGGTGAGAGAATTTTAACTCATGCTTGCTATTTTCCTTCCTCCCACATAACCTTTATAATTTTGAAAGGATGAAAAATATCATGCAGGTGGGATATTAATGTAACAAAGCAGAAGAATATTGAGTGATGTGGAGTCATCTTCTATTGAGGCTCAAACAAATAGACAAAAGTGAATCTGCTTTGAAGTTAGTTGACTTTGACCATTTTATCTCTTCTAACCTCCATGGTGATCTCTTGGACAATTGTTTTTGGAGACTCCCTCTTTTTCTGTGTTTTCTCTACAGTATTAATAATATGAGTCATAGCAGATAAGATGGATTCTGGGAGGGAGTTTAATTTGAATTTGGCCTTGAGGGATGTGGTACAAAGAAGTGGGGGCACATTCCAGGCTTTGAAAAAAAAAAAAAGATGATCAGAATAAAGGTATGGGAACGGCCACCTAGGTAGACCAGGGCTATATGTTGGAAAACAATAGAAGTGATCCAGGTATTGGTGGATCTTCTTATTCTCCTATAAGAAACATGGCTCTTCCTTATTTAACCTTTTTAGTTCCTTAATCTTGTGCATTCTCTACTGCCAATTTTGTAGTGATAGCTCAGTTGGTAAAGAATCTACCTGCAATGCAGGAGACCCTGGTTCAATTCCTGGGTTAGGAAGATCCCTTGGAGAAGGGAAAGGCTACTCACTCCAGTATTCTGGCCTGGAGAATTCCATGGACTGTAGAGACCATGGGATCACAAAGAGTCGGACACAACTGAGCGACTTTCACTTCACTTCACTTCACTTCACTTTATATGGTAAATACAATGTAGGGACATTTCAATTTTTACCAAGATATCTGGTTTTCAGTCATTTCTCTATCCATACAAAGCTGAAAACTTATTTCCTAATCTCTCTTTATCATCATCTATCCTTTATTCTTTTTGCTACGCCTCTTACTCTGACTCTCGACACCAGGTAGACACACAGGCTGACGAGTAGTGACAAAATCTCTATGAGGATCAATCATCATCTGGATAGTACTGTGCCTGGATGTTTATCCTCGTGTGTCATTTCTCCCATTTATCCCAACAAGTGTTAACTGAATGTCAGAGATTGCGCTAGATATTAGGGATATAAAGAAGAACAGTTGTGGTCTCTGGCTTTACAATCTTAGAAGGGAAATAGTTCTATAACATCCTATAACACAATGAGATAATTAGAGTTACAGTTAAGAAACAGTAGATGACTTATCTTTTGAGAGGTGAAATTTGAAACTGGTCAGAATTTCTTGTGTCAATTCATTTGTTTGGACTTACTTGACTTGGCTGCTACTGAAATATTGTCTTTTGGGTTAGCCTGATGCTGCTGCTTAAAAATGGACTCAACCTCTGTCGCTGGGGGTGTTTAAATCAGCCATGTACCTCATAAAATAGGAATTGTGGTGTAAAGGCTCCTCAAAAGAGTTCTGGTGGTGGTACTGTCAAAACAAGAGGAAAGGCCCAAATTAGCAAATATCTACAACTTGTGGTGAACCTATCTGAAAAAAATTCTACAGAGCCATGAAACACACTAATCCAGAGGGGAGAACCCTGAATGTGAACTAGACACTTCCTGAGGGAAAAAGCAGGTATGTGGAGGTGTGATAGATGCTTCCTTTCTTTCCTCCAGATCCAATCTGCACCCTTCTCTCCACCTTGTTCTATGTTCTAAGAAAATGACTATTACTGGGTGTCCCAGCCAACCTCAGTTGTCCCATAACTTCCACAATCAGAAGATAGGAAGGCAGGAATAGACAGAGGTTGCAGTGTTTATTTCCTTTGCTCCTTTCCTCTGGGGCTCGAGTGGGCAATGGCTGTGCTCACCAGAAGGTCAGAGTTTCTGTCTCATTTTCTTGTTATACAGCTACTGCAACTGTTACAAAATGACTATTACCTTCACCACGGTCTAGAATTTTTCCCTTTTTATTTGCCCTTCAGCCAAGGGGTAGAGTGTCTTCTGCAGTTGCTGGTTCTGAGGTGCTAGACCACTCCTTGTTGGCTTCCTGGCTTTGTTCTCATCATTTAGATAGGTGAAATATTACTATGCTTGAGTGGCATCTGTCTCATGTTGGGTCATCGAATGCAGGGTGGGACCTAAATGCTGGTGTTAGATTAAGAAACAGCTAAGAATATGAAACCCAACATTTGGAGACCATGGAGCCAAATGTTTGATAACTACTTGGTTCAGTGAAGTCCCAGCAGGCTTGAAAATCATACTGAAAGAAACTGATAACACACAACCAAGCAAGTCATGGAACAGTTGATGGCAAACAGGAGCAGGACTTACTGCATTGAAAAATTCCAATGATAACTTTTCACATTGTATTCTAAGAAAATCATTTATTTTCACCAGCATTCAGGAACCAGTTCTAGTCTTAGAGAGGAGCCAGACAAGATAAAATGAATTACCCTTCCCAGAAGTACTGAGGTGCTGAAGAACTTGTCCTTCTAAGACTGTGGGTTAGACAGTGCCTTTGAAGTTACAAACACCACAGTTGATGGGAATAACACTGTCTTTTAAAATTTTATAGAAAATATATTAACAGCTCTTCCAATTTCTTTATTTCCTTTGGTAGGTATTTAAGTTCTCTAAGCCCTGGTTTCCTTTTCCATAGACTGGAAATAATGATATCCACTGTTACATGCCAGCTAATCTTGTAGCAGTTTATAGAAAGCAAAGTCTTGGCTCAAATGTGATAATGATTTCTGAGCACAGCAAAGGGGATCCTTGGTCTGTTCTGTTCATTTAGTTAGAGGTTTTGAGGTGCATTCTCTTGTCTTCCATGTGGAAGATGAATGACTTAAAAAAAATGTTTGTTCTACTAACAACCAATGAGTCATGAAGAAATCAAAATGGAAATCTTGAATCAAATGAAATCTTGAATCAAATGAAATTTTGAATCTCGAAACAAATGAAAATGGAACTACAACACATTAAAACATATAGGATTCTGTAAAAGCAGGTCTAAGAGGGAATTTTGCAGTGATAAATGCCTATATTAAGGAAAAAGAAAGATTACAAATAAACAGCTTACATTTATACCCCAAGAAAATAATAATAATAAAAAATAGAACAAACTAAGCTCAAAGTTAGCAGAAAGAAGGAAATAGCAAACATCAGAACAGATATGCATTTAATACACTTAACCTATAGAATATCATGCTTAGCCTAGCCAATTTAAACATGCTCAGAACACTTCTATTAGCATACAGTTGCACAAAATAACCTACTAGAAAACCTATTTATAATAAAATGTTGAATATCTAATGCAATTTATTGAATATTATGCATGCATGCGTGCTCAGGTAATTTAGTTGTATCCGACTCTTTGTGACCCAATGGACTGGAGCCCACCAGGGTCCTCTGTCCTAGGCAAGAATACTGGAGTCAGCTGCCATTCCCTCTTCCAGGGAATCTTCTTGACCCAGGGACCAAGCCCAAGTCTTCTATATCTCCTACATTGCAAGTGGATTCTTTACTGTTGAGCCACCAGGGAAACCCATTGAATACTATACTGAAAGTGAAGAGCAGGATGACTGGGTATAGAATGGCCATAAATGTATTGGCTGTTTATCCTTGTGAATGTGTGGCTGACTGGTACATGCAGTTTGCTGATGCTGCCCAGCATCACAAGAGAGTATATACTGCATGATGCTAGTATTGGAAAAAAATTAAAAGTATAGTTTCTACTGAATGCATATTGCTTTTGTACCATTGTAAGAAATTATAAATAGGACCATTAGTACATCTTTAATGTTCTCACCACAAAAAAAGAAAGCATAACTATTGGATGGGATGGAGGTGTTAGCTAATACTATGGTGGTAATCATTTTGCAATATATAAGCAATAAAGTTAACACATTGTACACCTTAAATATACACAATACATCAGTTATATATCAATAAAGCTGGAGGGAAAATGGAATATAATCTCAGAGCATGGAGGAGCCTGGTAGGCTGCAGTCCATGAGGTCGCTAAGAGTCCGGCATGACTAGCGACTTCACTTTCACTTTTCACTTTCATGCATTGGAGAAGGAAATGGCAACCCACTTCAGTATTCATTCTTGCCTGGAGAATCCCAGGTACAGAGGAGCCTAGTGGGCTGCCGTCTGTGGGGTCGCACAGAGTGGGACACGACTGAAGCGACTTAGCAGAAGCAGCAGAATTATATTATAGGGCCAAAACAAAAGAGCAGACAAACAAACAAACTGATAAACAGCCTCATCTCTACAATTATTAGCAATGCTGAAGAGCAGCAACAGTTTAGTAAGGCAGGCAGGTTTTTTAGCATTGCTCTAATCTCAGTCAAGCCATCAGAATCATTAAATTACATACGTGTCCATCAAAGTTCCTATGTTGTTTTCAATATTCCAAGTTAGCTTGTTGTTGGATAAGAAATTTGGATGACAATCCATGTAATGAACTTAATAATTCATTCAGAAATTTGACTTGTGACTTTTTGTATTTCTTTCAAGATTCCCCAGCGCCTCCAGAAAAATCAATGTTAATGAGATCGCATTAAGAGTTACTTTTTGTGAATGGTCTTATCAGAAAGGTCATCCCAATAAGTATGCTATCTAAGGGGTCTGAATAGGATTGAGAAAGTAAATTTGTGTACCAACAATATCAGTAATAGTTTTATATAATATAAATAATAGTAATATAATGAGAATAAAAAATTCCACCATGCATATGGTTTTAGAAGCAGCTCAGCATTAACATTTAACTGATGACAATCCAATTAGGATTCAAGTAGTTCCTCCTTCATTTAAAATTAGTTGTTTGAAGCATTCTGGCTCCATCCAGATTTTTGTATTGGCTCTGACCAGAATTGGTGTCATGGCTTATGGCTTACCATCATTTGCAATTTTATGGAAAATTACAATGCAGTATAACATGCTTTCAAGGCATAATGACTATGTATTTGGAGAGTAGAGTGAATTATTAAGTCACAGGCTTTGATTATATGCCTAAAATTGATACGTTGGTAAGTCAGTTTGTCAAGCTTGGATAAAAAATTGTGATGGAAGTGTTGAGGTAAGATGAAAGGGGCAATAGACTGGCTATATCCTCATAGTCTCTGCTGAATATTTAATCAAGTAGGCAAATAGGGCCTGAAAATGCAGACCAGGACATTTAATCACTGCTTGGTCTTTCATTCTGGAGGAAGGTATGCCATATGTGTGTGCGTGCTTGCTAAGTTGCTTCATTCGTGTCCAACTCTTTGTGACTCTATGGACTGTAGCCGCCGCCTCCACCCACCCCCCGCCCCCGCCCACCCCACCACCATCCTGCAGGCTCCTCTGTCCATGGGATTTCTCAGGCAAGAATACTGGAGTGGGTTGCCATGCCCTCCTCCAGGGGAATCTTCCTGACCCAGGAATTGAACCTGCCTCTTATCTCTCCTG
>NW_011495032.1:8252934-8280519 GCF_000754665.1 Bison bison bison
CCTGCATTGGCAGGCAATTTCTCCACCACTATCACCACCTCAGAAGCCCCTAGGAAGGTATAAGACCAGCATTAGCCAAGACAAAGACACTAACAGAGGGAATAGAGACAGGGCATGGTGAAAGCACATTTAGAAGGTGAAATCCAAGACAGCTAATTTAATTGATATAATAATTTTCTTCTTTGTAAATATGCCAAGTCATCCATCCCAATAGTCAGGAGCTCCAAATTAACTGATTCTGAGGCCATTTCTTTTCGTTCTGTCAGTGCTTTAAATTTACCATGGCAAATAGATGGAGAAACAGTGGATGACTCTATTTTTCTGGGCTCCAAAATCACAGCGGATGGTGATTGCAGCCATGAAATTAAAAGACGCTTACTCCTCGGAAGGAAAGTTATGACCAACCTAGATAGCATATTCAAAAGCAGAGACATTACTTTGTCAACAAAGGTGCGTCTAGTCAAGCCTATGGTTTTTCCAGTAGTCATATATGGATGTGAGAGTTGGACTATAAAGAAAGCTGAGTGCCGAAGAATTGATGCTTTTGAACTGTGGTGTTGGAGAAGACTCTTGAGAGTCCCTTGGACTGCAAGGAGATCCTACCAGTCCATCCTAAAGTAGATCAGTCCTGGGTGTTCATTGGAAGGACTGATGTTAAAGCTGCAATTCCAATACTTTGGCCACCTCATGCGAAGAGTTGACTCATTTGAAAAGACTGATGCTGGGAAAGATCGAGGGCAGGAGGAGAAGGGGACGACAGAGGTTGGATGGCATCACTGACACAATGGACATGGGTTTGGGTATACTCCGGGAGTTGGTGATAGACAGGGAGGCCTGGCGTGCTGCAATTCATGGGGTCGCAAAGAGTCAGATACGACTGAACTGAATGTGCAAATGCTGTTGAAAGCAGGAGAAACTTTTGACTTTTAAAGACAAAAAGGAAAACAAAGTGAAACCTTTTAAACTGGTTCATGTCAGGTCAAGGGTCTCATGTGTATCCTTCAGTTCCTGCAGTGTCCCTGTTTATTGCTATCTTTGAGTTTACCAGGATGAACTGGAATCATCTACTTGCTACTCTGCATCATTTTTCATATTGATGTTTTCTGAAGGCAGAGCTCATTTTCTAGTTTAGTTCAGTTCAGCTGGAGAGTTTGCTATACACTGTCTGTAGGTGTTACCTGAAAGTTTGGCAATAAATATATATACAAGATGTAGTTATGGCCAGAGAGTTTGGTGGGGAAACTTGCCATATTATCAATGCAGTACGGGCTGGGAGGATGGTACTTACATTGCCAATGAAAGCACAGATGAGATACACTGTATCATGTTCGCCTGGGAGAGGAAGGGATTTGGGCAGTTTTCCACAGTGGATGATAATAGAGTTAAGTGTTTTAAACTGTTTCATTGTTATTCATGTTAGGTGAGGCCAACAGATAAGAAGGTAGTTACCACTGAAAAGATACTTTGTTACTCAGAATTCCCAAGAGAAGGCCCCCCTTCATCCCCCACAGGAAATCACCAGGGTCCCTCAGTAGGCAGAGGGAGCCAGGAGAAGGCATGGCAGAGTCTTTATTGTGATTTCCACAGGAAGGAACTAGTGAAGCAAGGTAAGTAGGTTTAAGATTGGCTAGTTTGAATAATTTCAACAGGCTCTGGGGCACAAGGGCTATCCCTTATTGTTATCTCATCCCAAGCCTTTCCCTTCTCCAGATGATCTTCCTGACCCATGGAACAAACCTGGGTCTCCCCCATTAGAGGCAGATTCTTTACCACTAGGCCACCAGGGAACCCCCAAGGGATGTTTAGTACTGTGAAATAGTGGTTTGAAGTTTGAGAGCTTGATAAAGGGGTAGCCTGGCTGTGAGCTGTGCATTGGTTGGTTTGCCTACGAAAGACACTCTCCCAGGTGAGTTGTTTACTGTCTCTGGGAATTGGCTAGCCTTCAGGGAGCAGTGTCTCCAGGATCAGCAAGGACCTGAATATCGAAGCTTTGAACATATGGAAAATTAAAAGCATAAGTAATAAAGTGGGCTCTAGGGTAATGGGAAAGAATTATCCAAGCAAAGAGATGGTCAAGGGCACACCAAGGAGACAAAAAGCTTGAGTAGACAGGGTGTGGAAAGCACATCACAATGTGTGACTGTGAATATATATATTTAAAGTTCACTAGAATTCAGATGATAAAGAATTCACCTGCAATGTGGGAGACCTGGGTTCGATCCCTGGGTTGGGAACAACTCCTGGAGGAGGGCATGGCAACCCACTCCAGTATTCTTGCCTGGAGAATCTCCATGGATAGAGGAGCCTGGTGGGCTAGTCCATGGGGTCACAAAGAGGTGACTGAGCAACTAAGCACAGCACAGCAATAGCACTGTAGTAGAACAGGGATGGTGAAAGCTGAGACCAAAGAGAAAAACCAGAGGCAAAATCAAGAGGAGCTTGGATGTTTTCCTGGAGGGCAAGGATTCTGGAGAAAGGATGGTCAATTAATTAGCCATGAGAAAAAAAATTGCAAAAAAGTAAAATGGACAGAAGGCTGTCATCATCTATCCAAATGAGAAAAGATGAAGGCATGAATTGAAGGTTGAAGGCAAGAAGTTATATCAGATTTATTCGACTCCTGAACTCATGTTCTTAACACTCTGTTATTTGGTTTATTATTATTATAATCATTCCATTATTATCACAAAAGTGTTACTAATTGTAGATAATTTGAGCAACAATATTGCAGGCAGGGATGAAAAACAAGGGTGTATTGTGGATGTAAAATAGACAGGATTTGTTAGGGATTCACTATCAAGGTGGCATTAATTTTGTATTGTATCTTCAAATCTTGGCAGGTAACAGTAGGAGCTCAGTACCAGTTTGTTAAATATACTAATTTCTGGTTAAAAAGTACTTTTGTGTAAATTTCTATACAAGCTACTTTATTCATCAGAGATTATATTCCTGAAGTTTATAATAGAGCCTGCGTATTTCCTGAAATGGCTAAATCTCTTATAATCATTGTTACTAGGCTCTCTCAAGAGAATAAAAACAATTTAGTCTAATTATTCCAGGTTTCCTGAGCGGGACCATTATTACACATGCATAGCATCAAAGAAAGCTCCCCATCCTCCCCTTACGAAGTCAGGGAGATGGTTTCCTAAGTTAGATCACATCACTTCTGACAGTAAGAGAATTTTAGACTTTTCAGTTCATTAGTTTTATGGTGGCTATATACAATGAACATATCCTTTGCTAGTCTTTAGGCATTTAATTTTGCCAGGTGTTTGAGAAACTAGACAGGCCATTGAAGAATCTAATGACTACCCTGTATCCAGGTAGGAAAAAGTTGAAACCTTGACTCAAAACACACCTGCCTACCACTGGCTTTATGGTCGCAAGCTTTATGATACCTTGGCTGATGTACTCCTGCAGTGAGCATTTCTGTTTTGGTATCCAACTTTCTATGCAGAGACACAGACATAAGATTTTTGAGTCAGAACATTGTCTTAGCTTACTTTTCATTGAGGCTTCTTCAATTTGGATAAAAATTTTACTTTATAAAAGAGTAGCATGATCATGTGAAGTAATTTACAGAGGTTATTTTATCTAATGTCAACTTTGGGAGGAAGGTATTCTGTAAGGAATTTGACAAAATAACAATTGTGCCTTATAAAGGTGATGAGACTTGTCCATGGTCTCATGGCAATAATTTAAATCACATTTATTTGACTCCTGAGCTCATGTTCTTTTCATGACGTTACTGGTCTTATTATTATCATCATTTTATTATTATTGTTATTACAAAAGTGTTTATTACTAATTGTAGGCAATTTTAAAAAATAAGAAGAAAAAATACCTTACCCATAACCTATCTTAAACATTTCAGTTTTCTTTAGGTTTTTTTTCCCCCCAAACCAGTTTCTTCTACATTTATATGGCTGTGAATACACTGCATATATTATTTTGTATTACTTGGAAAGATTTTAAATTTTCTTTTGGGAGAGAGAAAAAAGAATTTAAATGATACAAAAGAAGCTGAAAATAGAAGGAAATATAAGCTTGAAGAAGTGGAAACAAATATTAAGAATTAAGATGTGCTGCAAACCCAAGAACATGTCAATCATTATAATTTATTTTAAAACTTTTTTTTTTTGCAGTCTTAAAGAAATGGCATCCTGTCACTGCCAATACACAGAAGACACACCTACCACTGTTCAGCAAAACCTCCAGAGTCCCAGCAAGTTTATATTAATTTTCCTACTTTCCATGTCAAAGATTATATTAGCTAAGATATCATAACTTTTGGGCCCTTTTCTCTGGATAAGAAAGCAATAATTCAAGAATGAAGTTGTATGGCCTATATTTGTGAGAATTTAGTTAATAATGAGATCTCGTTAAATTCATCCTGTAATAGAACTATAATAATACTAGGAAAAAAATTGATTCTATTCTACAAGATTTAGAAACTCCTTCTAAACTTTTGAGGTGGCAATCAGGAAGCAATGACTCCTTGGTAAATCTGAACTAAAATTAAATAATTATGTTCAAAGAGTTAATTGTTAAAATGAATTCATCAGTTTCATTACTTCAAAAAGTGGAACACCTTATTTCAGCTATGCACTCTGGAATCCAACCCAGGAAGGTGTTAGAACTTGAGGAGCCATGAGAAGCTCCAGTGCACTTTCTGCCATCCAGCTGCCTTTAGAAATGGTGTTTTTTTTTTTTTTTAAACTGGTGCACCGTCTTTTAGCTTATACAGAGTCTTGTGATGATTCAGCAACAGAATAAGGCAACCCCCCCAAAATTGATCTATATTGTATCTATCAAGAATTATCAGAAGTGATTTGAACTATGTAGGACTAATAACAGGAGTAAGTGCTTTGTCCAAAGCCATGCATGTCAGCAGTGGTATCAGTAATGCATGCTCAGTTGAGAAGGCATAAATCACAGTTGATGGGCGAAACCAAAGTAGGGAACCTAACTGTTGGCCAGATGTTGGAGGAAAAATCCAAATTCATACATTTGAGAGTGAAGTGGGCTCAAGAACAAAATATGGGCCAGAGATCACAAATAAGAATTGGCAAGAGATGGTCACCATATTGACAGATGTCTTATTATCTTAGATATCTTTTTTTTTAGCTCCAATAGAGTGAACTGTCACCCTTCTGTGGCCATATGGAACTGTCTCCAACCAGTGAGATAAACTTAGGTAATTGGATAAAGCCCAGATACCAAGGTTGATAAATGATTAATATATAAAGATACGTGAATGACAAATATTTTAAAGAATATATGTGATAGAAACATGACAAAAATCAAGCCACAATCACTGGGGTCCAGGAAGTGATAATAAAATATCTTGAAGCAGCCTTTGGGCAGGTTAGTAATTTCCCACTCACGTGGACTAACCACTTTCCTTCCACCCCTCTTCCCCCCAAACAGAAGCAATGTATTTTTTTTAAACTGATTTCATTATATATTCTAGATATCACAGCAAAAAGTCTTTGAAACACTATAGGTTCCTCTACAGTTATATTTCATTCATCTTTCTATATGATACAATTTTGTGATATATATTCTATCATTGTATGCATCGCTCTTATTTCAGACTCTTCTGTTTATATCTTATTTCCCTAACTGATTATAGTCTTCCTGTGAATAGAGGTGGTGAATATGCTGAATATAGTCTTCCTGAGATGGTGGTCAATTGGAGGAGAATCAATAATTATCCTTAAATGACTTTTTTTTGATATATTGTCCTCATTACACTCCCGTTTTCAGTATAAATTACTTTGACAGTTTTTTGTTGTTGTTGTTGTTGTTCTTTTTTGAAGGAAGGGGACAAGATCTATATGCTTAGACAGAAATTAATGGACCTGTGGTTAATCCTGTGACCTATGAAACCATCTACTTCTTTAGTTGATGATAAAGTAATTTGTGTGGAGACATTTTGTAAGCCATTAAGGCCCCTTAGAAACAATCATTTTTATTTGATTAAAATTCTGTGAGCTGATGATTGCTTTATAGAATTATTTTCAATCCTATTATTATTTGTAAAATATTGTTTTTAAATTCAAATGAATTTATTTTGATCTTTATACATAAGGACAGTCTAGGTTCCTAACAAAACAGTGTTAGAATTGGAAGTTACTACAATAGTTGGCTAGAACTTCCATAACAAAGCACCATAGCTTTGGGGACTTGGACAGCAGAAATAATTTTCTCACAGTCCCGGAGGCTGGGAGTCCAATAGCAAGGTGCAGGCAAGGCTGAGTCTCTCTGCATTGACTGACAGATGACTACCATCTTGCTGTGTTCTCATATGGGTTTTTCTCTTCAAGCCCTAATCCCTTCTGGGGATTCTTTGGTGCCTCTTCCTTTTGTCACAAGGGCACCAGTTCTACTGTATCAGGGCCCCACCCTTATGACCTCATTTATTCTTAGTTATTTCTTTCAAAGTCCTACATCCAAATATAGTCCCACTGGAAGTTAAGGCTTCAAATATGAATTTTGAGGGGACACAATTCAGTCCATAACAGTGAATTTATGGCTTAATCCAGTCCCCACATTTTGTAAATGAAGAAACTGAGGTCTGAAAATGGACAGGGCCCAGCAAATCAAAGACAGAACTGGGGCAGAGCTGGTAGACCCAGCTCCAATCTAGCCATCTTTTGCCTTTCTTGGTTGTGTTTTTCTTTCTCCAGTTTCCATCCAGTCAGTACACAATCAAAACAGGACACTTCAATGCATTTATTTCCATCCTCAGACCCTCAAGAATATGTTTGTGGGGAAATAACTTAAGCATCATTGAGATTATACTAGTAAATATAGAAGATAAGACTGCTGATAAGAGTAATTGTTAATGATATTCTTTGTACTCTTTTTTGTGACTTCTAAGGTGTAATGTGAGTGTGTGTGTGTGTTTATATGATACTAATATCAGATTTGGACATGACTATGTGTTTTGTTAGCCTTTTTTCAAATATGAAAAAGGACAGATGAACAAAAGAAAGACAGAAAAAATAATCGAGTATGTTCATACAGTTAAACACAGTTCACCTAAAAAGTAGACATGTACCTTCAAACACATATCCCTAGTTGACAAGACTGTTTAACATTTGGCTCAACATAGGCATGGACGCTTGGTTTGGGATGTGATGAACACATGTGGGAATTGCTGGTCACCCCTGCCCGTCCTTGTCCTCCTTCACTGGAATGTCCTCTTTTCACAGCCAAGCTGTCCTGCCCACCACCCTCAGCACTGCTGTAGGAATGGTGACCCAGTGACCCACCCGCCCTTGCAGCTTGGTGTGGAAATGTGACTATGTTCTAGCAAAAAGTTAAAATTTTCTTTTCCTTATCCTTTCCAGTGTCTGGAATGCAGAACAAATGACTGGAACTCAAGCAGTCGTATTGCAGTATGAGAGAAAAGGCAGATTCTGAGAATGACAGTCACCAAATGGAAGGAGCATGTACCTGTCATACTTACATGAATCTGTTCCATCTAGCTCTCTACCTCTGAGGAGAGGGAGGGAATCAACCTCTCACTTCCTGTCACTTTAGGCTTTCTGACACATACAGACCAACCCAACCTAACACAATCAGCAGGCCTTTAACACGTACAGTAGTTACAAGCTCAGCAACAGACACTTTCTGTACTTTTCTGTATGAGTGCAGAGTATTTTAATTGCTTTAGTGGGTTAGCCTGGGAGCAAAGCCACCACTTAATACATCATTCATTTACTAAAATTTCAAGTGACAAACTATTGCCCCCCACCCATGGAACTTAATTTTCTTGTACAAAATTGTTTTGATACTTAGAAACCTGAAAATCATTTCAAATATTTTCCAAAGAACAGGAGAACAGTGTCATGTATTTGTCTATTTGAGTGGACAAAATATACACTAGCTTAAAAAGGGCACAACGTAAGAGAGATTGTGGTCAGTGGTTGTTGAGGGAAGGAGGCTTCTGATCACACATTTAGTCCTGCTGGCAAATTGGGGTCATCTTTAATTTTGGCCAGGGCTCCTTTTTAAAGATCACATCCCCCTTTGTCTTTGGTTAGCTTACTATAGTACTGAGCCTTTACTCAATGTTAAATAATTTAATGTTTATTATACCTAGTGTTTTTAGATATTTAACTTTTCAGATTATTCGAAATAATCTTCAATGTGCCTTAGTGGCTCAGATGGTAAAGAATCTGTCTGCAATGCAGGAGATACGGGTCTGATTCCTGGGTCAGGAAGATCCCTGGAGAAGGGAATAGCAACCCACTCCAGTATTCTTGCTTGGATAATTTAATGAACAGAGCCTGGTGGGCTACAGTTCATGGGGTCGCAAAGAGTTGGACAAAGTTGAGTGATTAACATATTAACTTTCACTTTTTTTGATGTGCTAATAACTTCCTTAAAATAGTTTGAATGCTTAGGTTCCAGTTATTCCATCTACATTCCCATCAGCAGACAAAGGAAGAGGCAAAGAATGCCATGCCAAACTTCCCTTTAAAAAATTACTGGAAATTGTGCACAATACTTTTACAGAAGAAAAGCACATGATAATTTTTGATATTCAAGTCATCCCTCATCAGTGTTGAACATCATTATATAGCATATGCAGTATTTCTTTGGCAAATAACAGACATTTTCTTTAAAATTTGTTTTGGTATCTTCTTACCTAAAAGCATCATTTTTTCAAACTATGACACTGTACTATACAAAAAATATTGTTTTTTCTCTTTTTGTAGTTGAATAAATTGTCAACATTGTTGGAATTTTGAGAACTAGTTAATGTGCAGTTAGACTTTTATATTTGAGTTTACAGTAAAACCAGAGATTAGCTGAATCTCCATCATTAATGAAGGAAATACAAGGCACAGAAGAGATGCTTAAAATAATTAGCTTCTTTTTTTTTTTTTCTGCATCCAGGTGTTGAACTTTGTTCTCTGAGTTTCTTTCTCCATAGGAGGGGTGGTCTGCTATAAGTAGTGGCAACAAGATGGCATCTCCCATGGAGAGACACTTGTACCACTTACAAGTTGGGAAGATGCTCTAACAAAGGTGGGCACTTCTGCTGTGAGCTGGTTTGTGCAGGTCTAAATATATCCCACATCTGCACAGACAGGAGAGATGCTTTGGCAGCACGTCTTAGCTTCAGTCTTTGTAGGAATTTGTGTTGAGCATTTTATAAGACACACTTGACATGAAGTTCAAAATCCATGTTGACTATGCTTTACAAAAATAAAGCCTATGTTTAAATGAGGTTATCATCTCATAAAATTAATACCTTTTTTCTCCCTAAGACAAAAGCAAGAAGTGAAGGATAGTTTGGTAGATTCTGAGAGTCAATTAGGAAACATTAACTTGGTTTGTTGGTCTCTGGGGTGTAATCATAGATTGTCAATACATAATAATTCAACAGAAGATGTAGGTGAGAAAGACTGGACTTGCAGTGGAGTTTAGGATAGGTTGTAGGTCAGATCAGGGACAATAAGTTCAGACAGAGCTAAAGAGAAGCCCCCTGTGAGCCTAGACTTGCACATCTCATTTTTATAACACATTTTGGGAAGAAGTTTCAGTGGAGTTGTGGATAAGGAGAATAGAAGATGAAAAAGCCCTTGAGGAATAGGTGTGATTTTGAATGTGTAAAGTGCTATAAGATACTCTTGAAGGTGTCCTGGACAAGTTTGAGATTCAGGAGAGGTAGAGTGGAGAGAACCTGACTGAGGAATACCTAATAAAGTGGGAAGTGGTAGGAATCCTAGGTTAAGAGGAAAGAGGACACCATTCTCAATAGAAGTTAGACTTCTCAGATAGAGGAATCAATAATGAAAGAGAACCAAGGAAAATGGAATTAATGGGAAATCAGGGCTCAAGAAGCTTATTTGTGACTCATGGTAAGAAATCTACCAGGACTTTAAAAAGCGGAACAATAATGGGGCAGTTGGCAGAGACAACAGTGATGCTAGGGAGCAGAAGGATTAGCCAGAGGGCAGAACAGAGGTGCCTTCTTGAATAAAACATTGGTGGGGTAGGGAGGACTAGAAAATGCAGGCACCACATAAGGTCCAGAGGAGGGACACTGACAGAACAGTGGGCTGGTCAAGCAGTGCAAGATGGGGTGAGGGTGCAAAGACAGCAACTTTATCAAAGCAGTTTGCACTTTCCAAAAGATCAAGGGTCAAGATTCCAAGGGAGATTAAGGTAGAGAGGAGAGAGCTCATATGGTGTCCTCAGCAATGGAAAAGTAGAAGATTCCATCGTTTCCTGAGATTTAAGAAGATGGTGAAGTGTGGATGCCCAGGACAATTGTGGGGGCAGGGCAGGTTTGAGGTATCACTGTGATACAGGTGACAGCAATCAAAACAAAACCCCAAACACCAGAAAGTGCAACTAAAACAAAACTCAGGCAAACACAATTTGTGATCCTTCTCTGTCACAGTGGAAACATGATGTAAAATGGGCAGGGGGGATTACTCAGTTGGTGTAGAATTTGTTAGCCAGACTCATTCATTCATTTATTCAATGAATATTATTGAATATTTACTGTGTACAAGGCATTTCCCCAAGTACTGGATGTTTAACAGAACTCAGAAAACAGAACCCAGTCTTGAATTTCAGGACTTCATATCCTAGACCTGGAGGAAGATTAAAAACAACAAATGACAAGCAGGTGTGATAAGGAGTCATGCATGGGAACCCAAAGCATCTGATCTCATCTGGAAGGGTAGGGTCAATGAAAAGAGTACAAGGCATAAGGTGAAGCCTGAGAATAATAAACAGATCATACACAACAGAACCACAGAGTTCAGTTAAAGGGTCTGGAAGGGAACTGGAGAATACTGACTGAGAGGGTGGTTGAAGGGGGATAGAGAATGAAAAAATGGGGTACAGAGGGTGATTTGTCCCTATAAGAGGGAATGGCTGGGATAAGCTATAAGGGCAATAAGAAAAGGAAATTGCTGTGGAGGCAGATATTGGATAAAGGAGAGAAGTAAAGAAATATAATTAGTCTTCTGGTTGCTTTCAGCAAATGCGGACTAGAGCAAAGGAGGGGCAAGTCCTGTATCTCATCCCTGGCTCCCCAGGAGGTTGGCTTGTGTTGAAACAGAAAGAATCTATATCTTGGAATCATATGCAGGCTTGAACCACAACTCTGCATCAAATTTCCTGGATCTCAAAGTACTCATCTTAAAGATTATTGTCATAAACTTTGCAAGTTTTTGTAAGGACAAAATAGGATAATTTAAGAAAAAAAGTACTTTGTAAATTAAGTTGCAAAACAATTCTTTTTTGACATAAAGATGCTTCTTAGAGCATTTATGAGAGGAATACCTGTGTTCAGCCATCAACAAAACTCTTCATCACAACTTTTCTTTTTCCAAAGAGAGGGAAGAAGCATTAGCTTTATAATTTCACATCTCAAACACAAATCAAGACATGGTTGACAAGCATTTGTTAGGCCAGCAGGAGGACACTGTGCATTTACAATCTGAGAAGAAACACTTTGGAGTGTACCATACTGTGGCAAGCCCAACCCGATATAAATTAGAATTTAATGATTTTTACAAGAGCATTCAGGAGTTTCATACAGTCATGGCATGTTCACTGTATAGTATTGCTTTTCTCTGGAATTTGCTTTTCTGTCTTCATTTCCCTAAACTCTTTTCTTCCCACCACCCGTATACTTTACACCCCAAACTCACTCTCAATAGCACATCCAAAATTCTTCACAATAGGTAAAGTAGGTACTTCATTGTCTTAAGCAAAATAAGTGAGACTCAAAGCAAGATATTTTAAAATCCTTGGTCATTAGCTATGCCATATAAGAAATATGTTTTATTTATATACAAATCAGGAATCTGACCATACATAGTTCTGACTTACTTTAGTTTTTGCTTAGATCTATGATATGCTCTTTGCCTTTTTTTCCTCCTTAAGTTTCTCATTTTAGAAATTAGGTCAAATTGGGCCTAATATCAGTTTGAACTGATTCATCATGGATGGACCTAGAGACTGCCATACAGAATGAAGTAAGTCAGAAACAGAAAAATATCATATAATACCACTGATGTGGAATCTAGAAAAATGATACAGATGACCCTGTTTGCAAAGCAAAAATAAAGACACAGATGTAGAGAATAAACTTATGGAAACCAAGGCAGGGAGGGGGTGGAATGAATTGGGAGGTTGGATTGACTACTCTGTAGAAAATGAATAACTAATGAGAACATACTGTATAGCCCTGGGGACTCGGCTCAGTGCTCTTCGGTGACCTAAATGGGGAGGAAATTCAAAATAGGTTATATATGTATATGTATAGCTGATTCACTTTGCTGGACAGTAGAAACCAACACAACATTGTAAAACAACTAGACTCCAATAAAAAGTAGCAACTAAAATAAATAAAATCCTTTGTTTAGTAATGTATAGGTTGTTTGATACATTCATTCACTCACTCAGCAAATGTATATTCATGGAACAAACATCTGTGCTAGATGCACATGGAGAGACATTCTAAGACTCACCTGGAACTCGAAGAGCTTGCAGCCCAGTGAAATGGGGGACTTGAAAGAGGAAAAGCAGAGCCTAGGAGAAGAACAGCAGAAGTGACAAACAGTTCTGGCACGAGGTGAAAAGGTGTGGAGGTGCTTGGGCTGAGATGAGGACAACTGAGGTCAGAGTTGCTGATTCAGAAGAGGCAGGGTGGGACATGGGACAGGCAGAGTCCACACTTCTGTGAAGTATTTAAGGTGAGAGTTTGGTTAGTGTGTAGAGGTTAGACCGCAGAGCCTTTTATTTAGAGGGGCACAGGGAACTATAGTCAATGTCCTGTGATAAACTATAATGGAAAACAATATAAAAAAGAATGTACATACATATATGCTCCAGTCATGTCCAACTCTTTGCAACCCTACGGACTGTAACCCATCAGGCTCCTTGTGGGTTACAGTCCTTGTAAAATTCCTTGTCCATGTAATTTTTTAAGCAAGAATAATGGAGTGGGTTGCTATTACCTACTTCAGGGGATCTTCCTAATCCAGAGATCAAACCCATGTCTCTTTTGCATCTCCTGTATTGGCATGTGGATTCTTTACCACTGCATCACCTAGGAATCCCATACACACATACACATACACACGCACACACACACACACACACACAAAACAGTCACATTGCTACATAGCAGAAATGAACACAACACTGTCAATCAATTATACTTCAAAAAAAAAAAAAAAGAAGAAGAATATACTCCCTGGAGAATCCAACCCGAAACAGGTTGATAATTCAGTACTTTGAGTAAATCAATATTGAAACTAAATTGTTTTACTGTTGCAAAAAAAAAAAAAAAATGGAACTGGGGGAACTGCAGTGGGAGCACCATTGGGAAAAAACTTCTGCTCTATGTTGAAGGGCTTGAATTTTTATCACATAGGCCAAAATGAGTTGATATATTTTAAATAGTGGGGTTATACCAGGAGATCTGTATTTTAGGATGTTCACTTCAGCAGAAATGGGAAGAAAACACAGGAATGGGGAGGGGAGATACATTATATTACTTAAGGAAATCATTTCATGGTTCATGAAATTAATATGGTAAGTTCAAGCACTAGGGTTCAATGGAATGCTGAGAGTTCCCTTCCCTGAATTTCTTACAAAATTAAAATAAAAACAAAATGTTGTAGAGTTTTTTTTTTTAAACAAAGCAATATCTGCGATGACTTTCAGGTCTTTCTGTCATTCTGATATTAGTGTAAATGTGTCCCATCCTTCTGCTATTCTCCCAAGCTTAGAAGAAACTGTGGCATAGTGAGAGGTTGAGTTTCAGCAGTGTGATAACATGAGTAGGATCATTTTAGAACTCGAGTCATTGACAGAAGAGCATGCTGAAG
Organism: Bison bison bison; assembly: GCF_000754665.1. Taxonomy (NCBI): domain Eukaryota; kingdom Metazoa; phylum Chordata; class Mammalia; order Artiodactyla; family Bovidae; genus Bison; species Bison bison. Next base: position 8,266,812 of record NW_011495032.1, read on the forward strand.
TCTGAACAGCAGAGGACAGGATGAATGTTTGCCTGCCTAGAACACACGGAGTATCAAGGGTCCAGCCAGATCTAACCCACCCATGATTTCTCTGCAGACTTGACCATGCTTGTTGAAATGATGTGTTAGGGTGAATTTTACTATTACTAGAAATTTCATTACCATCCTCAGGAAGGCACACTACTGAAACCTGAAGATAGGGAACTACAGGCTGGGCAGGTGTGCAGACAGGATTCTCTTCTGAGTCCTAAACACCTACAGCAGCTAGGTAATAAAACCTTACTTGCTCTCTCCCTGAATTAAAGCCTTCACTCAAGTAAAGTGAGCAAATGGACATTCACTTCTTTCAGGGTAGATGTTTCCCTATTGGACACTATAATTATAAAGGCCAGGTTTACCTGTAAGTTCAAAGAAATTTACCAGTGCAGAAGAGTATGCACTGGATAATGTGCAAGCATTGTCTTGCATGCATGATGTGAGCAGGCTCACAAAGCACATGACCCAACACAGTCAACCAGTGTTTTTATACTCATCAACTCCAAGAATTAATGTGGATTATCTGAAGTGAAGTTGATGTGCATTGTGAATTAACCAACTCACCAAATGACTTATAATGTGCATTATTAGCAATCAATCAGTTCATGCAATTGATTAATTCATTTGCACACTCATTCTGTAGATATTTATTAAGCATTTTCTTTAAGTGCTGGGAATGAAGATATACTGATACATCTTCTGATTCTAAAAATGATTTTACATTCATTAATGTCTTCATTCCTTTGTTCAGCAATAATTGATCATCACCTGCCTGATGAAGAATGAGAACATTCTTAAATCTTTCCATCAACAATGGAGAGTCAGACGAGGCATGACCAGGATGGCACTAAGATGAAGGAGAAAACAGGATCAGGTGCAGTGCCGCAGGGCTGCCAGTGATGAAAGCATTGATTCAGAGTGAGGGAATCAGGTTAGGATCTGCAGAGAGGTAACAGTTGTATTGAACTTTGAGGAATGTGGTGATTTTGACATTTAGCAAAAAGGAAGAAGATTCCTAGATGATCAGTATGGACAAAAGCATGGAAATTGGAAAGCAGAGGTTGGATAAGGGAAACAGTAAGTTGTTTCTTTTTTAATGTTCTGGGCATAGCATGCAGGAAGAGAGATAGGAAATAAGTTTGGAGAAGTCTACTGCAGAAAAAACATGGAGACCTTGAATATTAGGCTGAAGTATTTAGATTTTACACGTTTTTCTCAATGAAAATTGTTAATATTTGGCTAAAGCTATGCTTCATGAAGGACTTTCCAGGTGGCACTAGTGGTAATGAATCTGCCTGCCAATGCAAGAGACACAAGAGATGAAGGTTTGATCCCTGGGTCAGGAAGATCCCCAGGAGGAGGGCATGGCAACCCACTCCAGTATTCTTGCCTGGAGAATCCCATGGACAGAAGAGCCTGGCAGGCTCAGACACGTTTGCACATGCACACAAGTATAAACTTGCATGTGAGAGCACACTCATGCACACACATGCACATAGATACAATCTAGATTAAAATGGAACCCACTGGATATTAGGAAGCTGGATGGGAATGAGTGCGGCAGTTAGACCTTCGGTAAGTGAGTGGTGTGTAGAGAGCAGGTGCAGGAGGCAGAGGTGCAAGGCTGGCTGGGGCTGTTCTGGAGCTTTCACTATTTTCTTAAGCAGTCCCAACCCTGATGGAGGCAAGTGGGGAGGAGGCAGTGCTGTGTTACTGGTGATGGGGAAGAAGTAGCCCAACTTGGAACTCTGGGCGATGACCAGGGTGACCAAATCTGTTTCCTTGCCATTTGCCCTTTGACTTGCTGGTCTTTTTGGCTGAGAGGATGACAGAAATAATCAAGAGTTTGGGGAGAGTTTCAAGATGGACTAAAGGCCAACATGTAAGACTGGATACTGTAAAACTCCTAGAAGAAAACGTAGGTAAGACATTCTTTGACATAAATTGTAGCAATATATTTTTTGAGCTGTCTCCTAAACAAGGGAAACAAAAATGAAAATAAACAAATGCAGTCTAAATAAACTTAAAAGCTTTTGCACAGCAAAAGAAATCATCGGCAAAATGAAAAAACAGCCTATTGAATGGGAGAAAATGTTTGCAAATGATATGACTTACAAGGAGTTAATATCCAAAATATATAAACAGTTCATACAACTTAACACAGACCAAAAAAAAGGCTCAATTAAAAAAATGGGCAGAGGAACTGAATAGACATTTTTCCAAAGAAGACATACATATGGCTAACAGGCACATGAAAAGAAGATCAACATGGTTAATCATCAGAGAAATGCAAATTAAAACCACCTCACACCTGTCAGAATAGCCATCATCAAAAAAGAACACAAAAAGCAAAGGCCTCCCTGTCTATCCCAACTCCCGGAGACTCATGTCCATTGAGTCGGTGATGCCATCCAGCCATCTCATCCTCTGTTGTCCCCTTCTCCTCCTGCCCCCAATCCCTCCCAGCATCAGAGTCTTTTCCAATGAGTCAACACTTTGCATGAGGTGGCCAAAGTATTGGAGTTTCAACTTCAGCATCATTCCTTCCAAAGAACACCCAGGGCTGATCTCCTTCAGAATGGACTGGTTGGATCTCCTTGCAGACCAAGGGACTCTCAAGAGTCTTCTCCAACACCACAGTTCAAAAGCATCAATTCTTGGGTGCTCAGCTTTCTTCACAGTCCAACTTTCACATCCATACATGACTACTAGAAAAACCATAGCCATTATGTTAAGTAACTGAAACTTACATAATGCTACAGCTCAATTTAAAAAAAGAATTTGGGGAGAGTTTAATCTTACTACCTTCTAGATCTTTGACTCCAGCAAACAACCAAAGTTCAAGATCTCTGAGCCTGTTTCCTTATCTGTTAAGTGGGGACAATGCAGTTGTTTTTATTACATAAGTTAGGGTATTATAAAGAGCCTAATAGCATTTGTCAGTGTAAGAACTTGATAAATGGTAAGTGTTATTATCATTATTGTTATTATTACTACAAGTTTAAATGCCATAGGCACATTACAGGACTTCCCAGGTAGCACTAGTGATAAAGAATCCACCTGCTAATGTAGGAGACAGAAGAGACATTGGTTCGATCCCTGGGTCGGGACATCAATCCCTGGAGTAGGAAATGGAACCCTGCTCCAGTATTCTTACCTGGAAAATTCCATGGGCAGAGGAGCCTGCCCATGGAGCTACAAAGAGTTGGATGTGACTGAGAAACTGAGCACAGACACATTATCTCAAAAATATTTTATATAACAGGTGGCCTGGAATCATCAGGATGATTGACCAAGAACATTTATAAATGTATGCACTTATACATCTATAATTTTCCTACATTTATCTTTATTGGATATTTCTTGTCTGCATTTTTCAATTTACTTGAATTCTTTCTGTGTAAAGTTTCTAACTCCTAAGAAGACCTTTATTTCATATAAAGTTAAAAATATAGTGTTTATCCCAAGTTTCTAGGTTATTAGCAAAACCTCACATCATACTGACTAATTAAGTATCTCTCTGTGATTTTCCCCTGAGTGACATTGTCCCAAGCTAGTAGTCTTTTAAACATGTTTAAATTAATCTGTGAGCCTACCAAATTGATTTTAATAAAATCTTTTGTGAACATTTCTATGTCTAAATAACACATTTCAAATACATGTGCATATCAGGTTATGTGCAGTTGTGTACAACATACACGTGTGCACACAGTCATAAACAAATGTGCACATCACTTGTCCCTACCCCATCTACTAGTCCTGCCATCTTATCACAGAGCAATTAGATTTGTTTGGCATCAGTTGACCAACACAATCCACTATTTTTGTTTTCCTTTGTACTGTTCAAGTGGGGAAAAAAATTGCTATTTTCTTGCACTTTTCCCCTCAACAAGCACATATAGACTTTTTGCATGTTAATTGCTATATTTGATTTGCCAGTGTTGATTTATAAGGTGATGAGCTTTTAAAGACGTTTCCCACAGGACATTTGTTTTCTCTGACATTGTTTTGCTGCTAGACTCTGAGTGTTTTTGTTACCCAAGGCCATGATCATTGCTGATTTTATTAATTGGTTGATGCATAAGAGTTTATTTTGAATAAATACTGCCAAGCTTATAGCATGTGTCTTTCTTTTAGGTCGTTTTTAGATTATCATCTTATCTGGTTTCTCCTAAGCAATTAAGATAAGAAAGTCTATTAAAATTAAACTTTGAACAAAGATTTCAGAGTCATGAATATATGATAGGATATGCTTTCCAAAACTGTCAATGGATTGGTTTCAGATCTTTCTGCACAAGCATGTTTGTTATGACTTTGGAATTATCCTTAAAAACACTCTTATTTGCCATCCTTATACAGTTCTACTTTCCTGGTGGCTCAGACAGTAAAGCGTCTGTCTACAATGCAGGAGAGCCGGGTTCCATCCCTGGGTCAGGAAGATCCCCTGGAGAAGGAAATGGCAACCCACTCCAGTATTCTTGCCTGGAAAATCCCATGGATGGAGGAGCCTGGTAGGCTACAGTCCATGGGGTCGCAAAGAGTCAGACACGACTGAGTGACTTTACTTCACGTCATACATTTCTAAGTACTTTGGTAGAAGTCAGGTAGCATTATTATTTTTATGAAAAAGGTTTGAAGTCAACATATGTGTATTTAATCCTGGCTTGATCACCTAAGAACTGGATGGACATACTAAGTTACTCAGCATCTGTGAGACTTGTATCCCTCCCCTATAAAATGGAGATAGCAATGCCTCTTCATCCTGTGCGGAGAGTTCCAAATGTACATGCACAAAAACAGCAAGTGTGTCGTTTACTCAGGCTTCCATTTATAATCCCAACTGTCCAGTTGCTTCTATTTCAGAGCAGGAGTCTCCTGTTAGAAGAATTTGGCCTTTCCAAAGTGACTCCTCAAAACTCCCCTCTGCTGTTCCACTTCTATTCTCAATTTGGGACCTTGCTTCACACTTCAATGGGGAAAGAAATATTCCAATCGGGAAGACCTAGCCTCTCCTCTGGTCAGTCTCTGACCATGCTTGCATACCTCCTCACACCTCCCTCTCTGTGGTGTCTCCTGCTATGATCTGAACCAGAAGCACCAACACCTCCATCACCTTCACCTGTAGCCTGGCTCAGTTCTTCCTCCACACTCGAGGTCTTTACTCCCTCAGACTCACTCTCTCTTCTGCATCCTTTGTTTCTTCTCTATGGGTCATTGTCATTGGTGTAAAAACATGTACTAGTATAGTCCAATTGTAAATAAACCCTTCAGTGATCCAATGTCCTCCTTTACCTACTAGATTTTTCTGTTGTCCTTTTCAGCAAATCTTTCCCAAGGAGTTGATACACTCACTGCACTCTTTCTTCATTTAGCTTCTCACTTCTTTATTTCACATGCTTTATAATCTCATGAGTCTAATTCCTGGGTCAAATATCCTTAACTTCTCTCTGGCCAATTCCACTTTACATTTTATGCCCTTATCTTCCATTACCTATCAGTAGCATTTAATGTAATTAACCATCCCCTTTGGAAACACTCTGCTTTCTTTTTTTTTGAAAATTATTTATTTATTACCATTTTAAAGTTGACATATAGTTCATTTACAATGTTGTGTTAATTTCAGGTGTATAGCAGTGATTCAGTTATTTATATATACATATATACTTATTTTTCTTTTTCAGATTATGTTCTACTATAGGATATCACACGATATTGACTATAGATCTCTGTGCTCTGCAGTACGTCCTTGTTGTTTATCTTATAGAGATGTGTATATGTTAATACCGTAAAACTTAATTTATCCCTCCCTTTCACTCCCCACTATTCCCTTTGGTAAGCATAAGTTTGTTTTCTATGTCTGGGCATCTATTTCTGTTTTGTAAATATGTTCATTTGTATCATTTTAAAGATTCCACATGTAAGTAATGTCATATGATAATTGTCTTTCTCTGACTTATTTCACTTCATATGATGATCTCTAGGTCCATTCATGGTGATGCAAATGAAATTATTTCATTCTGTTTTATGGCTAAGTAATATTCCATCATGTGTGTGTGAAGTCTTTTTATCCATCTATCAGTGGACATTTAGGTTGCTTCCATGACTTGTCTATTGTAAACAGTGTTGCTGTGAACACTGGGATGCATATATCTTTTAAAATTATGATTTTCTCTGTCTATTTGCCCCAGAATGGGATAGCTAGATCATATGGTAACTCTATTTTCAGTTTTTCAGAGAACCTCTACACTGTTCTCCATAGCATTGTCACCCTCCTTATTTAACTTATATGCAGAGTACATCATGCAAAATGCCGGGGTGGATGAAGCAGAAGCTGGAATCAAGATTCCTGGGAGAAATATCAATAACCTCAGATATGCAGATGATACCACCTTTATGGCAGAAAGTGAGGAACAACTGAAGAACCTTTTGATAAATGTGAAACAGGAAGTGAAAAATCTGGCTTAAAATTCAACATTCAAAAAACTAAGATCATGGCATTTAGTCCCATCACTTCATGGCCAATACATGGGGAAAAAATGGAAACAGTGACAATCTTTATTTTCTTGGGCTCCAAAATCACTGCAGATAGTGAACGCAGCTATGAAATTGAAAGATGCTTGCTCCTTGGAAGAAAAGCTATGACAGACATAGACAGTGTATTAAAAAGCAGAGACATTACTTTGCTGACAAAAGTCTGTATAGTCAAATCTATGATTTTTCCAGTAGTCATGTATGGATGTGAGAGTTGGACCATAAAGAAGGCTAAGTGCTGAAGAACTGATACTTTCAAACTGTGATGTTGGATAAGACTCTTGAGAGTCTCTTGGACTGCATGGAGATCAAACCAGTCAATCCTAAAAGAAATCAGCCCTGAATATTCATTGGAAGGACTAAAGCTGAAGCTCCAATACTTTGCCACCTGATATGAAGAGTCTACTAATTAGAAAAGACCCTGATGCTAAGAAAGATTGAAGGCAAAAAGAGAAGGCAGTGGCAGAGGATGAGATGGTTATATAGCATCACCAATTCAATGGACATGAATTTGAGCAAACTCTGGGAGATAGTGAAGGAGGAGACAGTAAAGTGAGGAGCCTGGTGTGCTGCAGTCCATGGGGTCATAAAGAGTTGGACATGAATTAGCAACTGAACAACATCAAATGGTTCTTTTCTTTCTACAATGGAAGAGTACTTGTGAAAGGTACTATATGGACTGCAAAGTAGAAAATATTTGCTATCTAGTTATTTATCAAAAATTGTTTTAGCTGATGGACAAGTGTTATATCAGTAGTTGTTTTTTAAAAATCACAATTTTCCTATTAATTAAAATGTAACATCTACCATATATCAATTTCCAATTACATGTTTTGTTTTTACCAGTACTATTTGTTTTGTTCATTGTTCTGTGTATTCTTGGGTCAATACCACTACTTTACTACCATTGTGTTGATTAAAAATGGTGAAAAACAAATTATCTGTCATTATTATCTTTCCAGTTTTCCTAGGGAATTCTCACACAAATAGTTTTCCATATAAAACTCAAAAAAAATTTCCAGTTTATAAACCTGAAATCTTGATTGCCATTAGAGTAAGATGACTTATCGGTTTGGGTGGAATTGTCTTTTTTATGATATTGAATGTCTTTCAGCCCAGGAACACACTATGCCTTAATCTTAGTTATATTTTACTTTGTGTCCTTTTATAAAATTTTATAGCTGTTTTCATATAAGCCCCATAATTTGAAGTTAAATTTAATCTATATTTGTGGTTTTTACAACTTTTGATAACAGGATTTTCCTCTTTTCATATCTATTATTAACATGGAATTGTTAGCATTAAAATCTATCTATTGAACTTGTATTCAAACACCTTATGAAATTGTTTTATCATTTTGAATATGTTTTTGATAGTCTTTTGTACTTTCTAGCAAACCATCAAATAAGGATATTAGTGATATATTTTGTTAGTGACTACTGCTGTTAATCATGACAACTTTCTTACTTCATTTTATTGCTATATTTCTTGTTGGATATTGTTAATTATACTTTGTGGTGTTTGGGGGAATTTCTATTCCTATTTTGCTAATAGTTTTTACTGTGGATGGCATCTAATTTATGTTAGATGTTATTTTACCACATGGTAACATAATCATGTATTCTGCTTTTTTCCTCTTTAATGTGTTGATAAAATTCTATGCTGACAAAATTGCTTAACACTAAATCAGTAGTCATGGAACAAACTTTTCTTAGTTAAAATGTGACATTTAAAAGTATGGTGCTATATTTAGTGTGAGTACAATTTTAATGTGATTATGATTTACCAGGATTTTCTACAATTTATAACAAAAATTTGCTCTAGTTTTCTGTTATCTTTGTTAAGTTTTGACATCACAATCTATGACCTGGGATCAGGTCAGTATGGTCACTCAGTCATGTCGGACTCTTTGCGACCCCATGGACTGCAGCATGCTAGGCTTCCCTGTCTATCACCAACTCCCAGAGCCTACTCAAACTCATGTCCATCACATCAATGATGCCATCCAACCATCTCATCCTCTGTCGTACCCTTCTCCTCCAGCCTTCAATCTTTCCCAGCATCAGGGTCTTTACAAATGAGTCAGTTCTTTGCATCAGGTGGCTCAAGTAGGAGTTTCAGCTTCAGCATCAGTTCTTCCAATGAATATTTCCTTTAGGATTGACAGGTTGGATATCCTTGCAGTCCAAGCTACTCTTCAAGAGTCTTCTTCAATACCACAGTTCAAAAGCATCAATTCTTTGGCACTCAGCTTTCTTTATAGTCCAACTCTCACATCCATACATGACCACTGGAAAAACCAGAGCCTTGACTAGACAGACCTTTGTTGGCAAAGTAATGTCTGCTTTTGAATATGCTGTCTAGGTTGGTCATAGCTTTTCTTCCAAGGAGCAAGGGTCTTTTAATTTCATGGCTTCAGTCACCATTTGCAGTGATTTTGGAGCCCCCAAAAATAAAGTCTGTCACTGTTTCTATTATTTCCCCATCTATTTTCCATGAAGTGACGGGACGTGATCCCATGGTCTTCGTTTTCTGAATGTTGAGTTTTAAGCCAACTTTTTCACTCTCCTCTTTCAATTTCATCAAGAGGCTCCTTAGTTATTCTTCACTTTCTGTTGTAAGGATGGTGTCATCTGCGTATCTGAAGTTATTGATATTTCTCCCGGCAATCTTGATTCCAGCTTGTGCTTCATCCAGCTAGACATTACTCATGATGTACTGTGCATATAAGTTAAATAAGCAGAGTGACAATATACAGCCTTGATGTACTCATTTCCCAATTTGGAACCAGTCTCTTGTCCATATCCAGTTCTGTTACTTCTTGACCTGCATACAGTTAAGATAATTAAAAGAAAATGCTGGTGATGGCAATGATAATAATATTTAGAAAGTTATACAGAATTCAGCTCCAAAGCATTCTGTATTTTATACCTTTTTAAGTAATAGATTTTTATAATTTATGTTTTCTTAAAATGGGTTAATCTTGTTGTTTTTGTTTTTAGTTGCTAAGAAATCATGTCTGACTCTTGTGACCCCATGGACTGTAGCCCACCAGGCTCCCCTGTGCATGGAATTTCTCAGGCAAGAATACTGGAGTAGATTGTGGTTTCCATCTCTAGGTGATCTTCTCGACCCAGAGATTAAACCCACGTCTCTCACATTTCCTGCATTGGCAGACATTCTTTACCACTTATCCACATGAGAAGCCCATGTGGATAAAATCTTATAAATTTATATTTTCACGAGAAGAGCAGTTTTCTTTTTATAGAGTTGAGTTCATATTCTCTTATTACTATGAGCTTCATACACTTACAGGACTTTCTCATTTTTGGTATCTGTGTTGATCAGAATTGCCAGGAGGTTATAGATTGTTTTCTTTTTTAAAAAGGGCTAAGTGCAGTGGAGAAGGAACTGGCAACCCACTCCAGTGTTCTTGCCTGGAGAATCCCAGGGACGGGGGAGCCTGGTGGGCTGCCGTCTATGGGGTTGCACAGGGTCGGACATGACTGAAGCAACTTAGCAGCATCAGTAGCAGGTTTAATAAAATATTTCTTTTAAATATTACGTTTTGTTAATTTTAAGTTTATTTATATTATCTATATTTTATTTTATTTCTATATATATTGCTATTATTTTATATTTATTATTAGTTTAGTAGTTATCTATTATGTAAACTTATTAGTTATCTAGTGGAATTTATCTCTATTATTATCTTTTTCCTAGATTATCTTATATAGCTATTTAATTATTTTTTCCAGTTTTTCATCCTTCTTCTCTTTATTTATAGCTTGCCTATAAGTATAATAAACATTTTTAGGACTACAAATTGCCCACTGAGTACTATTTATCCCATAAGATGGGATAAAAGAATTTCTTCTTTATAAATTTTCATTCCTGATTTGTCTCAATTCTGGTATTTCTGGTATACGTTTGGAGGATATGAATAAATGAATGAAAAAAACCCTGTAATTTCACCTTAAATTTCTTCTTTGAGTAGAAAGAATATTTTTTAGAAGAATATATTTTTTTAGAAGAATACTTCTTAATCCAAGTCGTAGATTTATTTTGATCATTTTTTGTTGTTTTTGAGGATTTCTTGTTATATTCTGTGTAAAGATTTCAGCCTTTATCATTTCTTTCTTTCTTTTAAAATGCTTGATAAACTTAATTTTTTTGCATTATTATTGATTCTTTCCATTATTACTGACTCTTTTCAGATAAGAAGCCAATCAGAGCATGGCAGGGTGGGAGGACTCTTTTCTAGAATTCTCAGAGAGGGTCACATTCACAACTCGCATTACTTCCCATGAGTCTGACAGAGAGAGGCCTCTTTGGTCATGTGCTATGAGCCCAGTGATGTAATCCTGTCAGTACTGTTGGTGTCACCTGCAGATATCTTTACTCTGAGTGTTCCCCATGAGCCTGTGGGTGTCATCTGACCTTCTGGGCAGTTGAGATGTTCACCTGAGAGGCGAATGTCTCCTCATTGAGATGCTGTGGATCCGTAGGCTCTTACCTAGACTCCAGCAGGCAGTCGTAGGGTGGAGACAGGCCAGTAGGGCGGCAGAGGAAGGGATACCTGAGCATTTCCTGCTATCTTTTTTCTAAAGCAATGTAAATGGAGGATTTTCTCCTTGGTGTACATTCCTCCCCCTTCCCCCTCCTCTTGCTCTTCCCCCACCTCCTCCACCACCTCCTTCTCCTCTCTCTCTCCTGCTGCCCCTTCAGTTCTTCCCCTCCTCTTTACTCTTCTCCTCCACCCCTTCCTCTTCTCCCTCCTCCACTTCCCTCTTTCTTCTTTTTCTCCTCCTTTCTTTTTCCTCTCCTCCTCCCCACTTTCTTCTTCTTCTGATATGCTATCCTGCCTGAATTGGTTGGTCTATCTTGCTCTTGCTCTGGTTGATCAGCCTGCTTGGGATACACTGATAATCCATGTTGCATTGAGCCTCATATGTGAACTCTTCTAGGTGTCAGTGTCCCTTTCTCCACTTTTCCAGTCATGAGACTTAGTGGTAATATTTACTACATGCCTGGCAAGGTTCATAATGGGCAGTTTCTATTGTCACTATTTCTATTAATTACTTAGTCACTGCTTTGGCAGTTTACTTTCAGTTGAGCTGTCTCTGTATTTGAGTTAACCCTAATAATAAAGGGATCTCTACCTCCCCTTGACCTTGGAGCTGCTGTTCAATATTCCAGACTAAATGTGTTGATGTGTGGATGGGGGACCATCTGACCTCATCTTGGCTGCTGGCTCCAGTTCTTTGACAAAACAAAACACCCCCAAAAATCTGTCAGGAAAACTCTCTATAGAGGTCATTTGGAAATACAGTGCTACAAACAATATCACAAAATGGATATTATTTAAATTCTGGCTTGGCCAGCGTTAGAGCTTCAGTGTTATTTTAGCAATTTCAGCAGACCTGGGAGTGCAAATAGTTGTAATTAAAGGCTTCCAGTAACAGCCCTGTCAAGTCCTTGTGTGTATCACATTTGGCACATGTTTCAAAGCCGAGAGTGATATTAAATAGGCCATCTGTTGGTTTTCATTAGGTTTTCTCTCATCAACGGCACTATTAAATATAACTGAACCCATTTAAAAAAATTCCCTGACATCTGTGCTTTCAATTGGAACATTGATCAATATTAATAACAATGCTGCTTCACCTGAATTTATTATTAATGAAAAGTTAAATACAGCATAAATATCAATGTTTGCCCTACAATACCTTTAATAGTACTTAGCCAAACAAAGTCAGAGAAAGCGTGCTGCTGTCTTATGAGTAGAGTTAATGAAAATGCCTGGATACAAGTATTCCACTGAATCCTACTGGTGGCCAGCATATTTGCAGCATCTGGGCTAGCACATTTCTCACTGAAAAGACTTACCCTGAAAATTTTACCTGGCAAATTTTACTGTCCTTCAAGTACTGTCTTAGGCATGAGCTCCTCTTGGAAGTCTTCTTTGTCTTTATCAGTGTTGACTTACCGTTGCCTTTCCCTTCCTCCAGTTCTTGAACAAAAGACTTTGATCAAACTTCGCTTTCTTTCATGTTTGTCTCCCCAGGAAGAGCAGAATCATGCTTTATGTATTAAACCCTGTGTATAGTAGGTGCTCAGTTGTAACGAACCAAACAAACAAATGAACAACTGAAATGCAATTTTACCAGAAAGAAGAGAGAAAACTTTACTGAACTCAATAGTTGATGATGACTATATTTTCCCCAATGCACCAACAAGAGGCATGGCAAAAGTAGAAAGATTTATACAATGAGTTCAGTTCAGTCGCTCAGTCGTGTCCGACTCTTTGTGACCTCATGAATTGCAGCACGCCAGGCCACCCTGTCCATCACCAACTCTCGGAGTTTACCCAAACTCATGTCCATCGAGTAGGTGATGCCATCCAGCCATCTCACCTCTGTCGTTCCCTTCTCCTTTTGCCCCCAATCCCTCCCAGCATCAGGGTCTATTCCAATGAGTCAGCTCTTCACCTGAGGTGGCCGAAGTATTGGAGTTTCAGCTTCAGCATCAGTCCTTCCAATGAACACCCAGGTCTGATATCCTTTAGATTGGACTGGTTGGATCTCCTTGAAGTCCAAGGGACTCTCAAGAGTCTTCTCCAACACCACAGTTCAAAAGCATGAATTCTTCGGTCCTCAGCTTTCTTCACAGTCCAACTCTCACATCTGTACATGACCACTGGAAAAACCATAGCCTTGACTAGACGGACATTTGTTGTCAAAGTAATGTCTCTGCTTTTCAATATGCTATCTAGGTTGGTTATAATTTTCCTTCCAAGGAGTAAGCGTCTTTTAATTTCATGGCTGCAGTCACCATCTGCAGTGATTTTGGAGCCCAGAAAAATGAAGTCTGACACTGTTTCCACTATTTCCCCATCTATTTGCCATGAAGTGGTGGGACCAGATGCCATGATCTTCGTTTTCGGAATGTTGAGCTTTAAGCCAACTTTTTCACTCTCCTCTTTCACTTTCATCAAGAAGCTTTTGAGTTCCTCTTCACTTTCTGCCATAAGGGTGGTGTTATCTGCATATCTGAGGTTATTGATATTTCTCCTGGCAATCTTGATTCCAACTTGTGTTTCTTCCAGCCCAGCATTTCTCATGATGTACTCTGCATATAA
>NW_011495032.1:8280619-8296133 GCF_000754665.1 Bison bison bison
AAGAAGCTTTTGAGTTCCTCTTCACTTTCTGCCATAAGGGTGGTGTTATCTGCATATCTGAGGTTATTGATATTTCTCCTGGCAATCTTGATTCCAACTTGTGCTTCTTCCAGCCCAGCATTTCTCATGATGTACTCTGCATATAAGTTAAATAATCAGGGTGACAATATACAGCCTTGACATACTTCTTTTCCTATTTGGAACCAGTCTGTTGTTCCATGTCCAGTTCTAACTGTGGCTTCCTGAGCTGCATATAGGTTTCTCAAGAGGCAGGTCAGGTGGTCTGGTAGTCCCATCTCTTGAAGAATTTTCCACAGTTTATTGTGATCCACACAGTCAAAGGCTTTGGCATAGTCAATAAAGCAGAAATAGATGTTTTTCTGGAAATCTCTTGCTATTTCGATGATCCATCAGATGTTGGCAATTTGATCTCTGGTTCCTCTGCCTTTTCTAAAACCAGCTTGAACATCTGGAAGTTCATGGTTCAGGTACTGCTGAAGCCTGGCTTTGAGAATTTTGAGCATTACTTTACTAGCATGTGAGATGAGTGCAATTGTGCAGTAGTTTGAGCATTCTTTGGTATTGACTTTCTTTGGAATTGGAATGAAAACTGACCTTTTCCTGACCTGTGGCCACAGATGAGTTTTCCAAATTTGCTGGCATATTGAGTGCAGCACTTTAACAGTATTCTTGCCTTGAGAACCCCATGAACAGTATGAAAAGGCAAAATGATAGGATACTGAAAGAGGAACTCCCCAGGTTGGTAGGGGCCCAATATGCTACTGGAGGTCAGTGGAGAAATAACTCCAGAAAGAATGAAGGGATGGAGCCAAAGCAATAACAATACCCAGTTGTGGATGTGACTGGTGATAGACACAATGTCCAATGCTGTAAAGAGCAATATTGCATAGGAACCTGAAATGTTAGGTCTGTGAATCAAGGCAAATTGGAAGTGGTCAAACAGGAGATGGCAAGAATGAACGTCAACATTCTAGGAATCAGCGCACTAAAATGGACTGGAATGGGTGAATTTTAGTCAGATGACCGTTATATCTACTACTGTGGGCAGGAATCCCTTAGAAGAAATGGAGTAGCCATCATGGTCAACAAAAGACTTCGAAATGCAGTACTTGGATGCAATCTCAAAAACGACAGAATGATCTCTGTTCATTTCCAAGGCAAACCATTCAATATCACGGTAATCCAAGCCTATGCCCCAACTAGTAACGCTAAAGAAGCTGAAGTTGAACATTTCTATGAAGACCTACAAGAACTTTTAGAACTAACACCCCCAAAAGATGTCGTTTTCATTATAGGAGACTGGAATGCAAAAGTAGGAAGTCAAGAAACACCTGGAGTAACAGGCGAATTTGGCCTTGGAGTATGGAATGAAGCCGGGCAAAGGCTAATAGAGTTTTGCCAAGAGAACCCTTGGTCATAGCAAACACCCTCTTCCAACAACACAAGAGAAGACTCTACACATGGACATCACCAGATGGTCAACACCAAAATCAGTTTCATTATATTCTTTGCAGCCAAAGATGGAGAAGCTCTATACAGTCAGCAAAAACAAGACTGGGAGCTGACTGTGGCTCAGATCATGAACTCCTTATTACCAAATTCAGACTTAACTTGAATAAAGTGGGGAAAACCACTAGACCATTCAGGTATGACTTAAATCAATTCCCTTATGACTATACAGTGGAAGTGAGAAATAGATTTAAGGGACTAGATCTGATAGACAGAGTGCCCGCTCAACTATGGACGGAGGTCCGTGACGTCGTACAGGTGACAAGGATCAAGACCATCCCCATGGAAAAGAAATGCAAAAAAGCAAAATGGCTGTCTGAGGAGGCCTTACAAATATCTGTGAAAAGAAGAGAAGCAAAAAGCAAAGGAGAAAAGCAAAGATATAAGCATGAATGCAGAGTTCCAAAGAATAGCAAGGAGAGATGAGAAAGCCTTCTTCAGCAATCAATGCAAAGAAATAGAGGAAAACAACAGAATGGGAAAGACTAGAGCTCTCTTCCAGAAAATTAGAGCTGCCAAGGGAACATTTCATGCAAAGATGGGCTTGATAAAGGACAGAAATGGTATGGACCTAACAGAAGCAGAAGATATTAAGAAGAGGTGGCAAGAATACACAGAAGAATGGTACAAAAAAGATCTTCATGACCCAGATAATCACTAAGGTGTGATCACTCACCTAGAGCCAGACATCTTGGAATGTGAAGTGAAGTCAGCCTTAGAAAGCATAACTATGAACAAAGCTAGTGGAGGTGATGGAATTCCAGTTGAGCTATTTCAAATCCTGAAAGATGATGCTGTGAAAGTGCTGAGACCAGATATTAACTCTGAACTGAAGAGTCTACCTTCTTTCTTGTTTCTGTTCTTCCATCTTGCCCTGCAGCCCTAGACCAGTGTTCACTCCTGGCTGTCACATTATTTCTCTTTTAGGGGCTCAAAGACATTTTGTTTCAGTGGAGAAAGTTTAGAGTCTGGGTGAATGCCCTGTATCAGTATCTTTATGCTCTTGTGTGAACTCCTCCTCCTGGGTTATCAGGCACTTGAGGGTGGGGTTGGGTGTAATTTATCGCTGGACTCCTTGTGTCATGCACAGTGTCTGGTTCAAGAAAATGTTGCAAAACCGAATTGAACCCAGCAGAGACAGATACCTGAGTTCAGGTATGTTTGACAGGCCCAGTAAGTCTTCCTTATCTGCTAATTCATGATTTTATTATGTAGATTTTATTGCAATGTAAGCATTTATTATTATTATTCAGGTCTTATAGGGCCAACAGATGAAGAGATTATAGTCACTGAAAAGATAGTTTCCTACTCGAAGTTCCCAGAAGGAGGAGGCATGCTATACCAGCAGTGCCACACAGGGAAACACCAGGGTTGGCTTGGAGGCAGAGGGAGGGAGGAGGAAATGTGAAAAGAAGCTGTCATTGTGGTTCCTGCAGGAAAGAATGAGTAAGGAATTGTAAGTAGTTTTAGGATTGACTAGTTATAAAAGTTCCAACAGCCTCTGGGAGGTGTTGTGGCTGTCTCTAGTTGTCTGGTACCTTGGTACCTGGCTTTGGGTGATTGGGTGATAAGTTGATCAAGTAGATAGCAACCTAGAGTAAGAGCTCAATAAATGAGGTCTTTGGGGTGGATGTGGAGCCTGGATCTGCTGCTTTGCACATGTAAGTCACAGATTAGTTGTTTGCTGTCTCTAGGAAAAGATTGGAGATAGGAGAGACAGTGTCCTCAGGGTCAATAAGACTCCAGATGCCAAAACATCAAAATCAAAAGACAGCGGAATACATTCATCTATTTGTTCAACAAGCATTTCCTGAATGACTGCTACCACCAGGCCATTGTGTTGGAGAGTCAGTGTTGAATAGTCCCAAGCCCTCCCCTTGCGGTGTTCACAGTCATGTGAGAACTGGGGAGATAGTCACTGCACAGAATGACGGAGCTGTGACAGAGAACATAATAGGGTTGCCCAATGTGGACTAGGGGTTAAGAGTAGGGAATATTCCTGGGGGAACTGAAATGATTATTATAAGTAAGATTTTACCAAGTAGGGTGGGGTGGAAGGCAGTAGCAGTAGCGTTAGAGGTCATCTAAAAGCCAGCATGCCTTAATATTTTAAAGTTCCCTTAAGGACTGGGTGAATGTCTTCACTGGAACAGTTGCTGGGAGAAGAGACAGTTAGAGAAGGCCCTTTATATGAGAGGCAGCCTTTTCTCCTTACCCAGGTCTGATTGATTTGGAAGGTGTCATGAGAAGGTGCATGTCAGGGGATTTCAGCAACAGCTTGTATTCATCTAGTGCTTTCTTCATGCTGCATGCTTATTTTCTCTTCTTACACACAACTTTTGACTAAAGAAGGGCACATATATTTATATTTCTGTACTGTATTTCATTGTAATTATATGTTTAATAAAACACATATACAACTAAGTTGGGCTCCTTGAGCTAATGAAACTTTGTTGTTTTCTTCATCTATTTAATTTCAGACTTGCCAGAGTCAATTTTAGACTCTGGCCATAAATATACACATCTATGAAGACGAAGAGAAAGAAGGAAGATGGGCCATTAGAGGAGGGAGGGTCAGGAGGAGGGAGGGTCAGGAAAAGGAAGTAGGGATTCTTTGATTCCAGAAACTTTCCATGACTTAGCGTCTCATCAAGCTGAGAGTGTCTGCTATGCACAAGTGTCTGTTATTGATATGGATGCTCCTTGCCAAGAGAATAGGAGGGGGTAATATTTAAAGAGCATTTTGTGGTTATTAAATGACATATGCAACATACTTAGGAAAGTATCTGGCACTTCATAAAAGAGAACGATAAAATGGTAATTGTCATTATTGTCAATATTGTCCTTACTATCTTTTCATATGTGAACACCTACAATGTACACAGAAATCGATTTGTTCAATTTTGGAGGGGATGAAGAGACACTGTAAAGATGCAATACATTTAAGTCTTTAAGCCATTTTTGTGTGTGGTGTTAGGAACTGTTCTAGTTTCATTTGTTTACATGTAGCTGTCATTTTCCTAGCACCACTTATTGAAGAGGCAGTCTTTTCTCCATTGTATGTTCTTACCTCCTTTGTCAAAGGTGCCTATATGTGCTTGGGTTTATCTCTGGGCTTTCTATCTTGTTCCATTGGCCTATGTTTCTGTTTTTGTTCTAGAACCATGTTGTCTAGATGAATGAATAAAGAAGATGTGATACATATATACAATGGAATATTGCTCAGCCTTAAAATGAATGAATTTGTGTTCATTCTAGTGAGACAGATAGACCTAGAACCTGTTATAAAAAGTGAAGCAAGTCTGAAAAAGAAAAATAAATATCATATATTAACATATATATATATATTTGGAATCTAGAAAAATGGTATTAATGAACCTATTAATGGGGAAGAAATGGAGATACAGATATAGAGAATGGACTTGTGGACACAGTGGGGGAAGGAAAGAGTGGGATGAACAGAGAAAGTAGCATCAACATATATATACTACCATGTAAAATAGATAGCTAACACAGGGAGTCCAATTTTACACTCTGTGGTGACCTAGAGGGGTGGGATTGGGGAGGGGAGGGAGAATCAAGAGGGAGGGATTTAAGCCTTAGATTTTTGAAAGGCTGTTTAATGATGTTACATAGCATTCAATACCAGGTAAACCT
Source organism: Bison bison bison (assembly GCF_000754665.1). Classification (NCBI taxonomy): domain Eukaryota; kingdom Metazoa; phylum Chordata; class Mammalia; order Artiodactyla; family Bovidae; genus Bison; species Bison bison. The sequence goes on from NW_011495032.1 coordinate 8,285,807, forward strand.
AGACAGTGTATTAAAAAACAGAGATATGATTTTGCTGACAAAGGTTCATGTGGTCAAAACTATGGTTTTTCCAGTAGTCATGTATGGATGTGTGAGTTAGATTATAAAGAAGGCTGAGTGCTGAAGAATTGATGCTTTTGAACTTTGGTGCTGGAGAAGACTTATGAAAGCCCCTTGGACAGCAAAGAGATCAAATTAGTCAATCCTAAAGGAAATCAACCCTGAATATTCATTGGAAGGACTGATGCTGAAGTGCCAATACTTTGACCACTTGATGTGAAGAGCCGACTCACTGGAAAAGACCCTGATACTGGGAAAGATTGAAGGCGTGAGAAGGGAATGATAGAGAGTGAGATGGTTGGATGGTGTCACTGACTCAATGGACATGAGTTTGAGCCAACTCCAGGAGATAGTGAAGGACAGGGAATCGTGGCATGCTGCAGTCCACTGGGTTGCAGAGTCAGACATAACTGAGCGACTGAACAACAACAAAAGCCAAGGAACATGTGCTGAGTGATAGTTTCAGTGCAGAGGAGGACAGCTTACAGATGAGTGGTTAGGGAAGACCTCGTGGGTTTAGTGTATGCCCTGGCTTGCTTCACATACTTTGTAGGAAAAGATGCAAAGGAACCAATAGAAAACACAATGTTCTAAAGAGATACATCTGATTTGGTGATGGGTGTTAATTGGAAATTTTTAAACAAAATAATTTTTCTTTAAGATATCATATATTAATTTTTAATGTTATTAATTCTTAACACAGCGTCTCTTGTTTAGGGTGCAAGTTTTGATTTTCTACTTATTTGGCGTCTCAAATAATATCCTCACATTTGATGTTTTTCAGTGCATGCATGCATGCTAAGTCACCTCAGTCATGTTCAACTCTTTGCAACCTTATGGACTGTAGGCTGCCAGGCTCCTCTGTCCCTGAGCATTCTTTAGGCAAAAATACTGGAGTGGGTTTCCATGCCCTTCTCCAGGGGATCTTCTTGACCCAGGGATTGAACCAACATCTTTTTTGTCTCCTGCATTGGCAGGCAGGCTCTTTACCACTAGCATGATCTGGGAAGCCAGTGATTTTCAGCAATATTTTAAAAACATGTTAAGAAAACAGAGACATCTTTAGAGTCAATGTAAAATTCTCTGATGAAATCCAGCATTGATAAGAGGCAATGCCTAAATGTTTTTGTGAACTTCCTACAATTGGGCACACAACTGAAGATACACTTACCACTTTATAAAAGAGTGTAAGTTGTGTGCTATCTAATAAACTTCTTCTCTAATGGAAAATTGAGTTAAAGAAAAAGCTATTGAAACATAAAGTTATTTTAGTGGCATCTATCATATCTTTTGGGGTTATGTTGGGGTCATTGTGTTATTATAACACCAGGATTGGATTAACTTTGATAACATATATTTTCAATTCAGGACAAAAAATTATAGAACAGTTTGCCTTGTGTTAGTTATTCAGATAATTGGGATAAGAAGATTTTTGGACTTTATTTTCCTTGAGTAATTGCTGACCCCTCATTTTCCTCTGTTTGTAAATGGACAAAAAGATTTCCTGAGATCCTAAACTGGGTTCTTTTGTGAGTGTAGCATTGTACAGAATGGTGTTTGGGGTCTGCTGGAGGTGTGTTTACACAGGGTTTCAAGAGTTGCAAAGAAGAACAAGCAACTTGATGCTTAGAGTTTGGACAGAGAGAAGAGTCTTGGGGTGGAAATCCCCAAGCTATAATCAATGATTTTTCAAGCAGATATAATATCAGCCTCAAAGGGAGATCATTTTAAAGTATAGATTTCAGGATTCCAGATCCTGAAACATTCTGATTCTGTAGGTCTGGAGGTTGGGAAAATGATAGTCTTCTAAAAGGACCACCACAAACAAGTCTTCTAAGAAGTTCTGGTTGCTAATGATTCTAACAGCACCTCTCAGGCAAGAACTAAATGTGAAAGGTACTTTCCCTGAGGGAAGGGACAGTAAGGGCTCCTGAACTTGTGAGGGATGTATGGACAAGTCCTCACTCATACCTCCAGCCCGTGCATCCTCTGAAAAATGTTGGGGTCCTAGAAATGTCTTTCAAAGGCTAGTGGAGCATATTGCTTTCTACAGTCCCCCAGATGTGGAAACAGAGATTTGAAAAGTCCAGAACCTCAAGAGGGGGCCTTTGTTTGACTCTTAGAGCCAACTGAATATGCATGGGAGGGTTGGAGTTCTAAGGATGTGTGCGTGAGCTGTGGCCACGACATATAGCTACTACAAACGTGCTTCAGCTGGAAGCAAGGGTAATTACAATAGTCAAAGACATCATAACAATGTGAATCAAAATGCAAACTTTCATATTAACTGCTTTAACTAAATGAATTTAAAAATCATGACAGTAAGATAATCACTTATGTACACTCACAGCATTATGTACCAGATACTGAATATTCATATTTTGTATCCAGTCATTCCAACTCTAGGAATCTATCCTGGGGAATCATCAGAAATACATCTATGTACTAAGATATTTTCCAAAATGTTATTCATAACATTTCCTGTTATTCACAACAGGAAACAGATGTCCTAGATGGTTTGGTAAATGAAGGCATGCTCTTTAAGAAGATATCAAACGACCACTAAAATATTTATTAAAATATAGGATATGAGATATCTCTCTTGACAGGATCATAGAGGAAGAAAAAAGCAGAGCATGAGAAAGTGTCCTACGTTGTTAACATGGACACACACACACACACACACAAATAAATTATTGGAAAAAACTATGTCAACAGATGCCAAGGGAGGACTTTCTTCAAATTTGACATGGTGACTCTTTCTCAGCCATAGATCTCACCTTGATATTGCTTAAAGAAGCCAACTGTTACTTCTCTGTCTATAGTGAGTTCTTGTCATTACCACGATTTTGTTACTGAATTAAGTTGTATGGACTCTCCTCGAGTTCTTTTGCCTTTCAAGTTTATGAAGCTAAATCATGAATCCAAAGGTAAGATCCATGCTACACAAGCTTTGTTCGATGACCAAAGAATGGAGAAGTGGGAACTAAATTCACAGATCAACTTCTGGACCATGAGGCAAGAGAAGTTTGATTTTAAAGAATAAAGTTGAAAGAAGGAGGAATGAGGCTATTTATCCATTTTTGTCCTTAATTTCTGGTTCTACTGCTAATATGCTAATGTAGTAAAACCAGCATCTAATGAGACTTGGGGTCTGTTGGAGGTCAGATTCCTCACCCTCTTGGTCCCAGGTGGTTCCATCTGTATTTTGTTTGTTTGTCTCTCCCTATAACTTCATTTCTTATCTCTGGACCATTAAAGACTTAAAGATTTATATTGACTTCTGCTAAAAGTTAGGGTTGGGAATTTTGAGCAAGGACCTGGTGCAGCAGCTCTAGCAACTATTCTTCAAAACACTGTTCTTATCATTTATAGAAAGAAAATTACATTTATCTAATAATATTGATATAGGTTTTGCTCTTGAAAAACTGTGCTGCTTAGGATGAAAAGTATTTCTGCTTTACTCACTACCGTTTATTTGGGGGTTGACCCAGGTTGGTCCTGAAGCAGTGGGCACTCAATGAATTAGCATTTTCTATATCACATTAGCTGACAGCATCTGTACTCTCCCTATGTATTATATATTATATGTATATGGGGTTTACGAGGTGGCACTAGTGGTAAAGAACCCACCTGCCGTGGGTTGGATCCCAGGGTCGGGAATATCCTCTGGAGGAGGAAGTGGCTACCCACTCCAGTATTCTTGCCTGGAGAGTCCCATGGACAGTGGAACCTGGTGGGCTACAATCCATAGGATTGCAAAGAGCTGTACAGAACTGAAGCGACTTAGCATGCATATACACACATATATATATATGTAATTTTCCACTCAATTCCACAGTCTCTGGTATTCCATATTTGATATTTGAGATTTGCTTTCATTGCTTTACTTTTCTTTAAGCTTTTAAAAAATATACATTCTTCTGATAAATAGCAGATGGAGTAAGGTAGTACATGACGTATCAATAGTTACGTATACCTTAGCAGGAAATAATTTCTCAGTACTTTTTTTTCCCTGTAAATGGTATCAGTCTATAAAAGAAAGGACAGCTCTGATGAATCAGGGAAGGAGCCTTATTTTTTGGACTTCAAGTTTGCCCTGATGGCCTCAGTCATGACTGGGCCCTGCCAAGGACAGCCAAACAGCCCCAAGAGGTGTGACCAGAAAGGAAGATGGAAGGGGTCAAAGTAGATATTTATTTTCTCAGCTTTGGTTGAGAGCTAACCTTTTCTATGGATGTTTGTAAAAAGGAAGGAGAAGGGTGCATGGTGATTGGGAGTGGGGAAAATGTTAGAAAGTGGTGGGGATATAAACAGATAGAAATTATAATGGAAGCTCAACATTTCATCCTAAAAATTGTTCTGAAATAAGTGCATCCACGGTTGTTATTTCCACTTACCAAAAATATCTAATCTGACTAACATGCTAATTTATTTTTCTCAAGTTTATTTAAAATTTCTTTTCCATAATTTGGAATCTGACTCTAGAAAAGATGTCAATTCAACTCGACAACATGTGAGCATTCTTATTTCCTTACAGAAGCCAAAGACTCAGAGTTCACTTTGGTTTGGTTCCTAGATCACTTTTTCTTAGGGAAACACAAGGATAAACAAACTGAGGTACTTGGATGTGTCCATCTCCCTCCATCCCCTCCTCCTTCCTCACCTTCCTTTCTCCCTCTTTCCTTATCTCTCTTCCTTATTCTCTTTTTTCTCCTTTCTACTCTCAGGTTGTAGTTAAGATTTAAGTTGAAGCAGATGAACAAAACAGATTGGAGACATTAACCTTAGGCTATCTTTGCCTCTGAAATTAGCATCGGCTCTGGGTGTGAATGACTGTTGATTCCTATGTTAAAGAAACCTGCAATTTCTCAAAAATTGGAAGAATATTATGAGCACCTTAAACCTGCAGAGAGTTTCATTAATTACAGCTCCTGGACAAATATTTCTTACAGTAAAATCGACACATGAAGAAATGCTGATTTTAAGTCTTCACTGGCATGCCAGTGTTGATGATTAATGTCTATTCTACTTCTTTAATGAGAGACCTCACATGTGAATTAGGCCGGATCACAGAGATGATTCATCTCTTCCCTGCTAGAAGGCAAGGTGTGTTTTCTGCTAAAGAGGAAAGAGAAATTTGCTTTTACCTACTCCGTACTCCCAGCAAAGCCTTCTGGCATTCAGTTGTAACACATCCATCTCTTTCAACATGTTGCATCTCATCTAGTTTCTGCAATAATCTCCTAATGGTCTTCCCTCTCTCCAGTTCTCTGGTTTGCTATGGACTGATTTATGCCTGCTACCCAAACATTATTATTAAGATCGTCCCCATTTATGCTCAGATGTGCCTTGGTTTGGATGATAATTGTACAGTCACCCTATGATTTGAACTGTATCCACCTTTCCAACCTCATCTTTCACTTCACGTCTTTGTGCTTGCTGTACTTGCTCTTGTTCCCTTGGATAATTTTATATTTTCTGAGGCCTTTCAGTGTATGTTCTTTAGCCTGGCACAATGTCTTCTTCATCTCCCTATCTCAGCTCTGAAATTACTTCCAAAGCTTTCCTGACTTCACTAATCTAATTCAGGGCTCATCATTCAAAGGGTTTCTTAGCATTTACCAGAGTTATAAGTCCACAATTATTGTGACTACTTCATTGATGCTAATTCTCCCATTAGATTCTATCAGTCCCCAAATTTTATTTCCTCCTTTAGAGGAGGGAAAAATGTTTTAGAGAGATTAAAAAATTGATGTGCGGTAATCGAGTGAGTATCTGAACCTCAGTTCTGCCTAACTCTGTCATTTCTATTTCCTGATAGAGGTCTTAAGCCGGAAGAGCTAAAGATGAAGTGTCTGGTTGACAATGACCCTGTATTGCAATATCTTCTGTATCTCTTTGGCATTAAAAGCAATTTCCAATAAATATTTTCAAGTTCTGAAAAGCCTTAAGATTGCTCAGCTGAAAAATTCACACTTTTCAGTGACATCACAATGCATCCCTTATTAGCGGGGAATCTCTTTATCCTTTTTATCATTCCTCTATTGGTGGCTCACCAATAGCAATTGGCAATGCTGGCAATTGGTGAACTGGCAATGAGGTGGCTCATCTCATCCCTCACTAATGGGTCCTTGAAGAGAAGAATTTCTGGTGCTGGAAATAAGAAGAAAGATTTGCCCCTATAGAAAAAACCTAGAGAGGAAGGAATATGTGGGGGGAATCATATGGGGCTTTAATCACATGGTCTCTCTGCGAAATCTCATGGACAGCAAATTCTACTTCCTGTCCCTCCTGGGAACCTGGTTAAGGTACATTTCCCAGCCTCCATTCCAGTGAGGAGAAGCACTGTGATTGACTTCTGACCAAGTAGAAATAGGGAGATGGGATGTGAGTCATTTCTATGATATAAAATCCTGCTTGCCATTTTCCATATTTCATGCACTGGAAAAGTAATGAAATTGAGTGCATACCTTGACCAAATCCAGAACTCAAAATCCCAATTTCCTCTTGATTTGCCTGCATAAATAGAAGCGCTGGTCAACTCCTTTTACACCTGATTTTAATCATCCTTACTCCCAGCCCTGATTCTGCTGTTAGTAGAAGTGTAAATTAATGTAACATTGTGGGAGATAATTCCCTATGGGCTTCTTGTGTTTCTGTAAGTTTTGTAAGCAGAGACATTGATAGCTTCTGTTTCAGACAGTTTCTTCAAGGATGCTTGTAAAGCAAACTGCCTTGTAAATATATAATGTTTTCCCCCTGGAGAAGATGCCTGATTAGTTTACTGTCTGGGATAATAAACTATTGTATACTTCTGGCTCAAAGATTGAGCAGGTTTGTTGTGACCTTTTAGAACACTGAGGGTTTCCTAAGATCAAGGTTTCACTGCATGTGTAGAATTTACCTGGGCCACTGCATTGCCCCTGTGGGCTTTGTGTGTGTGTGTGTGTGTGTGTGTGTGTTTGTGGGGGGCACGTGATCAGCAGGTCCAACTTGAACATGAAACCCATGCTGCCTGTTATGATGTGATTGATAATGATGAGTCTTTTATCCAGGAGTCTCATGTTTTCTGGCATCTATGAAACTGTGGCAGGATAATCTATTATGAAGGTAAAATCTCAGTCTCTTCACAGTTCTTGACAGCATTTGTTGAGAACAATTTGAACGTATCAGTGAATTTAAAATCCATTGATACTACAGTTTCATCCTCCGAAAATTTCTTGCAGAAAAATTTGTGTATTCAAATAAAAATACAAAGTTATTTCAGGGCAGAGTCTGATACTAAGAAATTAAAAACAGCCTGATCATTTTAGTACAAACATACCTAATTTAATGATAGGCATTCCTAATTTGACTACAATTCAGCAACTAGAATAAGGGAACTCTTTACGAGCTGACACAGGACTTTTCCCATGATTCATTTTTTTCACTGGAAAAAGCAAATTATACCACAATACTATGAATTTTGGACTCATTGTCTATTCACTTTTTCACCTATCAAGCATTTATTGGGCATTTGCTATATACCAGGATACATGCTGATATCTCACAGGCAATACTAACAACACCCCTGAGAGGAAACCAGAGAGTAAACAATGATAAGAGCAAAAAATAAGGCAATCATCGGGCTATGGAAATATATTCAAATGATAGAAAGCCAAGGAGGCTGCTTTAGGTGGGGTGGAAATAGAAATATATAGTTTCAAAGGGATTCTAAGGTATCATTTGAGATGGTACCACAAGTTTGGAAATAAGTTAGCCAAGCAGGTATAGGGGAAGAATATTAGAGTCAGAGCCTCAGAGAAGAAAAAAGGTTTCTTGTGTTTGAGGATGAAAAAGGATCCAATGATGATCAGATGAGTTTGGTCATGAGGAAAGATGGTAACACTGAGGGCCATCATAATATGTTTTGTTGTTCAGTTGCTAAGTCATGTATGACTCTTTGCGACCCCATTGACTGCAGCACTCCATGTTTCCCTGTCCCTCACCATCTCCCAGAGTTCACCCAAGTTCATGTGCATTGAATCAGTGATGCTATCCAGCCATCTCACCCTTTGCTGCCCTCTTCTCCTTTTGCCTTCAAACTTGCCTAACATCAGGGTCTTTTCCAGTAAGTCAGCTCTTCTCATCAGGTGGCCAAATTATTGCAGTTTCAGCTTTAGCATCAGTCCCTCCAATAGGTATTCAGGGTTGATTTCCCTTAGGATTGACTAGTTTGATCTCTTTGCTGTCCAAGGAAGTCTCAAGAGTCTTTTCCAACAACACAATTTAAAAGTATCAAATTCTTTGGCACTCAGTCTCCATAGCTTTGACTATATGGACCTTTGTCAGCATAGTGATGTCTTTGTTTTTTATTTTTTATTTTTTTAATTTTATTTTTAAACTTTACATAATTGTATTAGTTTTGCCAAATGTCAAAATGAATCCGCCACAGGTATACATGTGCTCCCCATCCTGAACCCTCCTCCCTCCTCCCTCCCCATACCATCCCTCTGGGTCGTCCCAGTCACTAGCCCCAAGCATCCAGTATTGTGCATCGAACCTGAACTGGCATCTCGTTTCATACATGATATTTTACATGTTTCAATGCCGTTCTCTCAAATCTTCCCACCCTCTCCCTCTCCCATAGAGTCCATAAGACTGTTCTATACATCAGTGTCTCTTTTGCTGTCTTGTACACAGGGTTATTGTTACCATCTTTCTAAATTCCATATATATGCGTTATTATACTATATTGGTGTTTTTCTTTCTGGCTTACTTCACTCTGTATAATAGGCTCCAGTTTCATCCACCTCATTAGAACTGATGCAAATGTTTTATTTTTAATGGCTGAGTAATACTCCATTGTGTATATATACCACAGCTTTCTTATCCATTTATCTGCTGATGGACATCTAGGTTGCTTCCATGTCCTGGCTATTATAAACAGTGCTGCGATGAACATTGGGATACACGTGTCTCTTTCCCTTCTGGTTTCCTCAGTGTGTATGCTCAGCAGTGGGATTGCTGGATCATAAGACAGTTCTATTTCTAGTTTTTTAAGGAATCTCCACACTGTTCTCCATAGTGGCTGTACTAGTTTGCATTCCCACCAACAGTGTAAGAGGGTTCCCTTTTCTCCACACCCTCTCCAGCATTTATTATTTGTAGACTGTTGGATCACAGCCATTCTGACTGGTGTGAAATGGTACCTCATTGTGGTTTTGATTTGCATTTCTCTGATAATGAGTGATGTTGAGCATCTTTTCATGTGTTTGTTAGCCCTCTGTGTGTCTTCTTTGGAGAAATGTCTGTTTAGTTCTTTGGCCCATTTTTTGATTGGGTCATTTATTTTTCTGGAGTTGAGCTGTAGGAGTTGTTTGTACATTTTTGAGATTAGTTGTTTGTCAGTTGCTTCATTTGCTATTATTTTCTCCCATTCTGAAGGCTGTCTTTTCACCTTGCTAATAGTTTCCTTTGATGTGCAGAAGCTTTTAAGGTTAATTAGGTCCCATTTGTTTATTTTTGCTTTTATTTCCAATATTCTGGGAGGTGGGTCATAGAGGATCCTGCTGTGATGTATGTCAGAGAGTGTTTTGCCTATGTTCTCCTCTAGGAGTTTTATAGTTTCTGGTCTTACATTTAGATCTTTAATCCATTTTGAGTTTATTTTTGTGTATGGTGTTAGAAAGTGTTCTAGTTTCATTCTTTTACAAGTGGTTGACCAGTTTTCCCAGCACCACTTGTTAAAGAGATTGTCTTTAATCCATTGTATATTCTTGCCTCCTTTGTCAAAGATAAGGTGTCCATATGTGCGTGGATTTATCTCTGGGCTTTCTATTTTGTTCCATTGATCTATATTTCTGTCTTTGTGCCAGTACCATACTGTCTTGATAACTGTGGCTTTGTAGTAGAGCCTGAAGTCAGGTAGGTTGATTCCTCCAGTTCCATTCTTCTTTCTCAAGATTGCTTTGGCTATTCAAGGTTTTTTGTATTTCCATACAAATTGTGAAATTATTTGTTCTAGCTCTGTGAAGAATACTGTTGGTAGCTTGATAGGGATTGCATTGAATCTATAAATTGCTTTGGGTAGTATACTCATTTTCACTATATTGATTCTTTCAATCCATGAACATGGTATATTTCTCCATCTATTAGTGTCCTCTTTGATTTCTTTCACCAGTGTTTTATAGTTTTCTATATATAGGTCTTTAGTTTCTTTAGGTAGATATATTCCTAAGTATTTTATTCTTTCCGTTGCAATGGTGAATGGAATTGTTTCCTT
>NW_011495032.1:8296345-8319735 GCF_000754665.1 Bison bison bison
GGGATTTCTGTGTGTTGATTTTATATCCTGCAATTTTACTATAGTCATTGATTAGTTCTAGTAATTTTCTAGTGGAGTCTTTAGGATTTTCTATGTAGAGGATCATGTCATCTGCAAATAGTGAGAGTTTTACTTCTTCTTTTCCAATTTGGATTCCTTTTATTTCTTTTTCTGCTCTGATTGCTGTGGCCAAAACTTCCAAAACTATGTTGAATAGTAATGGTGAAAGTGGGCACCCTTGTCTTGTTCCTGACTTTAGAGGAAATGCTTTCAATTTTTCACCATTGAGGATAATGTTTGCTGTGGGTTTGTCATATATAGCTTTTATTATGTTGAGGTATGTTCCTTCTATTCCTGCTTTCTGGAGAGTTTTTATCATAAATGGATGTTGAACTTTGTCAAAGGCTTTCTCTGCATCTATTGAGATAATCATATGGTTTTTATTTTTCAATTTGTTAATGTGGTGTATTACATTGATTGATTTGCGGATATTGAAGAATCCTTGCATCCCTAGGATAAAGCCCACTTGGTCATGGTGTATGACCTTTTTAATGTGTTGTTGGATTCTGATTGCTAGAATTTTGTTAAGGATTTTTGCATCTATGTTCATCAGTGATATTGGCCTATAGTTTTCTTTTTTTGTGGGATCTTTGTCAGGTTTTGGTATTAGGGTGATGGTGGCCTCATAGAATGAGTTTGGAAGTTTACCTTCCTCTGCAATTTTCTGGAAGAGTTTGAGCAGGATAGGTGTTAGCTTTTCTGTAAATTTTTGGTAGAATTCAGCTGTGAAGCCATCTGGACCGGGGCTTTTGTTTGCTGGAAGATTTTTGATTACAGTTTCAATTTCCATGCTTGTGATGGGTCTGTTAAGATTTTCTATTTCTTCCTGGTTGAGTTTTGGAAAGTTGTACTTTGGGTTTGTCATAACCTTCCATCTAAGAAGAAAGTGTCTTCTAATTTCATGGCTGCAGTCACCATCTGCAGTGATTTTGGAGCCCAAGAAGAGAAAATCTGTCACTGCTTCCACTTTCCCCCCATCTATTTGCTATTAAGCGATGGGACTGGATGCCATGATCTGAGTTTTTTGAATGTTGGGTTTTAAGCCACCTTTCTCACTCTCCTGTTTCACCTTCATCAAGAGGTTCTTTAGTTCCTCTTTACTTTCTGCCATAAGGGTAGTGGCATCTGCATATCTGAAGTTATTGATATTTCTCCCGGCAATCTTGATTCCAGCTTGTAACTCATCCAGCCCAGCATTCCCCATGATGTTCTCCGCATATCAGTTAAATAAACAGGGTGACAATATACAGCCTTGAAGTACTCCTTTCCCAATTTTGAACCAGTCAGTTGTTCCATGTAAGGTTCTAACTGTTGCTTCTTGACTTGCCTACAGGTTTCTCAGGAGGGAGGTAAGGTGCTCTGGCATTCTGAGCTCTTGAAGAATTTTCCACAGTTTGTTGTGATCCACATAGTCAAAGATTTTAGCGTAGTCAATGAAACAGAAGTAGATGTTTTAATGGAATTTCCTTGCTTTCTCTATGATCCAATAAATGTTGACAATTTGATCTCTGGTTCTTCTGCCTTTTCTAAAACCAGGTTGTATATCTGGAAGTTCTGTTGAAGACTTGCTTGAAGGATTTTGAGTATAACCTTATTAGCATGGGAAGTGAGCACAACTGTGTGGTACTTTGAACATTCTTTGGCATTGCCCTTCTTTGGTGTTGAGATGAAACTGACCTTCTCCAGTCCTGTGGCCACTGCTGGGTTTTACAAATTTGCTGACATATTGAGTGCAGCACTTTTAGTATTTTAAATAGCTCAGCTGGAATTCCATCACCTCCACTAGCTTTACTAGTGGAGTAATAGGTAGTAATGCTTCCTAAGGCCCACTTGACTTCATACTCCAGGATGTCTGGCTGTATGTGAGTGACCACACCATCATGGTAATCAGGGTCATCAAGTGGGGTTGATGAAAGGAGTTTTTAGATATCGTTTGAGATAAGATATTTGGAAGCAACCAAAAAAAAAAAAAAGCATGTTAGGGCAGTGATAGGATCTGGTTTTCTTATATAAATGATCATTCTGACTGCTATATGAAAAACAGACTTTATGATAGTCTCTTTCTATAAATGTATATGTATATATGCATATATATGCATATAGCCCTCCCTGGTGCTCAGACAGTAGACAGTAAAAAGTCTGCCTGCAATGCGGGAGACCCAAGTTCGATCACTGGGTTACAAAGATCCCCTGGGGAAGCATTTGGCTACCCACTCCAGTATTCTTGTTTGGAGAATTCCATGGACAGAGGAGCCTGCTAGGCTACAATGTATGGGGTCACAGAGTCAGACACGACTGAGTGACTTTCCTTTTCTTTTTCCATATATGTATACACACATGCATATACACATATTTATATACAAACATACATGTCCTTATTTTATGTAGAGGGAACAGCTTATGGTTTTGGGGGATTAATTGGGAGAACCTTAATACTTATTGCATCATAAAAAAATAAGGAAACACATTCTGAATATTAATAGGAAAAGATGGGGAAGGTAGAATTTCTGGAGCCAGGTTATATACAAAACCAAGATAAATTTTCCTCCAATAGGTATTAAAATCTCTTAAATTTTTTGATCTTACTTGTTTCTTTCTCACCAGAGGTGACAATATTAGCATTGCTTAGAAAATAACCTGTCTACACGCATGTACATGTTTACAAAAGCCATTGGTTTCTAGCATATGAATATTAATTGCCATCTTTGAAAAGAGATCAAGGGAGGAAAAAAGAGCCACAGAGAATATAGTCATGCAATCTTGTTTTGGATGAGTTATTAAACTGGAAGCTGAAATAAAAACCTAGGTTGAAAATGACCTGGTCAAGGAAATACTTATGAGATCTTCTGATAAACTCTGACAAAGATGGTATTAAGAGAAAGATCCTTTACAATGAAAAGACTTTAAAAGTTGCAAAATATAAATTCAATGTTTTTCCTACTGTCAGTAAAAAAATCAATATATATGTCTTCTCTCATAAATACATAATTCTAGCAGTTCAATGTTATGGCCATTTCTCACAAAACCATGTTTTGATTTGATAATATAATTACAGTAGAATGAAAGCTCCTTGTTGATGCTGAGATGTTATTTATACATCTACAAGCTCCCTGTTTAGAATGAACCTTGTTCTTGACCTAAATACTGCAAGGTTATTGATAGCTATCCTGGAAGTCTCACTAATCTATTTACTGAAATTTCATTATCCCAAACTGTCATAGACACAACCACTTCCACTCTCATTCTTACTCCAAGTTAGTGACTCATATCAGGGAACAAATGTCATGTTCTTTTTAGGCAATGGAATAAAAAGAAAACTAACTAATATGGAAGTAAATTGGCTAATTGCTAATGTTTGAACATGTTCAGCTAATATTGGGAGCTTTCAGCCAGTGCAGTGATGAGGGCAGATCACTCTAGTAGCTGTCACTGGTTTTGTGTTTTCCTCTGATGTTGAAGGTGGGGGGCCTGTTATATCTAGGATGAAGTGAAGTCGCTCAGTTGTGTCCGACTCTGCGACCCCATGGACTGTAGCCTACCAGGCTCTTCTGTCCATGGAATTTTCCAGGCAAGAATACTGGAGTGGGTTGCTGTTTCCTTCTCCAGGAGATCTTCCTGACCCAAGGATTGAACCTGGGTCTCCTGCATTGTAGGTAGACACTTTACCATCTGAGCCATCAGGGAAGTCCTATATCTAGAATGCTGCTGCTGCTGCTAAGTCACTTCAGTCGTGTCCGACTCTGTGTGACCCCATAGATGGAAGCCCACCAGGCTCCCACAGTCCCTGGGATTCTCTAGGCAAGAACACTGGACTGGCCACCATTTCCTTCTCCAGTGCGTGAAAGGGAAAAGTGAAAGTGAAGTCACTCAGTCGTGTCCGACTCTTAGCGACCCCATGGACTGTAGCCTACCAGGCTCTGCCATCCATGGGATTTTCCAGGCAAGAGTACTGGAGTGAGGTGCCATTGCCTTCTCCAATATCTAGAATAGGCAGCAGTAATTGTCAGAGTCTTGGGATTTATTTATGGATTAATTAGAGAAACTACTGAATATCTTCTATGTTCCAGGCACTATACAGAATGAGTGAAATATGTTTTTGACTCTGTTCTGGTGTCTAATCATCTTTCATTTGGTTTTTCACCAAGTTGGATATACCACACTTACTTTTTCAAAATTTATATGTTCTCAAAAAGTACCATGAAATTATATCTCCCTCCAAGGCTTCTATTTGACTTTTGCTTGGTCATTTGGAATTCATAGAAATTGCTGTTGTATTTGAATAGCATATTTCCTATTGTTTTAGGCAGAGTGATTTATAGCAGTGTGTAGGAAGATTTGATTTTTGACATGCTTAACACTGATGAATTAGGTGAAATGTTTTTCAATCACAGGCTTCTGGCCAAGCTTCTTCTTAAGTGAAGCCCAGGTTCTCTCTGAGGAGGGAGACTGGAGAGGAAAGAACAGGTGAATTAAATAGTGCCATCCATCCTCAGACTAGAAAAACTTCTACCTACCTCTTGGCTGTGTCATCTCTGTGCTGTTTTGCTTAAATGCACAACTGGTCCACATTTTTATCAGTTCATGAGTGACTCTCCCTGGATTGTTGGAGTAGCTTAATAACTTCACTTATATTTTCCAGGGAAAGAAGACAACTATGAATCTTTCCCTTAAGGATTTTACT
This sequence comes from Bison bison bison, assembly GCF_000754665.1. NCBI lineage: Eukaryota > Metazoa > Chordata > Mammalia > Artiodactyla > Bovidae > Bison > Bison bison. The sequence goes on from NW_011495032.1 coordinate 8,301,087, forward strand.
GGTTCTCTTCCCTCTCTGCCTCAGTATGGCTCAGAATAGTCCATGGTAATTTTGTCAACCTTCTAGGAGGGGACACACCCCCAGATTCTCTTGACCAAAGTCACGTATGTTCCTTGAATTCATGTATCAGAAATCAAATATCGAAGAGCTGCCGGTGGATCCTTCTGCAGGAGGTCTAAAAAGCCCTGTGATATCATAAAAACTCCCTCTTTTCTTGTTTTCCACTACTGATCCTAGGAGGTTAGCCTTTGTTTTTTAATTTTATTGGAGTATAATTGATTTATAATAGTTTCAGATGTACAGCAGAATGAATCAGTTATATATGTATATATCCATTCATTTCCAGATCCTTTTCTAATATAGCTTATTCAGTTTAGTTCAGTTCAGTCGCTAGGTCGTGTCCGACTCTTTGCAACCCCATGAATCGCAGCACACCAGGCCTCCCTGTCCATCACCAACTGCCGGAGTTCACTGAGACTCACGTCCATCGAGTCAGTGATGCCATCCAGCCATCTCATCCTCTGTCGTCCCCTTCTCCTCCTGCCCCGAATCCCTCCCAGCATCAGGGTCTTTTCCAATGAGTCAACTCTTTGCATGAGGTGGCCAAAGTACTGGAGTTTCAGCTTTAGCATCATTCCTTCCAAAGAACACCCAGGACTGATCTCCTTTAGAATGGATTGGTTGGATCTCCTTTATTACAGAATATTAAATAGAGTTCAATATATATATGTATTTTATTTATCATAATATGTATATGTTAATCCCAATCTCCTAATTTATCACCCCACTATTTTTCCCCATTGGCAACTGTAGTTTTGATTTTGAGATCTGTGAGTCTATTTCCATTTTGTAAAAGTTTATTTGTATAATTTGTATTAGATTCCACATATAGGCAATATCATATGATATTTGTCTTTCTCCGTCTGACTTCACTTAGTATGATAATATCTAGGTCCATCTATGTTGCTGCAAATGACATTAAGTTCATCCTTTTTAATGGCTGAGTAATATTTAATTTTATGTATATACCACATCTTTTTATCCCTTCATCTTTTAATGGACATTTAGTTTACTTCCATGTCTTTGTGCTACTATGAACATTGGAGTGCATGTATCTTTTTGAATTACAGTTTTGTCCAGATATATGCCCAGGAGTGGGATTGCTGGATTATATGGTAGTTCTATCCTTCCTGACACACAACTCTCTTCTTCATGACCTCTTCAACTCAGAGTTCCAGAAGCCCCATATTTACATAGATTCCTGTAGCAAGTTAAGGGATAATTTCTATAAAGAAAACTTTTGAGTGCTTTGGGATCACCTGGGGTGTCTTTTAAGAACTGAAGATTCTTATCATCTCTGGTGGATCATTCATTATCTCTGCTGGATCACTGCCACCAGAGATAATGATTCCATAAATCTGGGATAGGTTCCATAAACTAATGTAGTAATAATGCTCATTATGGTGCATGTGGCCTTGAGTTCACCCTTGAGGAAGGTTGCATTGTGATAACAAACACTAGCTTGTGAATTGACAAACCTGATTGGATTTCTAGCCCCACAACTTACTAAGAGCATGACTTTGAATATGTTAATTTACTAACCAAAATTTGTAATCCAGCTTTCTTACTTCTCATTGATGTTTAATGTTATTTAATTTCACCAAGTCCATGATGACACACGGTATAGATACAAGAATCAGGTCATTCTAGGGAAGCTTACAAGTGAAGAGTCCACAAGAAGAGGTACACAGTTGCCCAGATTGCCTAACTTTCTGTAGATATGTAGTGGGGCTGGAGCTTGCTGGACCCACTGTGACTGGATTCCAGGGAAGGAACTCCATGGTCTATTGCTCTCCCTTTAATGGGATGAGGGCCAGAAAGGCCTTGACAGTGAGTGGCATGATGCTTTGTGAGCTTGCCTGGTATTGTATGTGAGTTACAAAGTAATAACTGCTTAGATGCCACTGTTTAGGTGAGTGATGGGAAATGCCACCTGCTTAGGACCTCAAGACCTAGGGTACACCTCTAGGAAAAAGCAACTTCTCCTTTTGGGTGAGGGGTGTTTCCAGTTCCTTCTAACACATTTCTGGGCAATTCAGAGACAATTCTCAGGAAACTTTGCAGGTAGACACCACATTATCTCATAGGGCTTCTGTGAGCACTGGATGGGACAACATATGATGAAACAACTTAATTTAGTTATGATCCACAGTAAAAACTGTTTATGCTTTATCCCTTTCCTGTATCCTACAGGGCCTGGGACACTTAAAAACTGCATGTTTTATACTCTTGTATTCCAAATTGGCTAATTGGTTATATTATGATTGTTGTTGTTGATGTTTTTGTTATTATTAATCCCATTAATCTGAGTTGAAACCTTATTGGAGATTCTGTTTTTCTTCTCCTGAGGGAAGTTTAGTCTAAGCAAGAACAATTTTTTCTTCCTCTGAAGCTTAGGTTGAAGTCCATTATAATCTTAATAATTTGCCGTAGAGTTTTCCACATTCAAATTTTTAGAAGCATTATATGAGTAGCTGAATTGCTAAACTGACTTCCTAAGGAAAGAAAAAACTGAAATTCACAAATTTTGATTATTTAAAAATATTGCTATTTGAAGGATTTGCTCTGAAATTATTTTAATATAACCATGTATTCCATTAGTATGTGTAAAACTTTATACATGAGGCTTTGTGAGCTCACATGGAATTATATAAAATGAATACTATTAAATGCATAGTATTCATAATATTGTGAGTTCAAGTTTAAATAATATTGTAAACTATTATATACACACATATGATTGCATTGTATAAATGTATCTGCTGAGATATGGAATGTGTCACTTTGCCAGAGTATAACTTTGTACAGGTTATTAAATAAAGCTGTATATCTCTTATTATTGAAAAAAACCTCAGCAAACATATACTATCTCTCCATATATATATATATATATATATATACACACACACACACACACATACATACCACAATGCCTCCCATAAACAGAAACTCAAAGTTTCTTAAATATGCAGATGATAACCATTGTTTGTGATTTGGACATTTTCATTATCTAGAAAGAATCTATGAGCAGGGAATGTTGAAGAAAACAAAGGTCCATCTAGTCAAGGCTATGGTTTTTCCTGTGGTCATGTATGGATGTGAGAGTTGGACTGTGAAGAAGACTGAGCGCCGAAGAATTGATGCTTTTGAACTGTGGTGTTGGAGAAGACTCTTGAGAGTCCCTTGGACTGCAAGGAGATCCAACCAGTCCATTCTGAAGGAGATCAGCCCTGGGTGTTCTTTGGAAGGAATGATGCTAAAGCTGAAACTCCAGTGCTTTGGCCACCTCATGCAAAGAGTTGACTCATTGGAAAAGACTCTGATGCTGGGAGGGATTGGGGGCAGGAGGAGAAGGGGACGACAGAGGATGAGATGGCTGGATGGCATCACTGACTCGATGGACATGAGTCTGAGTGAACTCCAGGAGTTGGTGATGGACAGGGAGGCCTGGCGTGCTGCGATTCATGGGGTCGCAAAGAGTCGGACAGGACTGAGCGACTGAACTGAACTGAACTGAATAGTGCTAGATGATTATAGCACAGGTCCTATATTAGAAGATGTTTTAACTTTGGCTCTTGAATATCTCCCTATCGTTTACAAGGCCATAGTCAAAATTTCTCAAATCATTCTGAAAGCTCACCTATTTTGTCACAGAGACAGGCTCATTCAACATTTTAGGGGAATTACCAAGGGCTGCATTCATTTGAACCCATTGACTCATTTCAGAAAACGCTAGATCCTGATAAAGGAAAAACAGGAACAGGAATGAAGGGAGAATTTCTGTACTGGGGAAGAGCATGATAGATCAACCCCTTCGTCTTCCACCATCATAGAGAATCAGGGTTCTGTTTATATCCTTTGCAAATAGAGAACAGGAGAATCTCAAGGCATCAGACTCATTCTGATGGAATCATCCCAAAATGTAGTCCCAATGCTTCTACTACCTTACCTCTCCAATTTATTCCTTAATTGGTCATTAGTTTCCTAAAACACAAGTCTGACCATGTTGCTTTTTTTTTAATCAAAAACCTTCTCTGCATTCTATTTTTTCCAGAACATAAATTTACACTCAGCAGCATAGAATTCATTCCCTTCAACCCCAATTTCTGCCACGATGCTTCACATTCCTTCCACTCTGGTGCAAGTGAACCGCTTACTTGTCCAAACATCTCACACACTTTCACACTTAGTGTCTTGTGTAGTGTTCTTTCAGCTCACAACTGAATCCTCAGTTCCTAAGAGCACTAGTGTGACTGGTGCCATGTGTGGTTCAGTTGCTAAGTTGTGTCTGACCCTTTGTGACCCCATGAACTGTAGCACGCCAGGCTTCGCAGTCCTTCACTATCTCCTGGAGTTTGGTCAAATTCATTTCCATTGAGTTGGTGATGCTATCTAACTATCTCATCCTCTGCCACACCCTTTTCCTTTTGCCTTCGATCTTTCCCAGCATCAGAGTTTTTTCCAATGAGTCAGCCCTTCACATCAGGTGGTCAAAGTATTGAAGCTTCAGTTTTAGCATGAGTCCTTCCAATGAATATTCAGGGTTGATTTCCTTTAGGATTGACTGGTTTGATCTCCTTGCAGTCTAGGGGCTACATAAAGAAGAAAAAATGAGAACAAAGGAAAATGAGACACTTAATAAAACAGGCAAGTCTATTATATAGATTTCATTCCTTAAAGAACTCAATAGTGACACATTGCTCAGACTTTGAAGAGAAAAGTAGGCAAAATTTGAGAGAATATGCGCTACTGTCTTATTTGCTCACTTGTTTATGTAGGCTGCTTTCTGGTTCATTTTGAAAATGTGATGATTAAGCATTATTTTATTGATGTTCAGCAGGTATCACTATGTAGTGGAAAGAGCTTGAGCTCTAGAGTCAACAGTCAACAGTCAGTAAACTGTTGGTTTTGGATTAAACCGTTGGTTTCTCTGTTAAATTGCTGTGTGACTTCAGAATCAATTAGAGTCTCAATTCCCTCATCTAAAATAGTGATAGCTACCCCAAGATTAGAATAATGCATAGCAAGTATACATGAACCCCACCATTCTTTATTAGTAATAGTAATTACAGCAATATGAAGTTAACACACAATTTATTGAACACCCATAAATGTACTTAACTTTTGCAGTGTGTTTTTCTTAAAGTCTCTAACGAGCGCTGCTCTTTTTCCCTCCCTCCTCTATTTCTCTCTCTCTATCCAAGCACACACATGTAAATACCTGCCATATACAAAAACTCAATATTAAATTTGTTAAATATCCAGAGTATCATTTGTGATTTGGACATTTTCAATATCCAGAAAGAATCAGTGAGCAGGGAATGTTGAACAATTTAATCTCCACCTGCCACCTTTACCTCCCAGTAACCCTGTCTCCACACTCACCCTGAGTAGAGCCTTGAACATCTATGTATCTCAAACGCAATACAACACAACACAATGCAAGGCAATGAGTACAGTCATTATACCCAAGATCTAATCTATCTACCAGAGATTCTTCACTTCACTTAAGGTGCTGATTGACATTTATGAGGATATTAATATAAGCTTGAATAAACTGATAATAAAATGCTGCTATGACGAAAATTGTTTGGTGAGGAAATCTAGCTCACAGAAACATTTAAAACTTGGCAGCAACTGTACTAACTGAAACCTATTAGGGAAACGCCCCTTTTCTCATCTGACATTTTGAAACCCATTGCCTTTATCTCCTTTGCAGCAGTATCCTGGTTTTATGTATTTTCTCATTCCATTTCCAGCTGGTTTTTCATTCCCCTAATTCCAGAGGACAGAAGACCCCTGCCCTGGTTTCCCTGTTTCTCCTTGTTATCCGTCTTATCAGAGCAGCACAAACGTTGGTTTAGAGGCTGAGGGCAGGGTGTGAGCAGTTGCTGGTGTGTAGCCTTTGTAATATTTGCATATTTCCCTAAGAAGGAAAAAACAGATGGAATTTTTGAGTGAGGAAAATGAGGGCAAGTTAGAGCCTACATGAGAGAAGAAAGGTAGGAAGGACTGGGAGGGGTAGCTGAGACAGAGAATTGCCACCAAATGGTTCCAAGAAGGGCCCCATGGTGATGGAAAGGGACTTTTAAAACAAGTTTTCTATACCCTGAGCAGGCCCCTGGTGGCTCAGCAAGGAAGAATCCACCTGCAACGCATGAGACCATGGGTTCCATCCCTAGGATGGGAAGATCCCCCAGAGGAGGGCATGGCAACCCACTCCAGTATTCTTGCCTGGAGAATCCCATGGACAGAGGAGCCTGGTGGGCTATAGTCCACAGTCACAAACACATACAGTGAAGAGTCCAGCCCTTTGTATTTAACAGCAAAAATGTAATCCCTGCCTGCAGGAATACACTCTCAATTTATGACCACAAAACTTGCCTACAAAATCAGTAGCTACACACACGGTTCTGGAGCCTCAGTCCATGCAGTAGTAGTTTCTGGTTGTCAACGTGCCCTGCCCTCCCCAACCCCAACTTTCTTCCCAAGTCTTTAGAACACTTTGAAACTATGAAAAAAAATTTAATTTCAATAAAAAGAAGCTACTCTGGCAGAAAGCAGGCAGCACCCTGATCACTGTCCCCTTTCCGGTCTTGGACGCCCTAGTTTCTGGGGCCCAGAGTGAAGGCTGCTACCCTACAGGATGCTCCTGGTTCCTGTCATTCCTCCCCTGCGCTCACCATCACCCTCCTGGGTAAGAACCATCCTAACAGTGGCTATAGCCTAGACACTCACTGATTTATAAGCCTCCTCATCCTGCAATAGTTCCAATCTTTCCTTCCTCATCTACCTGGTCAATGACAGTCCTCTCGTCTTATCAAATCTTCCAGGATTCCACTGGGCAGCCCCCTCTGCCCTGTGAGAGCTGGTCTATCTGTCATGCTCTGCCTTGCTTGCTGTGCTTGGCAGTGACAGGCTGGAAGGCCTCCTTTCCTCCCTGGCACTCTATTTCTCTAGATGAGGGGGCTTTCTCCTATCTCTCTCCTAACCAGGGAGGAGTAGGGATTTGCTTTTCTGACTAAAGAAGGTGGTGAGAGGCTGAAGATGGTCCATATTTCACCAGAAACTGTCTCAAAAGAGGAAACATGTCCACTGTCCTCTCTTTTGCTAAAGGCGTCTGGGTTTGGTGAGCACATCCAGATAACAGGGCAGAAAAGCTGGCAGGGCCTCAGGCCAGCCTCCATCTCCTAGAGCAGACCATGAGGCCCACCTTCCTCCCTTTCACTCTCCATTCTGCTGGTCCCTGATGTGTGCAGAGTGACTGAAACCCCTGCTCAAACCAGTGTGCATTCACTAGTTGGATTTGTGGATAGAACTTTTCAGAAAATAGTGCCCAAATCTGGACTTGGAAGCCAAAATAACAGAAAACCTCACTTTGCCTTCAGATCCAAATCCCATTTTCCAACTCAGCTTGACAAGAGAAGCCTATAAAGTGGGGCCCCAGCCAATTCTTTAAGATAGCTTTTGCTGAACATAAATCCTCATTGGCCCTTTTGTCTATTTTCAGGTGGATAGTGCAGGGAAGTGGTTAACACCTGCAAATTCCAACATCCATAGCCTACTTCAGTAGTAGCTATAACCTTTGCACACTTATACCTTTACCCCATAGCCCAAAAGTGATATGACACACTTATCAATTCAAATTGAAAGGCAATAAGCATGATTCCTGGAGAGACCTAGCAACTCAGCAAATATTATTTGACTAACCATTGACTGTCTGAAACAAGAAGAAATCACTAATCTTATTAACAATTTCTTGAGGTCTTAATGCATGTATGTGGATAACTGAGCAAGACCCTACAGGGCCTTCCTGAAACAGGCCAGGCCCCCTACCCCACTCACCATGTTCCCTGATGGCCTTCTGTCTATAGCAAAACTTTAGTTAAAGAATACATTTAAATAAAGGAGTGAGAAAACGCAGAAAGGAAAACAGTCAAGCAAGACATAATAATAGCTTAGCTATTAAACTAAGTCAAGGACTTTTAGTTCCTCCTCAAAGGCTATAGATAATTTTTCTGAGCCACACTCTTTAACTGTTTTGCAGATACTGAATCCCCCACCAGATGATAGAAGTTAACTGTATGCTTCCCATAAGCAATAGACCCCAGATAGTTTGGAACCAGGTTGATGACATTGACTCCCGATTACCTAGCCACCAACTTATCAGAAGAATGTCCATGAGCTGACCACACACCCCACCTCTCCCTTAGCCTGCCTTTAAAAATAATTCCCTGAAAAACATCATGGAATGAAGTTCAAGCCTTTTAAATACTAGGTCCTAGATTCCTTGCTTGGTACTTGCAATAAACACTGCACTTTCCTTCACCACAACCAATGTCGGTAGATTGGCTTTACCGTGAACGGTTGAGAAGACCAAGGTTTGGTAATGCATGTGTAGTGTGTGTGTGTGCTTCTATAGTCTGAGAGAAACAATGACTGCATTACAGACATTTTAAACTCTCTATGTTAGTGTACATGCCTAGGTGAGCACTTCTTGTCTCCCCTAGCTGGGGAAATGTAGTAGAAAATGTAGGGCTCTTGGTGTTGGGTTCAGTCTGGATTTGGGCTCCACAGGGCAATACATGCCAGGCTTAGAGCACAGGCTCTGCATTTTCTGGGCTTGAATCCAGCTCTACTACTTACTAGCCATGTACTATTGGGCAAGTGACTCACCTCATTCAGGTTAAACTAGGTAAGACTGACAAAGTACTTAGAATAATGCCTAGCACTCAAGAAATACCAGCTAATATTACCAAGAATGCCCTTGTCATTTTTAAAAAATTTCAATTTATAATGAGCTATATAGTTTTTTGATTTTTCATCATATATAATATTTGGATTGTCTCATTGTCACTGTTAGTATAAAATTGTACTACAAATGTAAGAAACAATAATAAAAAACATTTCTGTAAGTTAGCTGATTCTATGAATCTCAAATGCTCTTTCATCAATATACTTTGTCTTAAAAGTCTGGTCAAAAAAATATTGTCAATATCCTGCTGTTATTTATGCAGAGCCATGGAAATGAGCTTCATCATGGGGCTGAGTGTTACTACTGTGGTAGATGTCAGAGAGAGGGCATTCTACTGAAGCTAATGGTCTTCACTAAGAGTAAAAGATGCATGTCCCTGTTCCTGAAGGAAGACCTTCTACAGTAGAACAGGAGCCATTCATCAGCTAAACCTTTCAGGTATCATTTGAGAAGTGGGAGAAATTAAATAATTCCAGGAAGGGCAATGAGCATTCCATTGAAGGTAGTGGGATAAAATGATTTAATTCAGCGCTGTTTGCAAATTGAGCTACACCAAGCTCCTAAAACCTAGGCAAAGAGCACAGGGCTCTCTATGACTTTAGTAATTCTTTTTTTTTTTTTTTGACTTTAGTAATTCTAAGGCATTAATTCACCTTACTATGATGGGAAGGTGCTAATAGCAAGAAGATAATACTTAAAAGAAATGTTCTAGAGATTACATAGTGAAGAGGTTTTATGACCAAATACCAGCTTCCCTGGTGACTCAGATGGTAAAGAATCTGCCTGTAATGTGAGTGACCCAAGTTCAATCCCTGGGTCAGGAAGATCCACTGGAGAAGGGAATAGCTACCCACTCCAGTATTCTTGCCTGGAGATTTCCATGGACAGAAGAGCCAGGTGGGCTACAGTCCAAGTGGTTGCAAATAGACACAACTGAGTGATTAACACTATTCACACTGTAGGATAAAGAACACCAAGTGGGAATCTGAAGATGTATGGACTGGTTGTGATTCTGGATGAGGAACTTACTATTTCTGGACCTTAAATCCTCATGTAAAAATGAGGAATTTCTGCTTGGATGATAACCATTAAGGCACATGCTTCAACCAGTCTATTCTGAAGGAGATCAACCATGGGATTTCCTTGGAAGGAATGATGCTAAAGTTGAAACTCCAGTACTTTGGCCACCTCATGCAAAGAGTTGACTCATTGGAAAAGACTCTGATGCTGGGAGAGATTGGGGGCAGGAGGAGAAGGGGACGACAGAGGATGAGATGGCTGGATGGCATCACTGACTCGATGGATGTGAATCTGAGTGAACTCTGGGAGTTGGTGATGGACAGGGAGGCCTGGCATGCTGCGATTCATGGGGTCGCAAAGAGTCGGACACGACTGAGTGACTGAACTGAACTGAACTCAAGGTACATGCTTTATAAATTAGCCATGAAAAGAGAAAGTATATTGTTGCTGTTACATCCTTTATTGTTAGCATTGATAAAGATAAGTAAATCCTTAATTTTTCTCACCTACAGATTAATAATATTTGTGATTATGAAGACTAAATGAGGCTGCACATGTAAAGCATTTAACACAATACTTAATAGAATGATTGTTTGTTACTATTATTATGAGACTAAAAGAGAATGAGAATGCTATTCTATTCTAGAATGCTCAGAAAGAAGGAATTCTTGGAGGAGTGGAGCCATCTAGCCCTATGGATTGGCAGGAGAGCTGTGGGGAAAAATACTACTCAGTGTCTATGGAGCATTTCCTCTCAGCTAATCTGAGCAATGAAAGTTGTTAGAGGTTGCTCAAACTTTACTCACAAAATACAAGCAATCTGAATTCAATAATATATGAAAAGGATCATACCCCATGATCAAGTGGGATTTATTCCAGGGATGCAGGAATGATTCAATACTTGCAAGTCAATCAATGTGATATACCACATTATCAAAAGAAAGGATAGAAATAACATAACTATTTCAGTATATGCAGAAAAAACATTTGACAAAATTCAACATTCATTCATGATGATAACTCTCATCAAAATTGATATAGAAAAAACATATCTCAATGTAATAAAGATCATTTATGACATACCCAGAGTAAATGGTAACATGGTAAAGCAGATTTTTAGGCTTGCGTGAAAAAGAAAATCAGGTAAAACTGTGAGGAATAGATGTTGTATTGCTCTTCTTTCATCTTCTAATTACCTTCTTTTCATTTCCAGAATAGATATTTTTAGAACACACTTTAATTTTAGTTGGAAAAACATCAGTTGTACATTTTTATTTGTGAAAAGACGAATGGTATAAAACTGAAAACTAAAATTTTAAAATGTATCATGCCACCACTGGGTCTAATTGGCTTAAGGATGAAAAGCTGAAAGCTTTTCTTCTAAAATCAGGGACAAATCAAAGATGGACACTCTTTTCACTTTACAAGTCCTAGTCACAGCAATCAGACAAATAAATACATATAAAGGACACTCAAACTGGAATTGAAGAAGTAAACTCTCACCATTTGTAGTTGACATGATACTTTATATAGAAAACCCTAAAGTCTCCTTTAAAAAATATTAGAACTAATAAATGAATCAGCAAAGTTGTATGATGCAAGATTAATATACAGAAATCTGTTGCTTTTCTATGCACTAATAATGAACTATTGAAAGAAAAATTAAGAAAGCAATACAATTTACAATCACATTAAAATGGAATCAAATACCTTAAACTTAACAAAGGTGAAAGACCTATACACTGAAAAGTATAAAACAGTGATGAAGGAATTTTAAAATGATATACGGAAATGAAAAATTATTTCACGCTCATAGATTAGAAGAATTAATGTTAGATGTCCATCCTACCCTAATCAATCTAGAGATTTAATGAAATCCTTATCAAAACATTCATGACATTTTTCACAGATCTAGAATTTATATGGAACCAAACAAATACCTTGAGTTGACAATCCAATCTTGAGAAAAGAGAACAAAGCTACAGTTTTCACACTCCCTGACTTCAGACTATATTAAAAAGCCACAGTAATCTATAGTGCTGGCATAAAAATAGACACATAAATCAATGGAACAGAATAGTAAGCCCAGTACACACTTATGGTTAATTAATCTACATAAAGGAGGCAAGAATATACCATAGTGAAAAGACAGTCTCTTCAAAAATTAGTGCTGGGAAATCTGGAAAGCTATAAGTAAAAGAATGTATATAGTATTTTGTACTATATACAAAAAATAAACTCAAAATGGACTGTAGATCTAAATGTAAGACCTGAAGCCATAAAACTACTACTAGAGAACATAGGTTGTTCTACACAGGTTGTTCTACATAGGTTGTTCTCTGACAAATTATAGCAATATTATTTGGATCTATTTTCTAAGATAAAAGGAAATAAAAGCAAAAATCAACAAATGGGACCTAATTAAATTTAAAAGCTTTGCAAAGCAAAGAAAACCATTGACAAAATGAAAAGACCCCAACTGAATGGGAGAAAACATTTGTAAATAATAGTTGGTGCAGTGGGAAAGAATACCCTTGCCAGTGCAGGAGACACCAGAGCTGTTGGTTCAGTCCCTGGGTTGGGAATATCCCTTGGAGCAGGAAATGGCAACCCACTCCATGAAAATTGCATGGACAAAGGAGACTGGTGGGCTGCAGTCCATGGGGTTGCAAAGAGTTGAACGCGACTGAGCATGTGTACGTGCGCGTGCGTACACACACACACACACACAATCAAAAAGAGGTAATATCCAAAATATATAAATAGCTTATACAATTTAATAGAAAAAAATACAAATTTTTTTTATAAATAGGCAGCAGGGGGCTTCCCTAGTAGCCCAGTGGATAAGACTCCACTCCCAAGTCAGAAGGCCAGTGTTCCATCCCTGGTTGGGGAACTAAGATCCCACATATCACAATTTAGCCTGTGTGCCACAACAAACACCCAGCACAGCTGAAAAAAAAAAAAAAATGGGCAGACTACATATTTTTCCAAAGAAGATATGTGGATGATGAAAAGGCACATGAAAAGGCACATGAAAAGATACTCAGCATTGCTAATAATTATAGAAATGCAAATCAAAATCACAATGAGATATCTCTTCATACCTGTCAGAACTGGTATCATCAAAAAGTACACAAATAAAAATGTTGGTGAGGATGTAAAAAAAAGAACCTTAGTACACTGTTGATGGGATTATAATTTGGTGCAACCACTTTTGAAAACAGTTACAGAGGTTCCTTAAAAAACTGAAAATAGAACTACCTTGTGTGTGCTTAGTCACTCAGTCATGTCCATGTCCATGTCCATGGTTGCTTTGTGACTCCATTGACTGTAGCCCACCAGGCTCCTCTGTCCAGACAAGAATACTGGAGTGGGTTGGCATGCCCTCCTCCAGGGGATATTCCCAACCCAGGGATCGAACCCAGGTCTCCCACATTGCAGGCAGATTCTTTACTGTCTGAGCTATCAGGGAAGCCCAGAACTATTATTATCTAGCAATTCCACTGCTTATATATTCAAAGAAAATGAAAATGCTAATACCTGCTTTCCAATGTTTGCAGCAGCTTTATTTACAATAGCCCAAATATGGAAGCAACCCAAGTGTCCATCAACAGAGGAACTGATAAAGAATATGTAGTACAAATGTACAATGTAATGTTACTAAGCCATGCTAAGAATGAAATTCTGCCATTTGCAATAACATGGATGCACCTAGTGAGAATTATGCTGAGCGAAATAAGTCAGGCAGAGAAATATAAATACTCTATGCTATCACTTATATGTGAAATCTAAAGGATAAAACAAATGAATGATTATGATAAAACAGAAACAGACTCACAGACATAGACAGCAAACTATTGTTTACCAGCGAGGAGAAGAAAGGGGAGGGGCTATATAGAGGTATGGAATTAAGTGACACAAATCACTATGTACAGAATAAATAGATCCAGGGATATATTAAACAGCTCAGGGAAATATAGCCATCATTTTGTAAAAACTTTAAATGGAGTATAGTCTATTAAAAAATAAAATGAAATTAAAACACATGCACACAGAAAACCTGCTATGATGTGACCTCCCACTTATCCCTTTAATTGACCCATAATTATTCAAATATTTATTGAGCATCCTACTCAGTGCTAGTTTTTTAGAAGTCACTGAGAATGCAGACATGAGCAGTAAGAGAACATATTATGTCTAATACAGAAGCCTATATAATTTACATCTAACTGTACTGCAGGGAGGCCTGGCGTGCTGCGATTCATGGGGTCGAAAAGAGTCGGACACGACTGAGCGACTGAACTGAACTGTACTGCACCGATTGTAGTGAGCTCTATCTTCTCTTCCTCAGAATATCTTTCATTAATTACTTTTGCTGTAATTCACATTCTCTGATCTGGACCAGGTCTATATCAAATCTCTATCACAATAGACTCATCCTTTGTCTCATCTCTCTGCTCACTTCACGCTTCTTAGAGCTCTTGTATTAATCATTCTTCAAGATGATTTGCTGACTGTATAATTTAAAAAAGGGCATGCATAGAAATGATTAGCATTTTAAAAACTCTTTTTCTCAATCTTGAAGAAATATAGTGCTATTTTTGGAATCCTTGTTACCAGAAGGTATAGAGAACCAAGCACAAAGGACTCAATTCTACTAACTTTGTCTCAGAGAAGATAATTTGTCACTTTTGAGACCCAGTTCCTTCTATATCACCAGGAAAACTTCTAAAAACCCTTTTAAACAAAATATGAGTAGAAAGAATGTAAGTAATTTGGTGAGAAACAAAGTAATTTATTGTCAATGAAAGAACCTTTTCAGTTCACATTGAACTGAAATACATATTCTTCAAATATGTATTTGAAGAATTTTAAAATATCTAATTTACTCAATGAATGTTTTCAGAAACAATTAAAATTAATTTATTGCTGTCTCAATTAAAAGAATTGGTAGTAGGCTGAAATGGTTTTTGGAGATTTTAACACACTCAATATAAAAAAACAAAACTTGTAAAAGCCTGCAGGATAAAATGTCAATCTTTAACCCTGGAGAAATAATGAAAGCAAAAATAATTAAGTTGTTAAGATTAAAAAAAAAATCCTGCTGTTCAGAACATGGTGTGTAGCTTCCCTTCATTTCAATATTACTGATAATGATGGCCTTTTATAAACTGATGTGTTTGAAAACCTAATCTGTAAGAGGCAAATGTGGTATTAGGCAAGGGCTCATGAATTTCACATCTCAGCTTTTCAAAAGCAAGTTCTGATTCGTCTTTGTCTTTCCACTTGGGTATCAGTCACATACTCTATGGGATTGTGTGTTGAAAAATGTCTTCTGATGTGGAGACTTGGCTCCTCTTGAAAAAACACCAAGGAGCTTGTTCTGAAAGCACTATGTTTCCCCACATCGAACCAACTAAGTCCTTCTAAGGAAGGAGAAGAGAAGTTGTCCCCAACTGGTAAGGGGCCAGTCCATTGGAAGAACTGTAAACAGGGGACTGAAGGATTAACTTCACTAACAGGCCTGGCTTTCATCCTGTGGTATAAAATCTCCACTGCTAATTGTGATGTTGGAATCCCTTTGAAACTCAACCTGCCTAACTTTCTTTATCTTCTGCTTCTCCCCTTGCTTTCCTGCCATGCAGGATACTCTATGCTTTAATTGCCATTTTGGTTTTAATCATACTCTTACCTTTATTTTGAACGCCATGACACAGACATCAAAGGCTAACAGATTAACAATATTTGCAGATCCTTCAGTAAATCATCAGGTTCCACCCCTGGATCAGCATGATTCCCTGGAGAAGGAAATGGCTACCTATTCCAATATTCTTGCCTGGAAAATTTTATGGACAGAAGAGCCTGATGGGCTACAGTCCATGAGGTCACAAAGAGTTGGACACGACTGAATGACTAACACTTCACTTCACTTCACCAAATCATAGGTCTGGGAATTTGAAAGCTGGAATTCAGGACCTTCTAAAGTGAAGAGGCTCAGGCAAAATCTCCAGTTTTTAGGTCAGTATCCCTGAAGAGATATAACCAAGAGGAAAAGTAAAACAACAACAACAAAATAAACTGACTTCCACAATTTTAATCCTAAATCATGTCAATCCTTAATTGGATTAAAGAGGTCTTTCCCTAACTAACATTCTCCCAGAGGTCTAAACATATTCTCTGTGAGGAATTATAACTTCATCTGGCTTAAAGACATAGACTGTTAGGGTGAATTTTAAAATTTTTACTCTATTCTACTAGGAAGAGAGCCAACTTAAATGTACGAATATTAAAATGTTGAATGTAAAAAAATAAAGAGATAAATTCAGCAAACACTAATCAAAAGAAAACATAACTATATCAATGTCAGGAAAAAAGAGACTTTTTGAAACAAAGCATCGCTTGAAATTAAAGGCTTCCCCGGTGGCACAGTAGTAAAGAATCGGCCTGCAATGCAGGAGACAAGATACAGTTTTGATGCCTGGGTCAGGATGATCCCGTGGGGAAGAAAATGGCACCCCACTGCAGTTTTTTGCCTGTAAAATTCCATGGACAGAGAAGCCTGGCAGGCTACAGTCCATGGGGTTGCAAAGAGTTGGACATGACTGAACAACTGCACACACACACAGAAACTAAAAAGGGTATTTAAATATTCACCAGAATACACAAAAAGTTCTAAATTTGAATGTGCCTGGTTAACAAAATCTCAGAGTATATAAAACAGAGATAGAAATAAAAATAGAAATGGACACATCTACAATCATAGCAAAACATTTTAACACAAACCCTCTCATTAGCTGACAGAAAAACTAGACAATTTGAATGTATAGACAATTTGAACAACTGTGGAATATACATTGTCTTTATATGTCCAGTGAACAGTATTCAAAATTAAAGACATGTTAGATCACAAAGTAATTTAAACAAATCTGACAACAGTGGAACTAAAACAGAAACTAAAGAAAAATCTAAAATATTCTCAGTTATGCAAATTAAGCCAGAAAAAAATCTTTTAAAGAAGTCATGGATTCAAAAAAGAAATCAAATGGAAATTAAAACAATTTATAAAATATGTAGAATATAGCAAAAGTTCTGCTTAAAGAGAAATTTATAGCTTTAAATAACAACAGATAAAAGTTTGAGAATTTATGGTCTAAATATGCATATACATTTTTAAAAATAACAAAAGATTAAAACCAAAGAAAGCAGAAGGAAGGAAATAATATTAAAGATAAGAAATTATTTTTTAAAAAGAAACAAACATGCAATAGAGAGAATGCACAGAAACTGACAATGGTATCTCAAAAAGATTAATATAATTTGCACAAAACTGGTAAAGACTATTAGAGAAGAATGCTGAAAAGGCACAAATTATAATATCCTGCACATATAATTAATATTAAAATACATTAATAAATGACAATGATTAAATATATAGTTGAAATAGACAAATTCCTTGAAATCATAATGAAAAAACAAAATAAGAACAAATAGAAAATCTGAAAGTTTTAAAATCTTTAAATAATTTAATCCATAATTTTCAGTCTAGATAATTTCACCATTGAATTTTTTTTAATTCTTAAATAAAATAGGAGCAATAAAAGACAAACTTCACTGTAAAACTGAAAACTGTAGAACTGAAAAGCTTTCCAAATTCTTGTATCTGTTTTATATTACCAATAAACAGAGATGGAAATTTTTTTTTTAAAAGAAAAACATTCACCATTTCTTCAAATAATGTCCATTCATTGGACTAAATCTAACCAAAGATGTATAAAATCTATATATGAGCAAGTTGCAAGATATTATTTAGAGAAATTAAAAACATCTAAATAAATGGAGTCAGATATGACTTAGCAACTAAACAAGAACAACAATTATGTTTATGAATTGCAAGATTAAAAAAATATATACATTTTCCTTCTATTAATCTATAAAACAATCCGAATTAAAATCCCAACAATTATTTATGGTGAAATTGTCAAGCTATTTCTAAACTTTATTAGAGAGTTCAGTTCAGTTCAGTCGCTCAGTTGTGTCCGACTCTGCGACCCCATGAATCGCTGCACACCAGGCCTCCTTGTCCATCACCAACTTCTGGAGTTCACTCAGACTAACATCCAAGGAGTCAGTGATGCCATCCAGCCATCTCATGCTCTGTCATCCCCTTCTCCTCTTGCCGCCAATCCCTACCAGCATCAGAGTCTTTTCCAATGAGTCAACTCTTCGCATGAGGTGGCCAAAGTATTGGAGTTTCAGCTTTAGCATCATTCCTTCCAAAGAAATCCCAGGACTGATCTCCTTCAGAATGGACTGGTTGGATCTCCTTGCAGTCCAAGGGACTCTCAAGAGTCTTCTCCAACACCACAGTTCAAAAGCATCAATTCTTCTGCACTCAGCTTTCTTCACAGTCCAACTCTCACATCCATACATGACCACTGGAAAAACCATAGCCTTGACTAGACAGACCTTTGTTGGCAAAGTAATGTCTCTGCTTTTCAATATGCTATCTAGGTTGGTCATAACTTTCCTTCCAAGGAGTAAGGGTCTTTTACTTTCATGGCTGCAGTCACCATCTGCATTTTGGAGCCCAGAAAAATAAAGTCTGCCACTGTTTCCACTGTTTCCCCATCTATTTGCCATGAAGTGATGGGCCCGGATGCCATGATCTTTGTTTTCTAATGTTGAGTTTTAAGCCAACTTTTTCACTCTCCTCTTTCCCTTTCATTAAGAGGCTTTTTAGTTCCTCTTCACTTTCTGCCATAAGGGTGGTGTCATCTGCATATCTGAGGTTATTGATATTTCTCCTGGCAA
>NW_011495032.1:8319835-8321026 GCF_000754665.1 Bison bison bison
ATTTCTCCTGGCAATCTTGATTCCAGCCTGTGCTTCTTCCAGTCCAGCATTTCTCATGATGTACTCTGCATAGAAGTTAAATAAGCAGGGTGACAATATACAGCCTTGACGTACTCCTTTTCCTATATGGAACCAGTCTGTTGTTTCATGTCCAGTTCTAACTGTTGCTTCCTGACCTGCATACAAATTTCTCAAAAGGCAGTTCAGGTGGTCTGGTATTCCTATTTCTTTCAGAATTTTCCACATTTTATTGTGATCCACACAGTCAAAGGCTTTGGCATAGTCAATAAAGAAGAAATAGATGCTTTTCTGGAACTCTCTTGCTTTTTCGATGATCCAGCGGATGTTGGCAATTTGGTCTCTGGTTTCTCTGCCTTTTCTAAAACCAGCTTCCACCTAATCAAATATATCCAAAGCAGTTGAAGAAGAACAAAGTTAATGTTAAAAATCTTGCTATAAATCTACAATAATTAAAAGTGTCTGGTGTTATACAAGTGGTAAGAGGTGGATCAGTTGAATAGAGCATGCAGAAAGAAACCCAGATATACATAAAATACTGTTTTTTATGGTAAAATGGCATGCAGAAAACTGGAGAAGTGAAATATTCAATAAGTTGGATTACTTACTGCAGTACCTGGGTGCGATCTCAAAAATGACAGAATGATCTCTGTTCATTTCCAAGGCAAAACAGTCAGTATCACAGTAATCCAAGTCTATGCCCCAACTAGTAATGCTGAGTAAGCTGAAGTTGAATGGTTCTATGAGACCTATGAGATCTTCTAAAACTAATACCCTAAAAAGCTGTCCTCTTCATTTTATTTTTATTTTTTTAATTTTATTATTATTATTATTATTTTTTTACTTTACAATATTGTACTGGTATTGCCATACATCAACATGCATCCGCCACGGGTGTTCACGTGTTCCCCATCCTGAACCCCCATCCCACCTCCCTCCCCATACCATCCCTCTGGGTCATCCCAGTGCACCAGCCCCAAGCTTCCTGTATCTTGCATCAAACCTGGTCTGGTGATTCGTTTCTTATATGATGTTATACATGTTTTAATGCCATTCTCCCAAATCATCCCCTCCACCCCTCCCACAGAGTCCAAAAGACTGTTCTATAGGGGACTGGAATGCAAAAGTAGGAAGTCAAGAGATACCTGGAGTAACAGGCAAATTTGGCCTTGG
>NW_011495032.1:8321126-8321766 GCF_000754665.1 Bison bison bison
CAGGGCAAAGACTAACAGAGTTTTGTCAAGAGAATGCACTGGTCATAGCAAACACCCTCTTCCAACAACACAAGAGAAGACTCTACACATGGACATCACCAGATAGTTAATACTGAAATCAGATTGATTATATTCTGAGCAGCCAAAGATGGAAAAGCTCTATACAGTCAGAAAAAGCAAGACCAGAACTAACTGTGGCTCAGATCATGAACTCATTGCAAAATTCAGACTTAAATTGAAGAAAGTAGGGAAAACCACTGGACCATTCAGGTATGACCTAAATCAAACCCCTTACAATTATACAGTGGAAATGACAAATAGATTCCAGGGACTAGATCTGATAAACAGAGTGCCTGAAAAACTGTGGATGGAGGTTCATGTCATTGTACAGGAGGCAGTGATCAAGACCATCCCCAAGAAAAAGAAATGCAAAAAGGCAAAATGGTTATTTGAGGAGGCCTTACAAATACCAAGAAAAGAAGAGAAGCAAAAGGCAAAGGAGAAAAGGAAAGATATACCCATTTGAATGCAGATTTCCAAAGAATAGCAGGGAGAGATAAGAAAGCCTTCCTCAGTGATCAGTGCAAACAAATGGAAACAAATAGAATGGAAAAGACTAGAGATCTCTTCAAGAAACTTG
>NW_011495032.1:8321866-8324430 GCF_000754665.1 Bison bison bison
AGAAGATATTAAGAAAAGGTGGCAAGAATACACAGAAGAACTATACAAAAAAGATCTTCATGACCCAGATAATCAAGATGGTGTGATCACTCACCTAGAGCCAGACATCCTGGAAAGCAAAGTCAAGTAAGCCTTAGGAAACATCACTACAAAAAAAGCTAGTGGAGGTGATGGAATTCCAGTTGAGCTATTTCAAATCCTAAAAGATGATGCTGTGAAAGTGCTACACTCAATATGTCAGCAAATTTGGAAAACTCAGCAGTGACCACAGGACTGAAAAGGTCAGTTTTCATTCCTATCCCAAAGAAAGGCAATGCCAAGAATGCTCAAACTTCCACACAACTGTACTCATCTCACACACTAGCAAAGTAATGCTCAAAATTCTCCAAGCCAGGCTTCAACAGTATGTGAACCATGAACTTCCAGATGTTCAAGCTGGATTTAGAAAAGGCAGAGGAACCAGAGATCGAATTGTCAACATCTGCTGAATCATCAAAAAGCAAGAGCATTCCAGAGACACATCTACTTCTGCTTTATTGACTACCAAAGCATTTGACTGTGTGGACCATAGCAAACTGTGAAAAATTTTTCAGGAGATGGGTATAACAGATCACCTTTCCTGCCTCCTGAGACATCTATATGCAGGTCAAGAAGCAACAGTTAGAACTGGACATGGAACAACTGACTTGTTCCAAATTGGAAAGCGAGTAAGTCAAGGATGTATATTGTTACCGTGCTTATTTAACTTCTATGCAGAGTACATCATGTGAAATGCCAGGCTGGATGAGGCACAAGCTGGAATCAGGGTTGCCGGGAGAAATATAGATAACCTCAGGTAGGCAGATAACAGCATCCTTAAGGCGGAAAGAAAATAAGAACTAAAAAGTCTCTTGATGAAAGTGAAAGAGGAGAGTGGAAAAATTGGCTTAAAACTCAAAATTTAGAAAATGGAAGATCATAGCATCTAGTCCCATCACTTCATGGCAAATAGATAGGGAAACAATGGAAACAGTGAGAGATTTTATTTTGGGGGGCTCCAAAATGACTGCAGATGGTGACTGAAGCCATGAAATTAAAGGACGCTTACTCCTTGGAAGAAAAGCTATGTCCAATCTAAACAGCATGTTAAAGAACAAAGACAAAATTTTGCCAACAAAGGTCCATCTAGTCAAAGCTATAGTTTTTCCAGTAGTCATGTATGGATGTGAGAGTTGGACTATAAAGAAAGCTGAGTGTAGAAGAATTGATGCTTTTGAACTGTGGTGTTGGGGAAGACTCTTGAGAGTCCCTTGAACTACAAGGAGATCAAACCAGCCAATACTAAAGGAAATCAGTCCTGAATATTCATTGGAAGGGCTGATGCTGAAGCTGAAACTCCAATACTTTGGCCACCTGATGTGAAGAACTGACTCATTGGTAATGACTCTGATGCTAGGAAAGATTGAAGGCAGGAGGAGAAGGGGGCGACAAAGAATGAAATGGTTGGATGGCATTACCGTCTTGATGGACATGAGTTTGAGCAAGCTCCAGGAGTTGGTGATGGACAGGGAAGGCTGGTGTGCTGCAGTCCATGGGGTTGCAGAGTCGGACATGACTGAGTGACTGAACTATACTGAAGTTGAAATTAATTGGATACCCATATGTTAGAGAATGAACATTGACTACTACCCTACTTCCTGCACAAAAACAATAGATTGATTGTAGATCTACCTTTAATAAGAAGAACGAAGCTAAAAGATATTATCTTCATAATATAGACAAAGTTTTCTTAAATAGGATACTAACAATAGAGAAGTGTATTTAGAAATTCACTGTATTAAAGTTACCAACTCCTTTGGATCAAGGAAATCTTTAAAAGAGTGAAAACAGCAAACATCACAATGGGAAAACATTAGCAATACATATAACCAACACATAATTTCATTCAGAGTGTATACAAATCTTACAAATCAACAAGAAAATTAAATGAAAAACTGTACAAATTTTGAAAGGACTCTAAAAACATATGATACTTCAGATAGGCAAAACATGTATGTAGATATACTCAATCTCACTGGGAATCAGGAAAATGCAAAATAACAATGGAACAGAGCTATATACCCACCAGAATGACTAAGAGAAAAAGACCTATAATACTTTGTGTTAGAACAACTGGAATGTTCAAATGGTGCTGGAGGGAGAGTGAAAGTAAAATGAATCATTTGAAAAACTGACTGAACATATACATTCCCTAGAACCAAACAATTCCCCTCCTGAATATATATCCAAAAAGAAGCAAGCACATGTGTTTATCCAAAGATTTGTCCAGGAATGAGTATAGTAACCTAATACATAATAGGATGAAACAAGGAAAAAACAAACAAACAAAAAACCAAGTGTTCATCACTGCTACTGCTACTGCTAAGTCGCTTCAGTCGTGTCCAACTCTGTGCGAACCCATAGACGGTAGCCTACCAAGCTCCCCTGTCCCTGGGATTCTCCAGGCAAGAACACTGGAGTGGATTGTCATTTCCTTCTCCAATGCATGAAAGTGAAAAGTGAAAGTGAAGTCGCTCAGTCATGTC
>NW_011495032.1:8325025-8325221 GCF_000754665.1 Bison bison bison
ATTTCCAAAGAATAGCAGGGAGAGATAAGAAAGCCTTCCTCAGTGATCAGTGCAAACAAATGGAAACAATAGAATGGAAAAAAATAGAGATCTCTTCAAGAAACTTGAGAGACCAAGGGAACATTTTATGCAAAGATGGGCACAATAAAGGACAGAAATGGTATGGATCTAACAGAAGCAGAAGATATTAAGAAAA
>NW_011495032.1:8325386-8335112 GCF_000754665.1 Bison bison bison
AGAGGCTTTTGAGTTCCTCTTCACTTTCTGCCATAAGGGTGGTGTCATCTGCATATCTGAGGTTATTGATATTTCTCCCAGCAATCTTGATTCCAGCTTGTGCTTCTTCCAGTCCAGCATTTCTCATGATGTACTCTGCATAGAAGTTAAATAAACAGGGTGACAATATACAGCCTTGACGTACTCCTTTTCCTATTTGGAACCAGTCTGTTCCATGTCCAGTTCTAACTGTTGCTTCCTGACCTGCATAGAGGTTTCTCAAGAGGCAGGTCAGGTGGTCTGGTAGTCCCATCTCTTCAGAATTTTCCACAGTTTATTGTGATCCACACAGTCAAAGGCTTTGGCATAGTCAATAAAGCAGATATAGATGTTTTTCTGGAACTCTCTTGCTTTTTCTGATGATCCAGCAGATGTCCACTTATATTAAAAGTCCCCAAACAGACAAAACTAAAATGTAGTGTTGCTGCTGCTGCTAAGTCGCTTCAGTTGTGTCTGACTCTGTGTAACCCCAGAGATGGCAGGCCACCAGGCTCCCCTGTCCCTGGGATTCTCCAGGCAAGAACACTGGAGTGGGTTGCCATTTCCTTCTCCAATGCATGAAAGTGGAAAGTGAAAGTGAAGTCGTTCAGTCATGTCTGAATCTTAGCGACCCCATGGACTGCAGCCCACCAGGCTCCTCGATCCATGGGATTTTCCAGGCAAGAGTACTGGAGTGGGGTGCCATTGCCTTCTCCAAGTGTACTGTTAGAAGTCAGCAAAGTCTCCTGTGCTTGGAGAGTGATGGTGGTAATTGAGACACCAAGTACTCTTTTGAGATGCTTATTATTGTTACTTTCTTGATCTGGGGGCTAGTTACACAAAATGCATTAACTTTGCATAAATTGTTCAGACTGTTTCTGATTGTGTACTTCTCTATATGCACATTGTACTTCAAAATTATTTATTACAAATAATTCTATGGCTGATTCTTGTTGATGTATGACAGAAAACCACACAATTCTGTAAAGCAAATATCCTTCAATTAAAAAAAAATAAAGTGGCAAAAACAATAACTCTAGTATTCCAAGCATGTGGCTCAAGTCAGGGATTACTCTGCTGAAGGCTGTGATTGTATGCTGTGCTTCCATCTGGATCAACAGCCCCTTCCAAATGCTCTGAGTGAAGAATGAATCAAAAGCCATAGAACCACTACAATTTCTTCAAGTTGAGGGATCTCAGTGGTAGTCTAGTTGACTAAGGTACTGGACTCCCAATGTAGGGGTGATTGGGTTCCATCCCTGGTCAAGGAACTAGATCTCTCATGCTATAATGAAAGATCCTGCACGCCATAACTAAGACTCAGCACAGCCAAATAAGTCAATAAATAAATATTAAAAGGCTTTTTTTTCAAGATGAGGAAGCCTATCAACCAATAAAAAAAAAAAAAAATCAGAGTTCGAATTGAAACTGTTTCTTTACTTCATTGGGAAACTGTCGAACATGTGGCTTATGTCACAGCACCTAAGAAATGAAGATCTAGGTGTGGTCTTGTTTGGAGAATATCACATGCTTACATCAGCCTTTGGTTTTATAATGTGAAATAATGGTGTATTAGATAATAAATCTCACCTCAGATCTCACCTGAAGGGCTTAATACTAATAGGGGAAAGGGAAAATAACAATTCTGATAATAACAGCAATTATATAGA
The DNA here is from genome assembly GCF_000754665.1 of Bison bison bison. Classification (NCBI taxonomy): domain Eukaryota; kingdom Metazoa; phylum Chordata; class Mammalia; order Artiodactyla; family Bovidae; genus Bison; species Bison bison. The sequence continues at coordinate 8,327,075 of NW_011495032.1, forward strand.
TGTATAATGTAGGGTATATATACCCCACATGTATAGTGGGGTAATGTCAGTGAAAATGGCAGAGCAAGGAACTTTGAAAATTTGTGCTTCCATAAAAGTGATGAAAAAACTAGCAAAAATGCTTAGAATCTTTTTTTTTTTAAATTTCTGAAAATTAACCCAAGGCTTACAACAATCTGAACTGTCTGGTGGCTCCCTAGAAAACTACCTTGAAAGGCTTGTCTGAGTCAGAACTTGCCCAGTGCTAAAGCAACCACCTAGGGAGTATTTGCTGAAAACATTGACAGGCAAATGTTTCAGCTGCTGCTGCCTGAGGCAATAGAAAATAGTTGGGACAAACAGATAATCAAAAAGTATGTGGGGAAAAGCTGGGGAATGAGATAGCCTGGGCTTCTTTGGTAGCTTAGCTGGTAAAGAATCTGCTTGAGGTGCAAGACACCTGGGTTTGATCCCTGGGTTGGGAAGATCCCCTGGAGAAGAGATGGAGATACAGAGTTGAAAAGCTCTGACAGATTCCTGGAAACCTGGAAGACCAGATGTACGTGTAGGGATGTGCACATGCTAAGGAAAGTACTGAGATTCTCACCTCTTGTTTGAGTCTTTATGCAAACAGAAAGCGAAGGCTAAGCCATGGTTGTAACTCCCTGGCTAAGTGTCAAAGGATTGCCCAAATGTACACAGAACCCTCCAGAGAAAGACTGAGAGGTTTGGGGTTGCAAACAAATTTTCTATTCAGTCATTAACTGACCACAAGGCGATGGACAAAGAATTCAGTGGATCACTTGAAAAGAAATACAGATTTTATAGAATTAATTTAGAAAAGACACTGAACAAACAACTACAAGTATAGTAAACATAACAGCAGCAAAACTGGGCAGGTGTGGTCTGATTTCCAGAGATGTACATTATAGTACTGACGATACCCATAGCTTTTAGAAATATTACAGAAATGCAAAAAAAAAAAAAAAAAGAAGAAGAAGAGAGTATGAACCCTATGAAAGTGAGAGTGACTCAGTTGTGTCTGACTCTTTGTGACCCCATGGACTATACAGTCTATGGAATTCTCCAGGCCAGAATACTGGAGTGGGTAGCAGGTCCCTTTTCCAGGGTATCTTTCCAAATCAGGGATCAAACCCAGGTCTCCCGCATTGCAAGTGGATTCTATACCAGCTGAGCCAACAGGGAAGCCCCAATATACACACATACACAAACCCCAAAACAAAGCAGTGAATATAAACTGTCCCTGCAGAAAGCCTAGATATGGGACTTTTAAGACAAAGACTTTAAATCAGCTATTTTAAATATATTCAAATAATAAAAGTGAACTTTCTTTAAAGAACTAAAGAAATAGTCAAGAACAATATCCATCAAATAGAGTATCTCAACAAAAATATAGAATTTTTTTAAAATAGAAATTACAGAGTTGAAAAGTACCACTGAAACAAAAAAGAAAAATTTATTTTAGTAAATTTAATGGTTAAACAGCACTCTCAAGCAAATGAAGGAGTTGGTGAACTTGAAGATACATCAGCTGAGATTATCAAGGCTAAGAATAAAAAGTCAAATATGAAGAAAAATGAACAGAGTCTCAGAAACCTATGGAATATCATCATATGTACCAACTATGTGTAATGAAAGTCCCAAAGAAGAAGAGGAGGAAAAAGAAGAAAGCATATTTGAATAAATAATGGCTCAAACTTCCCAAATGTTAATCTGTGCATACAAATTCAAAGAGCTGAAAGAACAGGTATATTTATCAACAAAGATTTCTGTATTTGGCAAAGCCATCCTTCAGAAATGAAAGATAAGTTCAGACATCCCAGAGAACCAAGCACTGAGAGAATGTTAAAGTAGGAGAAAGTTCGTAGAAAAAAGTCCTTCAAGGTAAAATGAAAGGACACTCGACAGTAATTCACATCCACATAGATACATAGAGAACAACAGAGCAGGCACAGCCATATGAGTAAATACAGAAGATGGCGTGAACTTATTCTTTTTATTGTAATCCTTTCTCCCTATATGATCAGGTGCATGAATCAATAATTATAAACCCATGTTGATGGACATACACTGCAAAATGATTTAATTAAAAATATTAACACCACCACAAAAAACGTGAGGGAAATGGAGCTACAACAACAAAAAAATTGTGTCCTATTGAAGTTAAACTGGTATTAATTTGAAATAGGTTATGATATCAATAGTTGTAATCCCCAGGTCAATAACCAAGAAAACAACTAAAAAGTATACAGTAAGTGCAGTGGCAAGAGACTTAAAGTGGTATACTAGTAAGTTTAAATTTAACACAAAATAAGGCAGTATATTTTAGGAACAAAAGATTCATGGCATATGGAAAACAAATAGCAAAACAGAACAAATCCTTCTTTAGATCAATGTAAATAAAGTAAACTTTCCCATTAAAAAGTAAAGATGAAAGAATGGATTAAAAACATGATCCAACAATAAACTATCGTGAAGAGACACATATAAGTTGAGAGCGAAGAATGAAAAAAAAAACCTACGTAAATAGAAATCAAAATAGAACTGGAGTGGTTATAAAGATAGTAAACAGACTAAAACAAAAATTGTTACTAGAGACAAAGAAGTACACTGTATATTTTACATCAGTACATCAAGATATAACAATTATAACACAAATACATCTAGGAGTAAAGCCCCATGATACGTGAAGAAAAGCTGACAGAATTGAAAGGAGAAATAGAAAATTCAATAATAACAGTTGAAGACTTCAATCAGTTCAGTCAGTTCAGTCGCTCAGTCGTGTCCGACTCTTTGCAACCCCATGAATCGCAGCATGCCAGGCCTCCCTGTCCATCACCAACTCCCGGAGTTCACTCAGACTCATGTCCATCGAGTCGGTGATGCCATCCAGCCATCTCATCCTCTGTCGTCCCCTTTTCCTCCTGCTCCCAATCCCTCCCAGTATCAGAGTCTTTTCCAATGAGTCAACTGTTCGCATGAGGTGGCCAAAGCACTGGAGTTTCAGCTTTAGCATCATTCCTTCCAAAGAAATCCCAGGGCTGATCTCCTTCAGAATGGACTGGTTGGATCTCCTTGCAGTCCAAGGGACTCTCAAGAGTCTTCTCCAACACCACAGTTCAAAAGCATCAATTCTTCGGCGCTCAGCCTTCTTCACAGTCCAACTTTCACACGCATACATGACCACAGGAAAACCATAGACTTGACTAGACGAACCGACTTCAATACCCTACTTCTAATAATGGATGGTACAACTAGAAAGAAGACCAGCAAGGAAAAAGATTTGAACCACACCAAAAGCCAAGCAGACCTAATGGAAATCTAGGCAACACTCTACCCAAGAGCAGCTGAATGCACATTCTTCCCAGGTGAGTATGTAACATTCCACAGGGTAGACCATATTTCAGGCTTATGTCTTAATAAATGTTAAATAATTGAAATCATACAAAGTATGTTTTCTGAGTACAGTGAAATGAATGAATGAGTTTGAAACGATGAATGAGTTTGAAACGATGAATGAGTTTGAATAATTCAACTAAATATGGAAATTAAACAGTACATTCCTATTAATAAATAAGCAATGATTAAAGAAGAAATTACAGGGGAAATTAGAAAGTGTTTTTGATTAATATAGCCAAACACAATAACCAATGTAATAGAATTGAGTCTAAAAATAAAACCATATATCTACGCTCAATCTTGCCAACAATGGTGGCAAGATTATAGAATATTATTGTCATGAAAAAAGAGTGATATACTGATTCATACTACATCATGGATGGTCCTTAAAAACTTTAAGTAAAAGAAAAAATCTTTAAGTAAAAGAATACAGGCAAATCACCACATATTGAATAATTCCATTTATATGAAGTGTCCACACAGGTAAATCTATAGAGGCAGAAAATAGATTATTGGTTGCCAGGTGATGAGAGTGTGGAGAGTGACAGGTAACACTACAAGGTTTATTTTCAGGTAATGGAAATATTTTGGAAATAGGTCATGGTGATGGCTGTACAACATTGTGAATATACTAAAATTCTCTGCATTATACAGTTTAAAATGGTGAATTTTGTGTGAGTGACATCTCAATTAAAAATGCAAATATGTGCATATGTATTTATATAGATCTCCAGTGCAAGTCTTTTATATGCATTAACTCTTCTTATCATAATAACAAACCAATAAGATTACTCTATTTTCCCCCCACCCCTATTTTACTTATGGGGAAATTGAAGAAAAAGCACAGAGAAGTGAAGAAACTTGCCAAGGTTACATAATTAAGAGTGGTACATAGGTTACACAGTGGTCCAGTTCCATGGTCCATTCTACTGATAGCTGTGGAAGCCCACTCTAGACAGCCACAGTGTTGAGTGCTTTATGGTATCCTGTTCATTCCCAGCAAGAACTCAGGAGATAATTATACTTACTTGCTGCTGCTGCTGCTGCTAAATCACTTCAGTCGTGTCCGACTCTGTGCGACCCTATAGACTGCAGCCCACCAGGCTCCCCCATCCCTGGGATTCTCCAGGCAAGAACACTGGAGTGGGTTGCCATTTCCTTCTCCAATGCATGAAAGTGAAAAGTGAAAGTGAAGTCGCTCAGTCGTGTCCAACTCTTCGAGACCCCATGGACTGCAGCCTACCAGGCTCCTCCGTCTATGGGATTTTCCAGGCAAGAGTATTGGAGTGGGGTGCCATTGCCTTCTCCGATTATACTTATTTAGGAGACGAGAAAAGAAAGGCTAAATGGTGGTAATATTATCTATGGTCATACTGTAATTGAAATGTAGCAATATCAATGTAATAAAGCCAAATGCATCAAATGACTAATATATGGGGATTATTAGAAAGTCTGGGGATTATCTGAAAGTCCAAATTCTTTCTGTTTTCTTGTACTGCAAGCTTTGTTGTATTTATGTCCCAATGAATTTGCCTGACTCTGGAAGGTCCATTTGCCTGCTAAATAAATTTACATTTTCAAATAGGGCAGGGCAATACTTACAAATGAAAGTAGTTTTGCAGCCTGCTGATAAGGAGGCTGACCACAAGAAGTGGTTTAATTTGTATTAAACCACTTAGTTTTATCTAAGTCAGGAAGGAGGGTGGTAGCAGCATCTCTAGGTGAGGAACCAATCAATCACTCAAATGTAATATGTCAAAAGAAATTTCCTTTTAAGACAGTTCCCAACCTAACTGAGTCTGTCAATTAAACAGTGTGGTATATGAGCTTAGATCTGTTCAAGAAGAGAAAGGCAATGGCTGCTGCTACTGCTAAGTCGCTTAAGTCGTGTCCGACTCTGTGAAACCCATAGATGGCAGCCCACCAGGCTCCTTGTCCCTGGGATTCTCCAGGCAAGAACACGGGAGTGGGGTGCCATTTCCTTCTCCAATGCGCGAAAGTGAAAAGTGAAAGGGAAGTTGCTCAGTTGTGTCCGACTCTTAGGGACCCCATGGACTGCAGCCCACCAGGCTCCTCCGTCCATGGGATTTTCCAGGCAAGAGTACTGGAGTGGGGTGCCACTGCGTTCTCTGAGAAAGGCAATGACAAGGTGTTTAATCAGAAATAACTGAGAGGCAAAGATAAGTTTTTAATTTTTTTAAGATTCTAAGAATCTAAGTAAACACAGAGGGAAAGAATGGATAAGAAGTCATTTTAAGAAACAAAGAAAATCAGAAGAGAGCAAAACTTAGATGGGCCCAGTCAGCTTCTTGCTAGGAAAGACTGAAGGCAAAAAGAGAAGGTGGCTGCAGAGGATGAGATGGTGAGATAGCATCACCAACTCAGTGGACATGAATCTGAGCAAATTTTGGGAGATAGTGAAGGACAGGGGTGCCTGGTATGCTACAGTCCACAGGGTTGCAAAGGGTTGGACACAACTTAGTGACTGAACAACAACAACAACAAGTCAGCCTCTTGTTCAGTCATATCTCTAGACTTCAGTGAAGTGAAAGATGAAACACAGATGTCAAAAACAGATAGACCTCTGCCTATCTCTAAGAACTTGAGCAAGTTACCTAAAATCTTTGATTCTTGGTTTCAGTTTCTGTAATATGGCAGTAATAACGCTTGCTTCTCAGGGTTTTTTATGGGGATTAATTGACATAATGGAAAACTTCTAGTGCAGTATATGGCCATTGCCCCAGGTGCTTGCTAAGTGCAATTTTTTCCCCTTCTCACATATGTTCATGATATTCTAAAGTATGCACTCGCTATTTTGCATATGTCAAAACTTTCCCAATGATGAGCCACCTAAGTCTCCCCATATTCAGAATAGTACTGTTGTTGTTCAGTTGCTAAGTAGTGTCTGACTCTTTACTACCCCATGGACTACAGCACCCTAGGCTCCCCTGTCCTTCACCATCTGGAATTTTTACAAATTTATGTCCATTGAGACAGTGATACTTTTCAACCATCTCATCCTCTGTTGTCCCCTTCTCCTCCTGCCCTCAATCTTTCCTAGCATCAGGGTCTTTTCCAATGAATGGGTTTTTTGCATCAGGTGGCCAAAGTATTGGAACTTCAGATTCAGCATCAATCCTTCCAATGAATATTCAGGGTTGATATCCTTTGGGGTTGACTGGTTTGATCACCTTGCTGTCCAAGGGACTCTCAAGCATCGTCTTCAGGTGAATACTTGAGATATACTTTCTTTTATTTTGACCTTCCTGCTAAAACAGAATGTGTTAGTGATCATTTTATTACTATTCAGCTGTGGATAGGCCAACTATCTTTACCCTTGAAAAGAGGAGGGGTACACCAGAAGGAGAGGTACACCACATTACTCCATGCAGGGAAAAACAGGGTGGGTCAGGGGGCAGAAGGAGTGAGAAAAAAACGTGGGCAAGAGCCTTTGTTATGGTTTCCAAATGAAGGACCTGACAAGGCAGGATAAGCAGGCTTAGACTGGCTAGTTCGGGTAATTTCAGTGGGCTGGGGGCTGGAAGCTACCCCTAGTTGGCTGGTACCTGGTCCTGAGGTGATAAAGAGTAGGTGGACAGTTGTTTGAAGTGTGAGAAGTCAATAAAGTGGGGTGAAGGCTCTGAAAGCAGTGGAGGGATTTGATCAGAGGAGGGGTGTGGCCTGAGTTACCAGTAACTATATCACTTTTGTTGCTATGTCATTGCTATGTCATATGTTAAGAATAAAAAGTTTAAAGTGAAATCGCTCAGCCTTATCTGGCTCTTTGCAACCCCATGGACTGTAGTCTGCCAGGTTCCTCTGTCTGTGGGATTTCCCAGAAAAGAATACTGGAGTGGGTTGCCATTTGCTTCTCCAGGGGATCTTCCAGATCCAGGGATTGAACCCTGGTATCCCTCTAGAGTGCCTGATGAACTATGGAATGAGGTTCATGACATTGGATAGGAGACAGGGATCAAGACCATTCCCATAGAAAAGAAATGCAAAAAAGCAAAATGGCTGTCTGGGGAGGCCTTACAAATAGCTGTGAAAAGAAGAGAAGAGAAAAGCAAAGGAGAAAAGGAAAGATATAAACATCTGAATGCAGAGTTCCAAAGAATAGCAAGAAGAGATAAGAAAGCCTTCTTCAGCGATCAATGCAAAGAAATAGAGGAAAACAACAGAATGGGAAAGACTAGGGATCTCTTCAAGAAAATCAGAGATACCAAAGGAACATTTCATACAAAGATGAGCTCGATAAAGGACAGAAATGGTATGGACCTAACAGAAGCAGAAGATATTAAAAAGAGATGGCAAGAATACACAGAAGAACTGTACAAAAAAGATCTTCATGACCCAGATAATCATGATGGTGTCATCACTGACCTAGAGCCAGACATCCTGGAATGTGAAGTCAAGTGGGCCTTAGAAAGCATCACTATGAACAAAGCTAGTGGAGGTGATAGAATTCCAGTTGAACTATTCCAAATCCTGAAAGATGATGCTGTGAAAGTGCTGCACTCAATATGCCAGCAAAGTTGGAAAACTCAGCAGTGGCCACAGGACTGGAAAAGGTCAGTTTTCATTCCAATCCCAAAGAAAGGTAATGCCAAAGAATGCTCAAACTACCGCACAATTGCTG
>NW_011495032.1:8335212-8335764 GCF_000754665.1 Bison bison bison
ACATCTATTTCTGCTTTATTGACTATGTCAAAGCCTTTGACTGTGTGGATCACAATCAACTGTGGAAAACTGAAAGAGATGGGAATACCAGACCACCTGATCTGCCTTTGAGAAATTTGTATGCAGGTCAGGAAGCAACAGTTAGAACTGGACATGGAACAACAGACTGGTTCCAAATAGGAAAAGGAGTTCGTCAAGGCTGTATATTGTCACTCTGTTTATTTAACTTATATGCAGAGTACATCATGAGAAACGCTGTGCTGGAAGAAGCACAAGCTGGAATCAAGATTGCCGTGAGAAATATCAATAACCTCAGGTATGCAGATGACACCACCCTTATGGCAGAAAGTGAAGAGGAACTCAAAAGCCTCTTGATGAAAGTGAAAGTGGAGAGTGAAAAAGTTGGCTTAAAGCTCAACATTCAGAAAACGAAGATCATGGCATCTGGTCCCACCACTTTATGGGAAATAGATGGGGAAACAGTGGAAACAGTGGCAGACTTTATTTTTCTGGGCTCCCAAATCACTGCAGATGGTGACTGCAGCCATGAAA
>NW_011495032.1:8335864-8343715 GCF_000754665.1 Bison bison bison
TGCAGCCATGAAATTAAAAGACCTTTACTCCTTGGAAGGAAAGTTATGACCAACCTAGATAGCATATTGAAAAGCAGAGATATTACTTTGCCAACAAAGGTTTGTCTAGTCAAGGCTATGGTTTTTCCTGTGGTCATGTATGGATGTGAGAGTTGGACTGTGAAGAAGGCTGAGTGCCGAAGAATTGATGCTTTTGAACTGTGGTATTGGAGAAGACTCTTGAGAGTCCCTTGGTCTGCAAGGAGATCCAACCAGTCCATTCTGAAGGAGATCAGCCCTGGGATTTCTTTGGAAGGAATGATGCTAAAGCTGAAACTCCAGTACTTTGGCCACCTCATGCGAAGAGTTGACTCACTGGAAAAGACTCTGATGCTGGGAGGGATTGGGGGCAGGAGGAGAAGGGGAAGACAGAGGATGAGATAGCTGGATGGCATCACTGACTCGATGGACATGAGTCTAGGTGAACTCTGGGAGTTGATGATGGACAGGGAGGCCTGGCATGCTGCAATTTATGGGGTCGCAAAGTGTTGGACACGACTGAGTGACTGATCTGATCTGATCTGATCCCTCATTGCAGGCAGACTGTTTAACATTTGAGCCACCAGGGAAGCCCGATGTTAAGAACAAAAGTAAACTATTCTCAGGAGAAGTGGTGATAATCCAAGCAAGAATTATTAGTGACTTGAATCACAGGATAGTGATGAGCTGGATTCTGGATGAACTTTTCAAGGTACAGATGATAGGATTTGTCAGAACAGATGAGGGGGTATTAGAGCCAGGAAGGGGAGCTTCCCATGTGGGGCTAGTAGTAAAAAACCCACCTGCCAATGCAGGAGACATCAGAGGTGTGGGTTGATCTCTGTGCCATCCCCTGGAGGAGGGCATGGCAACCCACTCCAGTGTTCTTTCCTGGTGAATCCCATGGACAGAGAAGCTTGGTGGGCTACAGTGCATAGGGTTGCAAAGAGTCAGACACGACTGAAGTGACTTAGCACATACACATGCAGAGGCAGGGAGGAGTTAATGAAGATCCCAATCGTTTTGGCCTGAGCAAGTGGAAGGGGACAGGTGAGATAGCAGCCACTGTATGAGGACAAGCTTGTGTGTGGGAAAAGCATTGGGTCAGGGGAAGAGCAGACAGGCTTTTGGAAAATTGAATTGGAAGTGCCTATTAGGTATCTGAATGGAGAGGCCCAGAGGCAGATGGATGTATATTTCAGGAATCCATGAAGGAGCTCTAGACTGGAGTATAAATTTTGGAGTCATTTGCATATAAATTATATTTGAAGCCCTGAGACTTGATGGAATAATATAAGAGGTGAACATAGAAAATATAAAATAATAGGTTGTGAGAACCCTCTGGGCACAATCTTCAGTCCTGACCTGTAAATCAACTAACTGGCCATCAGTTCAGCAAAATTATCCCATTCATGCTGCTGCATCTTTTTTCATAGAACCTATCTTCTACTTCATTACATATTGGTCTGTGTATTTGTTGTTTATGATCTCTCCCTTTCTCTTTTCTGCCCTCTCCTCCATTGGACCCAAGTCTCTTAAGGGGAGGGTGTCTTTGTGTGTCTGTTTAATAATCTATTCCAAGCACCTAAAATAACACCTGATACTAGGTACTCAATAAACTTAAACTTTTTCTTAATAAAAGAAATATTTATTAATGAAAGAAGTGGTGATTTTATTAATTTCTGTTGAAGATCTTTTATTCCTTAAAATTTTAACTTTTAAAAGTTATAGTATCAGGAAAAGGTAAAACTTAATCAGATATCATATTGAAAAGAAAGTCACTCAGTCATGTCTGACTCTTTGCGACCCCATGGACTGTAGCCTGCCAGGCTCCTCTCTCCATGGGATTTTCCAGGCAAGAGTACTGGAGTGGGGTGCCATTGCCTTCTTACTAGTAAAGTGGAAAAAATAAATTGTGCCTTCTTTAAACAAAAGAATACTGTACAGCCATTCACCAACAAACTACAGCTCCATGCAAAATCATGGATAAATCTCCCAAACATTTATTTTTGTTCAAAATAATCCAGACAGAAAAGAGGAAGTACCATATGAGTCCAGTTCAGTTCAGTTCAGTCGCTCAGTCATGTCCAACTCTCTTTGCAACCCCATGAATCACAGCACACCAGGCCTCCCTGTCCATCACCTACTCCCAGAGTTCACTCAAACTCAACGTCCATAGAGTCGGTGATGCCACCCAGCCATCTCATCCTCTGTCGTCCCCTTCTCCTCCTGACCCCAATCCCTCCCAACATCAGAGTCTTTTCCAATGAGTGAACTCTTCACATGAGGTGGCCAAAGTACTGGAGTTTCAGCTTTAGCATCAGTCCTTCCAATGAATATTCAGAACTGATGTCCTTTAGGATGGACTGGTTGAATCTCCTTGCAGACCAAGGGACTCTCAAGAGTCTTCTCCAACACCACAGTTCAAAAGCATCAACTCTTCAGTGCTCAGCTTTCTTCACAGTCCAACTCTCACATCCATACGTCACTACTGGAAAAACCACAGCTGACTAGATGGACCTTTGTTGGCAAAGTAATGTCTCTTTTAATATGCTGTCTAGGTTAGTCATAGCTTTTCTTGCAAGGAACAAGCATCTTTTAATTTCATGGCTGCAGTCACCATCTGCAGTGATTTGGGAGCCCCCCAAAATAATCTGTCACTGTTTTCATTGCTTCCCCATCTATTTGCCATGAAGCAACGGGACCAGTTGCCATGATATTAGTTTTCTGAATGTTGAGTTTTAAGCCAACATTTTGACTCTCCTCTTTCAATTTCATCAAGAGGCTCTTTAGTTCTTCTTCACTTTCTGCCATAAGGGTGGTGTCATCTGCATATCTGAGGTTATTGATATTTCTCCCAGCAATCTTGATTGCAGCTTGTGCTTCATCCAGTCCAACATTTGTCATGATGTACTCCTCATATAAGTTAAATAAGCAGGGTGACAATATACCACCTTGACGTACTCCTTTCCCAATTTGGAACCAATCTGTTATTCTATGTCCAGTTCTAACTGTTGCTTCCTGACCTGCATACAGATTACTCAGGAGGCAGGCAGGTGGTCGTATATTCCTATCTCTTTAAGAATTTTCCACAGTTTGTTGTGATCCACACAGTCAAAGGCTTTGGCATATGGAATAATATAACATATTATTTCTAAGACGTGGCTCATCCTAGGCCTCAACTTTGACAGGAATAGTTTTGCTAACATTTTCAACATGATTTAATTCAAAGAAAACATGGATATGTCATAAGTGCTTGTTGATGAAAAAATATTTGTTTTGCCTTAGCTGTGTTCTAAGCAATGGGCTAGCTGTTGAGGGTAAAATATGAATAATGATAGTCAGTATTTAGTTGGGGTATGATCTGTTAAACAATAAGAAACAGACACATACAGGGAGACCATAGGATAAGAATTATAAGCTTGCTTGGTAGTGTTAGAAAGATTTGTAAAGCAGGTATGGCTTGAAGTAAGGCTTGAAAGGTGAATAACATGAGTTTGTCAATCGTCACCCCTTTCTGGACATCTTTTTTTTGTTGTTATGTGGATTCTGACAGTTCATAATCCCATCTTTCCATAATGACCCAGGAAAGCTCCATAGAACAATTCAGAAGATTCAAAAGTAACTCATATTTCCAGTCATTCTTTCACAAACATTTACAGAGTGCTTCAGTTCAGTTCAGTCGCTCAGTCCTGTCCGACACTTTGCGACCCCATGAATCGTAGCACACCAGGCTTCCCTGTCCATCGCCAGCTCCCAGTTTACTCAAACTCATGTCCATTGAGTTGGTGATGCCATCCAACCATCTCATCCTCCATCGTCCCCATCTCCTTCCACCTTTAATCTCTCCCAGCATCAGGGTCTTTTCCAATTAGTAAGTTCCTCGCATGAGGTGGCCAAAGTATTGGAGTTTCAGCTTCAGCATCAGTCCTTCCAATAAACACCCAGGACTGATTTCTTTAAAATGGACTGGTTAGATCTCCTTGCAGTTGGAGTGCTTACTTTAGGTCAAACACTGGACACTAGAAATATCAACTTAAATAATTCATGAACACTGCCCTCAGAAGACTTATGCTCTATAGCTATAATTTTCAAACGTTGGGGCACCTCAGAATCACCTGGAGTGCTTGGTAAAACACAAGTTCACTGGCCCCAGTCCAAGAGTTGTTGATTCACTAGGTCCAGGGTAGGGCTCAATAAGTTGCATTTAAAGCAAATTCCTGGGTAATGAGGTATTACTAGACTGAAGACCACTTTGAAAACCATAGATTCTTGGAGAATGGGTCAGTTAAACAGATCAATGTGATGGGTACACGAAGGAGCAGGTAAGATTTGGGACAGCCCCATCTGGGATGTAGAACTAAAAGTCACACTGCAGCAAACCATCTTTGTTCTGCTTCCTTTGGAACTGATTCTCTGCTGATGAACTGCAGGCTTCTTTGTGATATATCTTACATAGCAGTATCAAAACCACAACCCCACAAATTCCCTCATCCAAGGAACATTTACGTTTGCTGACAATACTCAGAGTCATTACTATAAACTAAGTGCATCTGGATTTTGAATTATTTTATTGAAAGAAAAAAAAAGAAACATTTAATTCACAATGATTGAAGACAATTAAAATACAGCATAAAACACTTTGTAAAATCTACCGATTACCAAGAATTTAAGTGGATAGTAGAGTTGGGAAGAACAATTCATTTATACCCCTACAGTGAATGAAAAGAATTCAAATAAGATCTTGCAAACAGTTAACCTTTAATGAATCAATATTGTTCAGTGAGTTTCAAAACAGTCAAAAATGTTTCTTCAGCTACCTCTTTGTGTGTAGCATGGTATGATACAATGAAAAGAAAAACAGTTTGAGAGGTAGCCGATAACCTCAAATAGATTGCAATACATAGTTAGACAAAAGGGTCAGGTTGTATCCATTCATGTATTTATTTTGCCTCTATTGTATACTTGAAGTTGTGTTATATTCTGGGAAAATGAAATTAAACTGTAGAATTTAAAAGGTTTTATGTTTCATATTTTAGTGAAGGAGACAGTAATTTGTGAAAAAATAAAGATATGTTGAGTGAGGTGTAGTGATTGCTCAAGGATGAAATGGTAACAGTGACATAGATCAGCAAACATCTGAGGATTGAATAAGGCATTCATTGGATCCTAATGGAAGCTGGACAGGTGGATGAGTTTGTTGGACAAGGAGACACTCAGGGGCAAGGGACCTGTTTGCTCCTATAGAGAGGTATGACATGGCATGTGATGGTCAGGAGATATGAGTAGTTCAGTATAGAGAAGCAGACAAGGGGCAGATGATCAAGGAGTCCGAATGCTGTTTTTAATACTTTAATTTTTGAAAATTGAGTTATGTTTGCCATACAACACTGTGCAAGTTCAAGTTTTTCATAATAAATGACAAATATTTATATCTCACAGTTTCTGTGGGTTGAGAATCTGGGCATGGACTATCTCTTTGCTCCTGAACCTAAATCCTTCACAAGGTTGCATGCATCAAGGTGCCAGCAGGCACTGTGGTCTCTTTGGAGGTTGAACCTGTGAAGGATCTACTTCCAAGCTTACTCACATAGTATTGGAAGGATTCAGTTCCTCCTGTGCTTCTGGACTGAGGGCCTCATTTCTCTGATGACCGTTGGCCAGAGACCCCTGTCCATTCCTTGCCATGTGAGCCTCTCCAAGGGCAGCTCACACATGGCAGCTGGCTTCTATCAGAGCCAGAAAGAGAAACAGAGGGTGTCCCTAGCCTAAGTCATAGTGTTTTTGTAACCTGGACCTAGATTGACATCCTATAACTTATGCTGTATTTTATTAATTAACAGCAAGTAAGCAAGCTTAGTGCACAATCAAAGGAAGGGGAGAAGATTAGGACATAAATTCCGGGATGTGAGGACCACTGGGGCCACCTGAAGGTTACTCACAACAATACGGATTCTTACCTTATTCACAAGATTTGCTACAATCTACTAGCCAAAAACTAAGGACCTGTTTTGACAAATGTTCTGGATCTCTGTGAAAACTCATGGGAAGAGAGTTGAGGAGATGGGGTCCCAGATACTCTTAGCCAGGCCCTCCACCCACTTGACTGTCTACTGAAATAAACATGTCAGCAGGGAAGGAAATGAGCATCGTGTATCTGAGGCACAGTGCCTGCTGAAGGATTCTAAAAGTCAGCTCCATCAGAGAGTCACTGAGGTTCTATTAATCTTGCAGGAAAGCCACAGGGTCTGGCTTTTAATAGAGGAAAAGGTGAGCCACAGCTGTCTTGCAAAGCAGAAGGATGTCTCCTCCCACTCTGGCTCCCTCGTTGACATTCTACATAAACTTGAGTCACAGTGCATTAGTTTGTCTTAATTTTGCATTTATGATTTTCAACTTCTACTAATTCCTGAAAGGATAAAGGAGACACAGAGTTAATATGAGATCCTCTATTGAGAATTAAGTGGGTTTGCTGGGGCTTCTTAAGAAGACTTTGTCAGCCATAGTAACTGATTCTTTGGGGTTTCTGGACTCTAAGAGTCTGTCTAAGCTTTCAGTCTTAACCTATTATATAGGTAGAAGGAACATAGTTCAACATGCAAAATTGAGGTGACATTCAAGAGCACCTCCTAAACTCTTGGCAATCAGTATTCAAAGAGCACTTGGGGCATTATTTCAGTTAACTCCTGCAAACACTATGCGTGTGTGTGTGCATGCTCAGTTGCTTCACTCGTGTCCAATTCTTTGCACCCCTAGGACTGTAGCCCACCAGGCTTCTCTGTCCATAGGATTCTCCAGGCAAGAATACTGGAAAGGGTTGCCTTACCATCCTCCAGGGGTTCTTCCCAACCCAAAGATCGAACCCTTGTCTCTTGTGTCTCCTGCCTTGGCAAGTGGGTTCTTTACCACTAGTGCCACTGAGAAGCCCCAAACACTAGGCATAGCCAGAGTTATTATCATCAGTTGGCAAATGACAAAAGTGAAATTTGGGGAGGTTAGGTCACTAGCTCAAGGCTATTCTGGCCACAGGCATGAGCCAAGGTCTGGTGAAGGCTTGCCTGACTGCAGAGTCCCCACTCCATGGCACATCTATGTTCTTCCTAGAGGAACATAATCACAAAAGCAACAAGGAAGCAACAAAAACAAAACCCTTCATACCCTCAGATGGCTTGTACTTGGAAATCAGGCTCACACTTCTTCACTTTTCTTTATATTGGTATAAGTGCTGTTGCTGGTATAAATATTGGGACTGACACTGTTAGTGATGTCCATTCAGTATGTCCAGGGATAAACCCAGGGCCTTAGAATATGGCATGTGTGTGTGCATTAGTGTATGCTAGTAACTCAGTTGTGTCTGACTCTGTGACCCCATGGACAGTAGCATGTCAGGCTCCTCTGTCCATGGAATTCTCCAGGCAAGAACACTGGAGTGGGTAGTCATTCCCTTCTTCAAGGGGATCTTCCCAACCCAGGGACAGAATCTGGGTCTCCTACATTGCGGGTGAATTCTTTACTAGTTGAGCCACAGGGAAGCCTGGAGCATGGCATCAGTTCAGTTCAGTCGCTCAGTCGTGTCTGACACTTAGCGACCCCATGGAATGCAGCACGCCAGGCTTCCCTGTCCATCGCCAGCTTCTGGAGTTTACTCAAATTCATGCCCACTGAGTTGGTGATGTCATCCAACCATTTCATCCTCCATTGTCCCCATCTCCTCCCACCTTCAATCCTTCCCAGCATCAGGGTCTTTTCCAATTAGTCAGTTCCTTGCATGAGGTGGCCAAAGTATTGGAGCTTCAGCTTCAGCATCAGTCCTTCCAATGAATATTCAGGACT
>NW_011495032.1:8343850-8356957 GCF_000754665.1 Bison bison bison
ATGTCTCTGCTTTTAAATATGCTTTCTAGGTTGGTCATAGCTTTTCTTCCAAGGAGCAAGCATCTTTTAATTTCATGGCTGCAGTCACCATCTGCAGTGATTTTGGAGCCCAGAAAAATAAAGTCTGCCACTGTTTCCACTGTTTCCCCATCTATTTGCCATAAAGTTATGGGACCAGATGCCATCTGTTGACCAGATGACTTGATACTTCTGAATGTCGAGTTTTAAGACAGCTTTTTCACTGTCTTCTTTCATATTCATCAAGATGCTCTAGTTCCACTTTGCTTTCTGCCATAAGAGTGGCGTCATCTGTTTATCTGAGGTTATTGATATTTCTCCTGGCAATCTTGATTCCAGCTTGTGCTTCATCCAGCCCAGTGTTTCTCATGATGTACTCTGCATATAAGTTAAATAAGCAGGGTGACAATATACAGCCTTGACATACTCCTTTCCTAATTTAGAACCAGTCTGTTGTCCCATGTCCAATTCTAACTGTTGCTTCTTGATCTGCATACAAATTTCTCAAGAGGCAGGTAAGGTGTGTGTTTGTGTGTCCACAGTTTGTTGTGTCCACACAAAGGCTTTGGCGTAGTCAATAAAGCATATGTAGATGCTTTTCTGGAATTCTCTTGCTTTTTTGATGATCCAGTGGATGTTGACAATTTGATCCCTGGTTCCTCTGACTTTTCTAAATCCAGCTTGAATATCTGAAAGTTCTTGGTTCACATACCATTGAAGCCTGGCTTGGAGAATTTTGAGCATCACTTTGCTAGCATGTGAGATGAGTGCAATTGTGTAGTAGTTCGAACATTCTTTGGTATTGCCTTTCTTTGGTATTGCAATATAAAGTGACCTTTTCCAGTCCTGTGGCCACTGCTGAGTTTTCCAAATTTGCTGGCATATTGAGTGCATGGCATGCCTGAATTCAAATCCTGGCTCCTTTTTCTACTGTCTGTGTGACCTTGGTGAAGTTACTAAAACTCTGTGAACCTCAGTTTATTCATCTGTAAAATGGAGCTAAAAGTGCCATTAATGTGTGGTTCCTAGGAAGAGCTGGTGTTTGCCATGTGGAAGTTGCTTCCTTTCTTTGGAATAAGGGACAGTTAAGCATTTAGTGCTCCTCTGAGGATTTGCCTGGATTCCTTCATCAAATGGATGTTTCCAAGCTATGTTCGTAAGTAGTCTTATATCTTTAATGGAAATAGTTACATTCAAGTTTAGCTGTTAAGGTTGGTCTTTTGTGAAGCATCACTAAAATTAGTTTTCACTGAAATGTGTTCCCTAGACTATTTTCCCCAAAGATGGCTGGGCATTGATGAGGGATGCCCTCGTGGCCAAGGTGCCAGTGGCCCATAATGAAAGGGAAGGGCCACTGAATCAGAAGCAGGTAATCTTGTTAGAGCCCACTTGAGATGGTCTGATTCCCCATTGTTACTAAATGCTACTGAATTAAACAAGCAATCACTGTCCCATTTTAAATACATGTTTCCTGCAGTTCAAAATCTAAGGAGCATTTGAAAAAAAAAAAAAAAGTAGACATATGCAGATTAAAAAAAAGAACACAAAACCCAGCTACATGGTACATCTTAAAGTAAGTGTTTCAGGGACAGAAAAACTCAAATAACATCTAATACACAGATCCAACTAGGAGGAAACAGAGTGTCCCTTAGGTCTGGGAGCTCATTGAATGGACATTGATGGATTTGTTTTCCTTTCAGATTAAACTGAACTTCTGACGTGAAAGTAGTTTACTGGCTTCTGATCTTGAAAGCAACAATCTTTTTTTTCTCCCTCTAACTAAATTTCTCTTGTTTAGGTGTTTTAGCTTTTTAACAGCTTGAAAAGTGGCACATTGGAGTGCCACATTGGAAGATTCAGAAGAAATTATTTGCTTAAAAAATGTTGAGAGAAACAGAGAATTTGGCTAACTTTACTTTCCCTCTGGTAAAGTGGTGTCTGGCAAATGGACCATTCTAGGGGCTTGAATATTTTCTCTTAGGCTCAAATGCCCAAAGATATGCAAAATAACATTTCAGCAATTTTTCATAGCTTGACAAGATAAATATTATCGGAACTGAATATGAACATTTGTGTAAATGAGGGCTGGCCTTTAACGATGGAGATAACGCATAGGAGTGTTAAGTAGATGTCAGTGTTGGCTGTTGATTAAATAATGTCTGTGCTGAGAACTCATTTTACCTTAGCATCTGTGGATGTAATCTCATCTTCAGGGTTAGCTGGTTTAGGAAGAGATATCTTATGCTAATTTATAGCTCAATAAATTTTAATTTCAGACATTGGCAGATAAAACATCTAGATATGGCAGAGACACCCACATGAATGTAGAATAAATGCTATTGTTTATGTGTGACGGCTAGCTTTCCCTGTCATCTTTGATTACATGTTACACTTGTCAAAAACTAAGTAACCAACATTGGTTCCTCACTGCTCACTAAATTCTAGACTTTATTTGGATTTCATCAGTTTTTCCATCAATGTCCTCTTGCTATTCCAGGATGAAGATCAGGTACCATGATGTGTTTAAGTGTATATCTCCTGAGTTTCTTCTGTTTGTGTCAGTTTCTGAGTTTTTACTTGCTTTTCGTGACCTTGGCAATATTACTGTGTGCTAGCCAAGTATCCTGTGGAATTTCTCCCAGCTTGGGTATGGCTGATGTTTTTTCTCATGAATCGACTGAGGTGAAGGTCTTTCTGATCACAGTATATGATGGGGTCACAACAGCCACATGATATATCTGATGATGCTACTATTCCCCCCCCCTTTTTTTTTTACTAAAAGATACACTAAAACATGAAATACTAAAGAGTATATCAAATGACTTATTTTTGCATTCTAGGTAGGAGTGATTTGAAGCGAAAGGAGGGAATTTCATTAAAAAATACTCTGGATATACCTTAGCCCTTCTGCATATTTGAACTTGGATGGAGTAAGTCAATTGAGGGAACATCTGGGTTATGCCTTTTTTTTAAAAGTAGTTTTCTTTTTTGTTGTTACTGTTGTTTTGTTTTTATTTCATAATCATAAATTTAACTTTGCAATTCAGCTAAACTTGGAGGGGGATAGGAAAATATGGAACCCAAAGAACTGTAGCAAGAGCACAAAGATTATAGGATATTTCAAGTAGATAGGTGTAAGGGGTGCTCTCCTGGGCTACAGAAGGAATGGTCTGGTGGTTAAGTAAAACACAAGTCAAATTTATTAGATTTTTCCACAGTCAGAAATGGTGATCCTCTTGCTGGTCTTGCCATTCCTGGATCCGAAGCACTCCATGGCTTCTACAATATCCATGCCCTCTTTCACCTTGCCAAAGACCACATACATGCCATCCAGCCACTCAGTCTTGGCAGTGCAGATGAAAAACTGGGAACCGTTTGTGTTGGGGCCAGCATTTACCATGGACAAGGTGCCAGGACCTGTATGCTTCAGGATGAAGTTCTCATCATAAAATTTCTTGCCATAGATGGACTTGCCACCAGTACCATTGTGGCATGTGAAGTCACCACCCTGGCACATAAGTCCCAGAACTATTCTGTGAAAGCAGGAACCTTTATAACCAAATCCTTTCTCCCCAGTGCTCTGAGCATGAAAGTTTTCTTCTGTCTTTGGAACTTCATCTGCAAACAGCTCGAAAGAGACGTGGCCCAAGGGCTTGCTGTCGACAGCGATGTCAAAGAAGAAGATGGGGTTGACTGTGGCTGGACAGCTCAAGAGACTCCAGGGTGGCAGCATCTGCAAGGCCTAAAGTAGTTTTCTTTAGGAACTGTCAACGTATTGTTGAACTGTGGACTTGTAACTCTGCATGGACTATGGCTAGTCAATAATATGTACTTAAAAGCTGCATTATTGCAAAATGAGTGTTTTATCAAGGTACTCATTCTTTTATTGTTATTTGCTTTTTAAACTTTGTTTTAGTCACTTAAAGAAAATCTTCTTAAGACATAATTTTCCTCAAATCCATTCCAAGTTGTTTAGGAATGGATAAAGAAGATGTACTATATGTATATGTATACAATGGACTGTTACTTAGTCATTAAAAAGAATGAAATAAGGCAATTTGCAGCAACATGGATGGACCTAGAGAGTGTCATACTGAGTGAAGTAAATCAGACAGAGAAGGAGAAATATTGTATAACATCCCTTATATGTGGAATCTAAAAAGAAATGATACAAATGAATTTACTTACAAAACAGAAAAAGACTCACAGACTTAGAAAATGAACTCCTGGCTGCCAGGGGGAAGGGATAGTTAAGGACTTTGGTAAGGTCATATACACACTGCTGTGTTTAAAGTGGATAACCAGCAAAAAACTATTACATAGCACTTGGAACTCTGCTCAATGTCATGCGCCAGCCTGGATGGGAGAGGGGTTTAGGAGAGAATGGATACATGCAACTGTATAGCTGAGTCCCTTCACTGTTCACCTGAAACTGTCACAACATTGTTAATTGGTTATTCCCCAATACAAAATGTTTTTGGTATTAAAAAATAAAAAATAAAGTTAAAAAATTACAATTAAGAAATAACAAAAATTAAAAAATAGTCATAATTTTGGGCATGTACTTATGTGGATATGAACTAGATAGATGATAGTAGTTTTTAAAAAAAGAAAGATGAAATGAGGAAAATTCGTTAGAACCCAGTGATTATCTTGAAGGAGAGGATCAAGAATTATTTTAAAGTATTAAGCATGTACCAGGTGAATGACAATACCAATGCTAATTAGGTCTAGATAGGAAGGTAAACTTGGATAATGACTCCATTTTACTTGGATTTCAGTTTCAAAAGGTATTATTGTTCTTACTTATGGGGCCATCAAAGAAACAGTTGAAAATGTGGGATTGAATGCCATAAAGAAGGTCAGCGTTGAAGAGAGAGCCTGTTTGAAATGAAGTATCATTAAATGGAAAAGTTATTTTAGAGATCTCCAAACATGATCACTCCTTAATCTCTGCAATTTATTCAGTGGAACCAACTTTCCAAGCCAGACACTTCTTTGGCTGTCCCCATTGCAGCCTCTCATTACCACTCTGGGATAAAAGCAAACCAAGGTCAAATATCAGATCCCTGCAGGGAAATAACCTGAGCCCTTTGTCTGATGAAATCTCTGCACCTGACAGCTCACTGCTCTTCAGGGAAATCCAAAGCAGCTTCTTTCCTTAATGTTCAAAATTCAGCACTCTGAACTGAGTCAGGTGCCTTGCTGCTGCTCGTCTCGCCTCATCTCCAGTGATCCAGCAAACTGAGCATTTGCTGGCAGCCCCGATTGACTCCTGGGATTTTAAGACCCTTGGCAGCTGGAACTGTGTTTGATATTGCTCTTTATTTTTCAAAGTACTTGACATGGAACAGGAAGTGTACCACTCACATCACAGGAGGAAAACATGAGCTAGTCAGGTATCCTGGAGTTCAGAATCTTGCTCTGCCATTTACACTTGAGCACCTAGGGATGTTGCTTAATCCTGTGGAGCAGAAGATTCCCCCTCTGAAGTTTTAGGAGAATAGTGCACACTTCATAGAGAAGTTGTAAGCATTATGTGTGGCAACATATTAAAGCTCTTAGCACAGAGTCTGGACATAATATTCAATTGATAAAAGATAAGAGTAACAGACACCTATGTAGCATTTACCAAGGTTTGGGTATTACACTAAGTAAATCTAACTTAACTCATCTGTTTAATCCCCTATAACAATTTAATGAGCTCAGCATATATTGTTACCCATTTCACAGGTGAGCAAACTGAAGATTGGTAAGCCATCTTGCCTAAGGTCAAATAGTTAGAGGTAGTAAAAAGTAGACAGCTGGACTCTTAATCTTTGCTCTTAAACAATATGATATATCATTATTATGCATATAGCACACAATGATAATAATGATACCTATTATTACTATTCATAAAGATTCTTTGTGCTACTATTTGGGTAGGGACAAGACAAGAACAGTTGCTATAAACACTCTTACTTAATACTGCTTTAGTTATTCTAGTCACTAGGACAAGAAAAATGAAACATACACACAATAGAAAATTATTTTTTTCAGTTGTTGTCTCTCTGGCATGAAAACTCCAAATAATACATCTAAATAGAAGAAAAGTGAAAGTGAAGTCGCTCAGTCATGTCCGACTCTTTGCGACCTCATGGACGGTAGCCTACCAGGCTCCCAAGATCCATGGGGTTTTCCAGGCAAGAATACTGGAGTGGGCTGCCATTTCCTTCTCCAGGGGATCTTCCCAACCCAGGGATCGAACCTGGGTCTTCTGCATTGCAGACAGACGCTTTACCGTCTGAGCCACTAGAGTGATCCTAAGTAAAGATACTTTACTTTATCAAAAGCTGTCCTATGTATCAACTACATCAGACAGCATTCATGAACACTCCACAATGCCTTTCACACGTATTTTAAGAGTTGATGCTGGCTGCTGGGAGCTCAGCAGATACTGTCAACCAGAATCCAGGAGCCTCTTCAACTTTGTTCAGTTCAGTTCAGTCGCTCAGTCATGTCCGACTTTTTGCAACCCCATGGACTGCAGCATGCCAGGCTTCCTTGTCCATCACCAACTCCCTAAGCTTGCTCAAACTCATGTCCATAAGTCGGTGATGCCATCCAGCAATCTCATCCTCTGTCTTCCCCTTCTCCTCCTGCCTTCAATCTTTTCCAGCACCAGGGTCTTTTCCAATAAGTCAGTTCTTCACATCAGGTGGCCAAAGTATTGGAGTTTCAGCTTCAACTGGGTAACGCTGGGTTAAGATACCATCAGCTTTCAATACCACATTCCCATGAGCCTGCACCAACAATATCTTGAGTTGTGTGTTTCCACCCAAAGTCTCCTCAAGACCAGTCCAGCTCTTAACACCAAATCCTAAAACCAGACTACATGGTTTAGGCTTAAGTTATAACACCAACCCATTTCTGTACCAGTCTGTCCTACTATTTCTGGGTAACAAATTATCACAAATCTTAGTTGTATGTGAACACCATTTTAGTTATTTTTAATTTCAATTTTACTGACAAAAACTGACAAATAAAATTGTAGGATATTTAAATTATACTTTATGGTGGTTTGCTCAACGAACACATTGTGAAAGGATTCCCTAATCTAATTAATACATCCATCACCTCATATATTATTCTCTCTTAGAAGAACATTTCAGTTCTTCTCTCTTAGGAAATTTCATTTATACAATGTTATGTTATCAACTATGCTCACCATATTTTACATTAGACCTTTTACCTTATTCATCTTATAGCTGAAAGTTTGTACCCTTTAGTCATAATTTCCTATTTTTCCTCACACCTCTGCCCCTGGAAACCACTCTTCTATTCTCTCTTTCCACAATTTTGACTTTTTAAGAGATAGCGTTAAGTATTTGACTTTTTCTGTCTGACATTTCTCTTAGCAAATTGCCTTCAAGTTCCATCTTTGTTGTCACAAATGGCAGGATTTCCTTCATTCTCATGGCTGAATAATAGTCCATTGACTGTGTGCATATATAAATAGACCACATCTTCTTTATCTGTTCAACCATTAATGAACATTTAAGTTATGTCCATGTCTTGCCTACTGTGAATTGTGGATAATGCTTCAAAGAACATGGAGTGCAAATAACTTTTTGAAATTCTGTTTTCATTTTCTTTGGGTATATCAATGCAGAAGTAGGATTGCTGGATAAAAATAAAATGGTAATTCTTTTTTATTTTTTTAAGGAAACTCCATACTGTTTCCTATAGTGAGTGCACCATTTTACATTCCCATCAGTAGTGCACCAGGGTTCCTTTTTTCCCACATGCCTGCTAACATTTGTTATCTCTTGTCTTTTTCATGATATACATTTTAAAATGTGTGAAGTGATAGCTTACTATGGTTTGACTTCCCTAATGAATATTGATGCTGAATACCTTTTTATGTACTTGTAGGCAATTAATCACCCTGCTTATTTAACTTGTATGAAGAGTACATCATGAGAAATGCTGGGCTGGAAGAATCATAGGCTGGGAGAAATATTGATAACCTCAGATATGCAGATGACACCACCCTTATGACAGAAAGTGAAGAGGAACTAAAAAGCCTCTTGATGAAAGTGGAAGAGGAGAGTGAAACAGTTGGCTTAAAGCTCAACATTCAGAAAATGAAGATCATGGCATCTGGTCCCATCACTTCATGGGAAATAGATGGGGAAACAGTGGAAACAGCATCAGACTTTATTTTTTGGGGCTCCAAAATCACTGCAGATGGTGATTGCAGCCATGAAATTAAAACATGCTTACTCTTCGGAGAAGGCAATGGCACCCCACTCCAGTACTCTTGCCTGGAAAATCCCATGGATGGAGGAGCCTGGAAGGCTGCAGTCCATGGGGTCGCTGAGGATCAGACACGACTGAGTGACTTTCCTTTCACTTTTCACTTTCATGCTTTGGAGAAGGAAATAGCAACCCACTCCAGTCTTCTTGCCTGGAGAATCCCAGGAATGGGGGAGCCTGGTGGGCTGCCGTCTATGGGGTCCACAGAGTCAGACACGACTGAAGCGACTTAGCAGCAGTTAGCAGTACTTTTGGGAAGTAAAGTTATGACCAACCTGGACAGCATATTATAAAGCAGAGACATTACTTTGCCAACAAAGGTCCATCTAGTCAAGGTTTTTCCAGTGGTCATGTATGCATGTGAGAGTTGGACTGTGAAGAAAGCTGAGCACTGAAGAATTGATGCTTTTGAACTGTGGTGTTGGAGAATACTCTTGAGAGTCCCTTGGACTACAAGGAGATCCAACGAGTCCATCCTAAAGGAGATCAGTCCTGGGTGTTCATTGGAAGGACTGATGCTGAAGCTGAAACTCCAATACTTTGGCTACTTCATGCAAAGAGTTGACTCATTGGAAAAGACCCTGATGCTGAGAGGGATTTGCGGCAGGAGGAGAAGGGGACAACAGAGGATGAGATGGCCGGATGGCATCACCGACTCGATGCACATAAGTTTGGGTGAACTCCGGGAGTTGGTGATGGACAGGGAGGCCTGGCGTGCTGCGATTCATGGAGTCGCAAAGAGTTGGACAGGACTGAGTGACTGAACTGAACTGAACTGGACTGAGGCAATTTGAATATCTTCTTTGGGAAAAAAAAAAAAAGTATATATATATATATATGTACATATATATTCAGTTCCTCTGTCTGTTTTTAATTGGATTGTTTGATATTGAGTTGTATGAATTTTTTAAAAAATAGTTTGGATATTAACCCCTTATCAGATATATTATTTGCAAATATTTTTTTCCAGTTCAGTGGGTTGCCTTTTTATTTTGTTGATGGCTTCCTCTGCTGTGCAGAAGATTTTAAATTTGATGTAGTCCTACTAATTTATTTTTATTTTTGTTGCTTTTGCTTTC
This sequence comes from Bison bison bison, assembly GCF_000754665.1. NCBI lineage: Eukaryota > Metazoa > Chordata > Mammalia > Artiodactyla > Bovidae > Bison > Bison bison. The sequence goes on from NW_011495032.1 coordinate 8,353,249, forward strand.
ATTGTCAATTCCAAAATAATTATTGCTAACATTGATGTGAAAGAGCTTACCCTCTATGTTTTCTTTCGGGAGTTGTATGACTTCAGGTCTTACATTCAAGTCTTTAATCCATTTTGACTTGACACTTATGATGGTGTAAAATAATCATCTGATTTCAGTCTTTTGCATGTGCTGTCCAATTTTCCAACACCATTTATTGACTGTCTTTTCTTCACTGTATCATCTTGACTGCTTTGTCCCATGTTAATTAACCATATATGCATAGGCTTAATTCTTGGCTCACTATTGTGTGGCATGGACTTCTGTGTCTGTTTTTATGCCAATTCCATCCTATTTTGAGTACCATAGCTTGCAAAGTAATTTGAAATTAAAAAGTACTATGACTCCAGATTTATTCTTCTTTCTCAAGATTGCTTCGACTATTTAGGGTCTTTTGTGGTTTCATACAATTTCAGAATAGATCATTACAGTTCTTTGAAAAATGCTGTTGGAATTTTGATACTGTTGGATACTATTGGAAATGGAACCAAATCTGTAGATTGCTTTGGGTCTTAAGGACATTTTAAAAATGTTAATTCTGCCAATCCATGGACATGGAATATCTTTCCATTCATATGTATCATCTTCAATTTCTTTCATCAGTGTCTCAGTTTTCAGTGTATAGATCTTCACCTCCTTGGTCAAATTTATATCTAGGTACTAAATTTGATGCAGTTGTAAGTGGGATTGTTTTCTTAACTTCTCTCTCTGCTAGTTAATTTTTAGTGTACAGAAACTAAACTGATTTTGGTATATTGATTTTGTATCTTGCAACTCTACCAAATTCATGTGTTAGTTCTAATGGTTTTTGATGAAGTCTTTCAGGTTGTCTATATGTAATATTATGTCACCTAGAAACAGAGCCAGTTTTTCTTCTTTTAAATTTTGGATATTTTTGGATTTCTTTCTCTTGCCTAAATTTCTTTGGCTAGGACTTCCAGCACTATGTTGAATAGTGAGTGAGTACTCTTGCCTTATTCCTGATCTTAGAGGAAATTATTTCAGCTTTTTACTATTAAAATTGATGTCAGCTGTGGACTTGTCATATATGCTTTATTATATTGAAGTAGTTCCCCTCTATATGCAGTTTGTTGAAAGTTTTTACCACAAGTGGGTGCTGAATCTGTCAAAAGCTTTTCTTTCTTGCATCTATTGAGATGATCATATGATCTTTGTCCTTCATTTTGTTAATTTGGTGTATCACATAGATTGATTTACATGTCAAACCCATCTTGACATCCCTGGAATAAATATCACTTGATTATGGCATACAGTCCTTTGGCTGTATAATTGAATTTAGTTTGCTAATATTTTGTTGAGTATTTTTTTCATTTATGTTCATCATAATACTGACTTGTAATTTCCTTTTCTTGTAGTGTCCTTGTCTGGCTTTGTTACTGTTGGCTTTGTAAAGAGAGTTTAGAATTGTTTCTTCCTCTTTAATTTTTTGAGAAATTTGAGAAGGATTGGTATCAATTCTTTAAATGGTTAGTAGAATTCAATTGTGAAGCTGTCTGATCCTTGACTTTTCTTTGGTAGGGGATTTTTGATTACTGATTCAATCATCTTCCTAATAATTGGTCTATTCATATTTTCTCTTTCTACTTGATTCAGTCTTGGTGGGCTGTATATTTCAATGAATTTATCCATTTTTTGTAGGTTGTCTATTTTTGGGGGCATTTAATTGCCCATAGTAGTCTTATGATCCTCTGTATTCCTTTATTATCAGTTGTAATATCTCCTATTTAATTTCTAATTTTATTTAAGTTCTCTCTCTTTGGTAATTCTATATAACATTTATTTCTATTCTGGGCTCAGATGGTAAAGAATCTGCTTGCAGTGTAGGAGACTCCAGTTTGATACCTGGATAGGGAAGGTGCCCTGGAGAAGGGAATAACTATGCACTCTACTGTTCTTGCCTGGAGGATTCCATGGTCAGAGAAGCTTCATGGGCTACAGTCCATGGGGTTGCAAAGAGTTGAACATGACTGAGTGACTATTACTTTCATTTTATATTTGTTTAATCTTTATTTTTAAAATTTCCTTTCTGATTATTGTTATTTCCTTTCTTCTAATAATTTTGGGCTCAGTTTGTTTTCTTTTTCTAATTCCTTGAGGTGTAAAGTTAGGTTTTTATTATTTCTAATTTCTTAATGTATTAATTTAGAGCTCTAAAATTCCCTCTTAAAACAGCTTTTGCTGTATCCCACAAATTTTGTTATGTTGTATTTTCATTTTCACTTGTCAATAGTTTTTGACTTCCCTTTTGATTTCTTCTTGATTCATTCATGATCCAGGATCATGCTGTTTAATCTTCAAATATTTGTGATTTTTTTAGTTTTGTCCTTGTAACTGATTTCTATTTTTCATGTGCCTATTAGCCATCTGCACATCCTCTTTGGAAAAATTTATATTCAATTCTTCTGCCCATTTTCTAATCAGGTCATTTTTTTTTTGAGTTCTATGAGCTACTTTTAAATATTAGATATTAATCCCTTATTGGCCATATAATTTGCAAATATTTTTTCCCATTGTTAGTTGTCTTTTCCTTTTGTCTATGATTTCCTTTGTTGGGCAAAAGGTTTTAAGTTTAGTTCCCATTTGTTTATTGTTGCTTTTTTCCCTTTTGTTTTAAGAGACAGACCCAAAAAGATATTGCTGTGATTTATCTCAGTGTTCTGCCTATGATTTCCTCTAAGAGTTTTATGGTATCTGATCTTACATTTAACTATTAAATGTATTTTGTTTATTTTTTATGTTGTTAGAAAATGTTCTAATTTCATTCTTTTTAGCTGTTCAGTTTTGCCAGCACCACTTTTTGAAAAGAATGTCTTTTCAGTCTTGTATAGTGCTGCCTCTTTTGTCACTGATTAATTGACCATATGTGTGTGGGCATATTTCTGGACTCTCCACTCTGTTTCATTGATCTATTAATAACTATTTGTGTGTGTGTGTGTGTGCACTAATACCATAGTGTTTTGATTACTGTAGCTTTGTGGTATAGTTTGAAGTCAGGGAGTGTGACACCTCCAGCTCTGTTCTTCTTTCTCAAGATTATTTTGGCCATTCAGGTTCTTTTTGCTTCCAAACAGATTTTAAAATTATTTATTCTAGTTCTGTGAAAAATGTTATTTGTATTTTGATTGAGGTTCCATTGAATCTGTAGATTGCCTTTGGTAATATGATCATTTAAAAATTTTCAGTTCTTTCAGTCCAAGTACATGGTGTATCTTTTCATCTGTCTGTGTTGTCTTCAATTTCTTTCAGCAATGTCTTATAGTTTTCTGACAATAGGTCTTTTACTTCCTCAAGTAGGTTTATTCCTAGGTATTTTATTCTTTTTAAGATTATAATAAATGGAATTGTTTCCTTAGTTTCTGACAGTTTGTTGTTAGTATATAGAAATACAATGTACTTTTGTATACTAATTTTGTATCCTGCAATTTTACTGAATTCATTAATGAGCTCTAGTAGACTTCTGGTGGAGAAGCTTAAGTTTTTAAGGCTTATTTTGTGGTCTAAAACATGATCTATTGAGGAATTTCCCATGTGCATTTGAGAAGGCTATGTATTATTTTGCTTGTTGGATGGAATATTCAGTAAACACTGTTAAATCCATCTTGTCTGATGTTCCATTTAACTCTGATGTTTCCTTATTGATTTTTTTGTC
>NW_011495032.1:8357084-8360718 GCF_000754665.1 Bison bison bison
ACTCTTGCCTGGAAAATCCCATAGATGGAGGAGCCTGGTGGGCCACAGTCCATGGGGTCGCGAAGAGTCGGACATGACTGAGCAACTTGACTTTCACTTTTCACTTTCATGCATTGGAGAAGAAAATGGCAACCCACTCCAGTGTTCTTGCCTGGAGAATCCCAGGGACGGGGGAGCCTGGTTGGCTGCCGTCTATGGGGTCACACAAAGTGGGACAGGACTGAAGTGACTTAGCAGCAGCAGCAGCAGCATGTTGGATGCAGGGCTTCCCTGGTGGCTCAGACAGTAAAGAATTTTCCTGCCATGCAGAACACTTGGGTTCAATCCCTGGGTTGGGAAGACACCCTGGAGGAGGGCATGGCAACTCACTCCAGTATTCCTAGAGAATCCCCATGGACAGAGATGCATGGCAGGCTATAGACAAATGTCCATGGGTTGTAAAGAGTCGGACCTGACTGAGTGACTAAGCACAGCAGAGCACATATTGGGTACATGACTTCCCTGGTGGCTCTAGTGGTGAAGAACCCACCTGCCAATGTAAGAGACATAAGAGATATGGATCTGATCCCTGGGTTGGGAAGATCCTCTGGAGGAGGGCATGGCACCTTACTCCAGTATTCTTGCTTGGAGAATCCCATGGACAGAGGAGCCTGGTGGGCTACAGTCCATAGGGTTGTAGAGTCAGATAAAATTGAAGCAACTTAGCATGCATATACATGCATATTGGGTGCATAAATATTTATAAATGTTATATTCTCTTGTTTAATTGACTCATTATTATATTATTATTTATTATATAATGCCTTCCATTTTTCTATTTACAGTTGTTGGCTTAAAATCTATTTTGTCTGGGATAAGTATAGCTATCCCTGTTTCTTTTTATTTTCTATTTGCATGAAAACTCTTTTTCCATCTCATTACTTTTTGTGTATGTATTGTTAAACCTGAAGTACATTTCTTGTAGTCAACATATAGTTGAGTCTCATTTAAAATAAAATTTTCAGCCACTTTATGTCTTTTGATTAGAGAACTTAGTCCATTTATATTTAAAGTATTTCTTTTAGGTAGGCACTTACTATTGATATATATATATATATAGTAATTCTTTGTTTCTTTCTGTTCTTGCTCTCTTCCTTAGTGACCTAATGGTTTTTTAAAATTTGAAGTGGTGTATTTAGATTCCTTTTTCTTTATATGTTTTGTTTATTTATTATAGGATTTTGCTTTGTAGTTCCCAGGAGACTTGCTTAAAATATTTTAGGTTTATAACTTCCTATTTTAAGCTGATAATAACTTAACTTCAAACACATACTAAAGCTCTACATTTATAAAGTGCCCCCTTCCATTTTATGTTTCTGATGTTGTAATTTATATCTTTTCATCTTATGTATCCATTAACAAATAATTGTAGTTTTAAAGTTCTTTTTACAACCATATGGTGTTATAGTTGGAGAGGGAAATGGCAACCCACTCCAGTACTTTTGCGTAGAAAATCCCATGGACGGAGGAGCCTGGTAGGCTGCAGTCCATGGGATCGAAAAGAGTCGGACACGACTGAGCGACTTCGTTTTCACTTTTCACTTTCATGCATTGGTGAAGGAAATGGCAACCCACTCCAGTGTTCTTGCCTGGAGAATCCCAGGGACGGGGAAGCCTGGTGGGCTACCGTCTATGGGGTCACACAGAGTCGGACATGACTGAAGCGACTTAGCAGCGGCAGCAGCAGCAGCAGCAGTGTTATAGTTATAAAACTATATCTAATCTATAGATACATTATATAGATATCTATATATGTCTATCTATAGATATATATAGATATCTATATATACAGTTTTATAGTTATATTATCATAATTATAAATAATAGTAGTTTCATAGTTATATTATTATAGTCCACAGGCTGGTATCAACATTGCCAGAGAAAAAATATCAATAACCTCAGATATGCAGATGACACCACCTTATGGCAGAAAGCAAAGAACTAAAGAGCCTCTTGATGAAAGTGAAAGGGAAGAGTGAAAAAGTAGGCTTAAAACCCAACATTCAGAAAACTAAGATCATGGCATCTGGTCCCATCAGTTCAGCTCAGTTCAGTTGATCAGTTATGTCTGACTCTTTGCGACTCCATGGACTGCAGCACCCCAGGCCTCCCTGTCCATCACCAACTCCTGGTGATACTCAAACTCATGTCCATTGAGTCAGTGATGCCATCCAACCATCTTATCCTCTGTTGTTCCCCTCTTCTCCAAACACCCTCAATCTTTCCAGCACTAGGGTCTTTTCCAATGAGTCAGTTCTTTGCATAAGGTGTCCAAATATTGGAGTTTCAGCTTCAGCATCAGTCCTTCCAATGAATATTCAGGACTGATTTCCTTTAGGATGGACTGGTTGGATCTCCTTGCAGGCCAAGGGATTCTCAAGAGTCTTCTCCAACACCACAGTTCAAAAGCATCAATTCTTCAGTGCTCAGCTTTCTTTATAGTCCAACTCTCACATCCATACATGACTACTGGAAAATCTATAGCTTTGACCAGATGGATCTGTGTTGGCAAAGAAATGTCTCTGCTTTTTAATATGCTGTCTAGGTTGGTCATAACTTTCTTCTAAGGAACAAGCATCTTTTAATTTCATGGCTGCAGTCAAAATCTGCAGTGATTTTGGAGACCCCCAAAATAAAATCTGTCACTTTTTCCATTGTTTCCCCATCTAATTGCCATAAAGAGTTGGTACCAGATGCCATGATCTTGGTTTCTGAATGGAGTTTTGAACTCTATTGAGTTTTAAGCCAACTATTTCATTCTCCTCTGTCAATTTCATCAAAGTCTCTTTAGTTCTTCTTCACATTCTCCCATAAGGGTGGTTTCATCTGCATATCTGAGGTTATTGATATTTTTCCCAGCAGTCTTGATACCTGCTTGTTCTTCATCCAGCCCAGCGTTTCTCATGACATAATCTGCATAAAAGTTAAATAAGCAGGGTGACAATATACAGCCTTGACGTACTCCTTTCCCAGTTTGGATCCAGTCAGTTCAGTTCTAACTGTTGCTTCCTGGCCTGCACACAGATTTCTCAGGAAGCAAGTCAGGTGGTCTAGTATTCCCATCTGAAGAATTTTTCAGTTTGTTGTGATCCACACAGTCAAAGGCTTTGGCATAGTCAATAAAGCAGAAATGGATTTTTTTTCTGAAACTCTCTTGCTTTTTCCATGATCCAGCAGATGTTGGCAATTTGATCTTTGGTTCCTCTGCCTTTTCTAAAACCAGCTTGAACATCTGGAAGTTCTTGGTTCACATATTGCTGAAGCCTGGCTTGGAGAATTTTAAGCATTACTTTACTAGCGTGTGAGATGAGTGCAAAGAGGAGTGCAATTGTGCGGTAGTTTGAGCATTCTTTGGCATTGCTTTTCTCTGGGATTGGAATGAAAACTGACCTTTTCCAGTCCTGTGGCCACTGCTGAGTTTTCCAAATTTGCTGGCATATTGAGTTAAGCACTTTCACAGCATCATCTTTCAGGATTTGAAATAGCTCCACTAGAATTCCATCACCTCCACTAGCTTTGTTCATAGTGATGCTTTCTAAGGTCCACTTGACTTCACATTCCAGGATGTCTGGCTCTAGGTGAGTGATCACACCAT
>NW_011495032.1:8361076-8372052 GCF_000754665.1 Bison bison bison
TCAGCTCTTTGCACGAGGTGGCCAAAGTATTGGACTTTCAGCTTCAGCATCAGTCCTTCCAAAGAACACCCAGGACTGATCTCCTTTAGAATGGACTGGTTGGATCTCCTTGCAGTTCATGGGACTCTCAAGAGTCTTCTCCAAAACCACAGTTCAAAAGCATCAATTCTTCGGTGCTCAGCTTTCTTCACAGTCCAACTCTCATATCCATGCATGACCACTGGAAAAACCATAGCCTTGACTAGATGGACCTTTGTTGGCAAATAATGTCTCTGCTTTTGAATATGCCATCTAGGTTGGTCTTAACTTTCCTTCCAAGGAGTAAGCGTCTTAATTTCATAGCTGCAATCACCATCTTCAGTGATTTTGGAACCCCCCAAAATAAAGTCTGACACTGTTTCCCCTTACAAAATTACAGTATTCTAAGTACTTTGCCCACTTCATGTGAAGAGTTAACTCATTGGAAAAGACTCTGATGCTGGGAGGGATTGGGGCAGGAGGAGAAGACGACGACAGAGGATGAGGTGGCTGGATGGCATCACTGACTCGATGGACATGAGTCTGCGTGAACTCCGGGAGTAGGTGATGGACAGGGAGGCCTGGCGTGCTGCGATTCATGGGGTCGCAAAGAGTTGGACATGACTGAGCGACTGAACTGAACTGAAAGCTTAATTACGTATTTATCTTTGCTAGTGAGATTTATGCTTTCATTTTTTCCCTTATAATTAGTATCTTTTCATTTTAGTTTGAAGAAGTCCATTTAACATTCTTGTACAGATTAGTGGTGACGAACTCCTTCAACTTTTGCTTGTCTGTCAATCTCTTTATCTTTCCTTTAATTATGAAGGATAACTTTGCTAGGTAAAGTATTCTTGATTGGTAGGGTTTGTTTGTTTGTCTTTCAGTACTTTGAATATGTCATGCCACTCCTTTCTGATCTGCAAAGTTTCTGCTAAAAAATCTTCTGATAGTCTTATGGCGGTTACCTTGTATGTAACAAGTTGTTTTTCTCTAACTGCTTTTAAGATTCTATCCTTGTCTTAACTTTTGACAGTTTAATTACAATGTGTCTTGGTGTGGCTCTTTTTGAATTCACCTTAACTGAAATTCTCTGGTCTTTTGGATTTGGATGTCTAACAGAGCCTACATTTTGATTGGTTCCTGCCACATAGTCACTTGTCCCATAGTTAGGGGCTTCATCTCTAATAGAGTCCAACAGCACATAAACAGCTGTTCTTGAGAACTATAATTGCCTAAAGATAAAATCTATTATGAGTCTGTTTTGTTGGCTCACACAATGAACTCCACATGGCATCTTTTCCCACCATAGATAAGTTCTTGATTGTAACTGTAAGTGACCATAAGCAGAGGTTGCATATTAGTGTATCCTGATTCCTCCACATTGGGCCACTCTTGGTACCCTGTATCATATATTGGATTTCCTGGTAAGCAGACTCTGAGATGGAGATTTGAAAACAGGCCATTTGTTGGGAGGGGTGCTTTCAGAATCAGCATTTCTGGTATAATAAAGGAAGCAGGATTGGGCAGAGTGATTATGGGACAGAGTGATATAGTAACAATAAAGTTAGTCAATCCCATCTGTAGTTATGGAGTGAGTTGTCCCTTCAGAGTTGTCTGATGTTAGAAAAGCAGGTAGGGAATTTATATCTCTGCATTGGCCAGCTACTGGATGTAGGTAAACCCAGGGAAGGGGGCAAAACTTGTGCAAGGCAGCTTTCTTTAGCTGAAGTTTCAGTCTTGGACAAGGCTTCTGGGAGGTACCCCGATGCCATCCAGTAAGTCTAGCATTAAGGTTTATTGCTATCAGAAACAACCTACCAATTGAAGTCAACATTCACAGATCTTATCTTTTTATATAGTCCAGTGTAAGTTATTAATAAGACTTCATAGGAATGTAATAGCATTTCAATTGACCAGGGTTTTAACATAGTTGTATTGGCAAAGAAATGCAATCTTGGCAAATAGGGATATATATTTTATTAATCTCAAAGAGAACCACAAGATCCCTACAATTGTACCTATAGAAAGTGGGCTTCTAAAATGATAGAACTTCTAGAATGTAAATTATTTCTGTGTCTCTGTCAAGCATGAAAGTGGATGTAAAGGTGCCAGAGAATAGAATTGGGGCAGCCAGACTGAGTAAGCAAGGATTTCATCCCACCAATAGTGCAGAGAGATACTTCTTTTATTGTCTAGTATATGATGTGTGCTATGGATTAAGAATCTGTCTATATTACTCCCTTTCTCTGATTTCTGAATGAGAACATTTTGGATTTTTATCTTATTTTCCTTTGACTTTTAAATTGGTATGCTTTGGATGATTAAATTAATCATGCATTCTATTTGTAGACCACAGAATATTGAAATGGGATTTCAAGAGGCATTAGAGGCAGAATGAACATACCTTGGATCTGGAAGTGCCTTAGGGCTATAACTCTTTGGGAAGTGTTGAGCAGGATTTAATTGTATATAGATACCTTGTAATTTGTTTGGTGGAAACAGAAATGAATGCTTGAGAAGGGTGTGTGTATGTGCTTGTTGGTGAGGTTAAGGAAAACTCAAGATATTGTTTTTATGTTTTAGCATTTTTCTTCCATTTACATTTCCCCTTCCTTTTAAGATACTCTTATCTTTTTCTATGTTCCAGTAAGTCAGTGAATCACAAAATCCCTCTCTATCACATTCACTATAGGATTGAAAGGTGACCTAAATATGGCCAATCATACTAATCAACTTCTTGAATCTAAGGTTCATATATGACCTAATCAGGGCAGATTAACATTTTGTCCTATGATTAACATCTGAACATTGGAAGAAAGACTTCTTTTTAAACTGACGTTGCTAAACTAAGAGGATATGAATATGGGATTAGAGGTTATCTGTTTCCTTATAGGGGAAGACACTACATACAGGAGAGAAAGAATGGGACAAACCCAGAGAGGTAAGAACCAGAGCTTGAGAGAAAGCATGGGTTGTCATTTGGGCACCTGAGGCCAGGTGTACTTGAAATCACCTCCAAATTCAGTCCTCTTGGTTACGTGGGGGCATAATCTTCCTTCAGTGCAAGATAGTTTCAGGTAGTTTTCTGCCCCTGTGACCAAATAGATCATCAATGATCGACTTTCAGTAACCAGTTATGTTTCATCAGCTCTCATTCTCCTTAAGCTCTTCTTGATATTTCCCAAGAAATATTAATTACTGGTTTCCTGAAGCTCTCTGTCTTAGTCCATTTGGTCTGTTAGAACAAAATGCAACAGACTGGGTAGCTAGTAAACAATAGAAAGGTACTGCTTACAGTTCTGGAGGATCAAGGAGCTAATATAGTCAGGTGAGTATTCTCTTCCAGGTCACAGACTTTCCATTTATCTTACGTGGGTGGAAGGGCTAGTGAGCTCTGTGGGATCTCTTTTTATAGAGCACTAACCTCATTCAGGAGACCTCCACCTTCAGGACCTAATCATCTCCCAAAGACCTTACTTTTGGAGGGCTAGGATTTCAAAAATTGAAGTTTAGAAGAACACAAACATTTAGACCATCACACCCTCTCTTCACTTGACCTCTGTTATTCCCCTGCCCACCTCCCAACACACACTTTTCTATAATGATACAAGAAGCATGGACCTGTCTTTTTTTTTTTAAATTATAATTTTAAAAAATGTTTAAGTGTAGGATAATTGCTTTACAGAATTTTTTAGTTTTCTGCCATACATCAAGAAGAATCAGCCATAGGTACACCTATGTCCTCTCCCTTCCAAACCTCCCTCCCATCTCCCTCCCCATTTCACCCTTCAAAATTGTCACAGAGCCCCTTTTTTGAGTTACAGTACACTCATAAGTAAGTTTCTTTCCCTAGGTCTTTATCTCTTCATCTCCAAAATGAGGATGTTACACTAAAATCACTCCTAAAATACAGCATTCAGTTCTAAATTTCTGTGCTTTTATAACAGGAGGAAGTGGGGAAAAATAACTGTGAAGTTAGAAGTTGCAAAAATTTTAGCATGTGCTTGTTTCAGATTCACTTAGGTGGAATAATTTTTTAATTTCACTTTTAACTGTTGGGTAAGGTCATGATGCTCTATAATAAGTGCATGTTTTTCCAGAAGAAGGAAGAAGGCCTTTTGAAAAAAGCTATAAAGGATTTGACAATGCCCAGTGTTATTGTTGCTTGAATCCAATTACTGGGGAAGCATTCTGCACATCTTTACACATCACATTTCAACCTGTCATCTCCTCTAAGTGGAACCGATTGCATTAAAGTCATTATGAAACTACAGTCATCCTCCTCCCTTCAGTAAAAATGTAATCATAAAAAATTTAAATGCACATATTCATTTTCCTCCCCTTCAGCCAAGCAAGTATACTTTGTCAGTATTCTCTGAAAAAGTGATCATCAGGTCTCTGTTTATGAAAATCTTAATGGAAAAATTAGATACACAACAGATTCCTGCTAAACTAAACATCTGATTCCATTACTTGGAAAACTAGCTGGTATTCATTTTTACATCTGCCACAAAAAATCTTTTAAGTTTGCTATTTTTCCTCCTCTCTTTTTTTCCCTTTATCGTGTATGTGTGAATTAAGAGAAAAGAGAAATTAAACATTTTCCAGATACTCAAGATAATATTGTACCAAGTGTTTAAATTGCAGATTTTCAAGATTATATGTTCTCACTGAAAAGGTTTTAATTTACTTATATCCAAGAGTCTTTCATTTACTTTATTTCTTCCAAATCAAATTAAATCTCACTCCAATTTCTTATTTGTCAAAATAGTTTTAAAAAAATGTAATGTCTTTTTGTTTTGAAGAGCTCCTATCTTCTTGGGAATTATTTCAGAAAACTTAGGTCCTGCCATGTTTCACAATATTTGGTTCAGATTTTCTGGTCTATCCATAATGTTCAGCAGGAATGTATTATATCTGGACCTAGGTGATTCCTTGAAGTTGACAACATTGCACACTTTTGCTAGTGTACAAACTTGCATAAGAAGACTCTTCATGAGGCTAGGAGCTTTTTCTCCTCATGCCCAGTCCTTCTGCCATGAAATCTTGTTCTCAGAAGTTCTACCATCTTTTCAAGGTGCTGAATTATAGGCAGAGTAATTGACCCTTTCACCTAAAGGATTTTCCCCCATTTCCGCACTGCCTTCTGAGCTAGTGCAGAAGTTTAAAAAACGTCCAACTATTATCTATCTACCTACCCACCTACAATCTACTATCTTTATCTACAACCTATCTACTATCTGTTTATCTATATATAGTCTATTTACTAAGTATATACAGCCTATCTACAGTCTATCTACCTACCTATCTATATCTATCTACCTACCGCTTATCTCTCTATAATCCATCCATCTATCTAGATAGCTATCTTCTGTCTGCAATCTATGTATGTGTATATGTATGTATCTAACTATAGTATATTACCTATGTACATCTTTCTTTTTTCTTCATTCCTTCCTCCTTATCAATCTACAATATATTTTCTTCCTATCTACCTATCTACAAACTAGCTGTATGCCTATCTATCTATTATCTATCTATCTATTTATGTCTATCTATGTTCTTCACACATAAGCAAGGTTCTGGGCGCCCTACAGGGGAAAGTTGGTGTCCCCACCTTTGCCTGAGGAGTTTGGTATGTCCTAGTACAGCACATGCACTCTTGTATCCTCAAGTCTAGGGGACCAGATATATATATATAGCTTTCGAGGTTTTGAAAAAAAAGCCCAGAGAGGATTATCAGAAGTTTGGGCACTTCTGCTTTGAGACAAGACAAATGAATGTAATTAATTATCCACACAAACAAAGGCCTAGCTACATTTTGGAGAAAGGAGGAGTGAATATTACCAGCACATTTTAATATACTATAGTGAGCAAAAAGAAGCACTACTTTATCTGGGTTCAAATCCCCACTCCATATAGTTGTGAGACCCTGGGTTAATTACTTAAACTCTCTGCACACTCATTATCTTATTTGTAAATTGAAAATATATTATTAGTACCTAATTTATGGAGTTAATATGAATGTTAGATACGTTATTATTAGAAAGGTGTCAGATTACCCATGAGCACCATGTAAATGTTTCTTATTATTAGTCACACTCTAAGCCTGCCTTTTTTGAACTCAATAACCCTCAACATCTAATGCTGAATATAGAAACACATTCTTCAGATTCAAAGGTTCATATCTTGATCTTATCAACTGTACCTTGGGTCATGTAACCTCTAAGATTTAGTTTCATCATCTGGAAAATGTAGTTATTAGTACCTACTTAGAAGGTGGTTGTATATATTAAATGATGTCTGTGAATCTCTTAGCAGAAAGTTTAAAGAATTCTTAACTCTTGACCCCTGAAGGAAATTTATTTCCTGGTCCAATTCCATGCTGCCCAACTCTAATATCATGTTTTGTCAAAGGGTGGCTTATTTCTTCTTCCTTTTTCCTGACCACAGGGCTAGAAACAAGGTAGGCACACAACTACATATAAATCCTTGAGCTTAGTTAACCCAACTACTGCAGAAATAGGTCTAAGTTATCTTTCCATTGGCTGTCACCTATCATCAGCAGTGCACCATCTGTTGTCCAGATCTGACTGCAGGACTCAACCCCCTAGCTACATTCATTTTTCATGAAGTGGAGTCACACTGAGAGAGTGTTCATTCTTGCCATGGATGCCCTGCCTTGTGCCAAGCAGCCAGGCTGCCTGAATGGAAGCTGATGCAGATTGCCTGGCCTGGAGGAGCCATCAGAAGGACCCCCAGGTTGCCTGGGAGGATGCATCTGGTACCCATGTTGGGCCAAGTCTAACACATGGACTGTTAGCAATATTAATGACTGTCCTCGAGTGGGCCCAGCCAAATGTCATTTCTGTTCAGTAGTTTTCCAACTCACTCTGTGTGGCAAGGCTGAGTGGGAGGATTAAGCTGTGTGCTCTTGATGGCAGTAGCATCTATTCTTTGAGGGACAAAGAGGGGCTTAGCTCATATCCATTTAGTTTGTTGTTGCTTTTGTTTGTTTGTTTTTCATCAATCAGTGAACTGTCATAAACTTGTAGTTCTTCTGTTGTATGCCCATCTTTAGCCTAGGCACTTTGTGGAACTCCTTAATAACTGTTTTAAGCCTCTGAGAAACTTACTATCTAACTGCGAAGAAACAAGCTATATTTATTAACTAGGTGGGGAATTAAAATATTGAGCTCTGACATATTAATTTAACAAACATCCATTCATGGGTCACATAATTACTAAAGAGTGACCATCAGTGGTATGGCAGTGCACTCAGCTACAGGTGAAGAAAGTAAAACAAACAATGTATCCAGAAACAGTCACAGGACATTTCACAGGGGAGAGAGAGGGAGATTGAGCATTGATTAAAGGAAGGGACAGACTGGTAGTCTGATGTCTTTCCTGCTTTGGCCCCTTTAGGTAAATCCAGCCCACTGGTAATACCATCAGAGGAATAATGGAAAGAGTTCTCTGGGTCTCAATACTTTTCATGCTGCTTGCCAGTCCTGTTGGAACTGAGACCTGAGTGTATGAATGTCTATTTCCCAAATCTAAGTTAATGTCCTGAGGTTGTGGTAAGCATTAAATCTAGTTAGTGATAAATGCTGTATTCTTGTTTCCTTCTTGCTGGGCATATGGTAGAGTTGGGTTTTCTTCTCTTTTTGATGCTGTGTGTGCCCATGTGACTAATTCTGGCAAGTGAAGTTTGAATGGGAATGGACTCTGTTACTTCCACATGGAGGCTGAGAATCAATGAGTGACTCTCCATGACTCTTCTCTCCTACAACCATAGAAGCATGTGCCAAAATGGAACTGCCTCAGTCTCTCTCCCTAGTGGCCTAAGCTACTGGCCAATCTGTACTGGTCATTTATGTGAGGCAGAAATACATTTTTTTTAAACGGGGAGTGGGGGGGCTGCACCACACAGCTTGTGGGATCCTAGCTGCTTGACCAGGAATTGAACCTGTGCCCTCTGCAGTGGAATGGCAGATTCCTAACCACTGGACCATCAGGGAATTCCTGAGAAATGCATTTTTGATGCGTTAAGATTTTGTGTGAGATTTTGGGGCTGTTTGTTACCTGGATCATTCTACCAGAATTGGAATCATAGGACAAATGCCAATTATAATAGATATGAGGCTAATGAAGGGCAGAGATGATGTCTATTTAACCACAGGATGAGGGGAATCTCAGAATCTCCTCAATAAAAAAAATGATTTCCCCTACCATGTGGGAAATCTCTACTTCTTGTATCTCCTTTAAGTTATGGCAAAAATCTTCCTGTTAGAATGCAAATGCAATTCCCTACAGCTGCTAATTAGACAGCCACACAGATCAAGTTTGCCAGCTGTGTTTCTTTCTAGCCCAGTGGTTTTCATTTTCTGCTTTTGTGTAAGCCTAGTGGTCCAAAGCTACAGTGAGAGACAGACACTTTTTTCCCTCTCAACTTTCAATGTGAAAAACTTAATGAAGATAATTTTTATTAATTAAAAAATTATTTTATGAATTGCATTAAAATCTCTTTTACATGCAATTGCTTATTGCTAGTACAAATGTAGTCCCAAAATCCACATATAATTATTTCAGATACAAACATTTGCATTTGACATTCCTCATGCTGTCATGGAAAGAACAGAGAGGTATTTAGGTTTTCTGTGACCTAAATCAGCTTGAGAAACATTGAATTATTACTCATTTATTTTCCTAGGTTTAGGGATTCACAACTCTGTCTATGTCTTTCCCAAAAAAGTATGTTAAAATGATGGGTTTTAGGAGGAAACAAAAGCTCCCCAGGGGATTATGCTACTGAAGAAGACAGAGGGTTGTCAAGGGAATTGGTACTTGACTTGGTATCAGTGGGGAAGGGAGACAGCCTGTGTCCATAGAGCCTCACCATCCGGAAGAAGACTGCAGACTCCTGTGTCCACATAATTTAGTTCTCCCAGGAAATTCTCACTTGGAACAATAAGTGTGTAAACTAATAAATAAAGTTGCTGTTGCTTCAGGAAATTTCTGCAAACCAATTTGTCTGGCTGAATGGTTTGCTCTCTGGTTCATAGATCCCACATAGTTTATTTCTCAGGCTCACTTCAAGACCCCACCTCATTGTGCTACCCATCCTAAATTATTGTCTCATGAACCAAATCCAGTAAAAATTGACTCCCTGCCTGGAAAGATCTGCTTTATATCACTAGAGTGAAAACCCCCAAATTCTTTCAATATCTTCCCAGTCTCCTCCTTATGAGACAGTATTAAGGTTCTGTCAAGGTAGCAATTCCCCTTTCACACTAAGATTTGATGAAATAGGATCATATGTTCATCCAAGTCATATATCACCTTCTCCTTGTCTGTGTGTGTGTGTGTTAGTCACTCAGTTGTGTTTGACTCTTTGTAACTCCTGGACTATAGCCTGCCAGGCTCCTCTGTCCATGGAATTCTCCAGGCAAGAATACTGGAGTGGGTAGCCATTTCCTTCTCCATATCCTTGTTTAGAAATGGAGGATTTTCTACTGTAGAGCACAGGGAACTCTGCTTAATGTTATGTGGCCCCTGGGTGGGAGGGGAGTTTGGAGGAGAATGAATATATGTATATGTATGGCTGAATCACTTTCTTGTTCATCTGAAACTATCACAACATTGTTAATTGGCTATACTCCAACATAAAATAAAAAAGTTTAAAAAATGCAATAAAAAATAAACAAAATATTTGAATATTTGCCCTCAAATGCAAAACACATTCTAAACAGCAAATTTATTTTTAATCACATAGTTGTTTATGCTTGTAAGTGACTAGTCCAGTACTAACTGCCTAGGGATTCTAGCTGTGTTGATGATACATTTAGACAAATTAAAAAGAAACAAATGTGCATGTTTTGGCCAAGGAGCCCAAATTTCAAAGTGAGTCTACATTGCATCTATCCCCAAAAGGAAATTCAAACAACTTTGCAAAGAGAAGTATAGCAGTAGAAATTGAAACTTCTATAACCCTATAGACTGGTGCTCTCTGTGTAAACGATCATGTCCAGTTTCACCAGTGCCAAAAAGTAGATCCTTTTACTGTCAATAATGATCCTAGCCTCACACAATATGAAGATGGGTTTGGAGTATTTGGACTTTGCTTTGTCAAAGCTATAGCTGTAACTATTTTGTTTGCAAACAAAGAGCGCATTTTGGTTTTCAACCATTCTACAATTAATTAGCCCTTTCATACTTATAACTGGCATATCCCACACTCAAACAGACAGCAAGGCCACATTTCTGCTAATCCCCATCTTGCCATGAATTTTGCAAATCAGATCTGTCTCCAAGAGACTGGGCATCAGCTTTATCATTTTGCTGCCTAAACCCAAAGAGGAGAACTCTCCCTCCCAACTACCTAGCACTCACTAAGCATCAACCCTGTGTGGAGACTGTGCTATGAATTTACTTGTCTTTAGTCATGAATCCTCAAGATAGCCTGATGAATTAGCACTGTTATCAGCCTCATTTTAAGATGAGAACATGTAAGCAGAGAGAATTCAAGTCAACCAGTGATAGCAGCTAGGATACGGGGAACTGGGATGTGATCTCTACTGGCTATTTCCACAATCTGTGCACTTACCAAACTCCACCCTATGACCCGGAATTAACACACACTGTAATTTGTCTTACTAAACAAGTCTAAAATATCTGCATCAAGATTGCTTCACCATTTTTTCTTAAGAGATGGGAAAAGGAACGGCTCTTCATTTTACATTGTGTAGGCAAAAGGTGGCTTCTTCCAAATAAAGGGGTCGTCTGCTGCTGCTGCTGCTAAGTCACTTCAGTTATGTCTGACTCTGTGCGACCCCATAGACGGCAGCCCACGAGGCTCCCCCATCCCTGGGATTCTCCAGGCAAGAATACTGGAGTGGGTTGCCATTTCCTTCTCCAATGCATGAAAGTGAAAAGTGAAAGTGAAGTCGCTCAGT
>NW_011495032.1:8372152-8385185 GCF_000754665.1 Bison bison bison
TGAAGTCGCTCAGTCGTGTTGGACTCTTAGCGACCCCATGGACTACAGCCCACCAGGCCCTCTGTCCATGGGATTTTCCAAGCAAGAGTACTGGAGTGGGGTGCCATTCTACAGGTAAACATAAGCTTCTACTTCCAGTGACTGAAATATATTCTAGGCTCCATGAATGCTTATAACAAATTTGAGCTCCACCTGCTAAGATGGCTGCCCTCATTGTCTTGGGTTCCCAAATCACTTGGACCAGAAAATCCTTCAATCTTGCTCTTACCTTTGTAAGATAAGAATCAGGGCTGGATATCAGCTGACCCTGACTAGCCTTTCTCCTGATCCCTTTCGTGTTCCCAACTGCCTGTCCTTCGCTGCATCCTGAAAACGTTTCTCCCTATATACCTCATTTCCCTATAAGGAGATGTTCTATCTCATTCACTATTTCCCAAATAGTATGCCTAGCAGTTTTATACACACAATTCAGTTTTTTCCTTCATGTAGTATAAGATTAATCTATTATTTTTACTTTTATTATATTGTTTGTCCACTGAAACAGTGAAAGTGAAAGAAAGATGAGATTGAATTAACCTTACAAGTGAGACTGTAGTGAAGTCTGAAAATCTTTAAGAAGAAAACTGAAAGATTTCATGTTTTTTATATAACTGGAAATGTTTTCCAAGTGGCTTAGATGCTCTATAAAAGAGGGGGAAGTTGTTCTCCTTTGAGCTTACACCTGTTGAGGCTAATAAATCACTATACTGCACACTTTGATTCTTATCCTCCCCACACACCCCAACCTCATTTGCAAAATGCAAAGATGCATGCTTCATTTGTGGGTGAATGAGTCTGTTTAATTGGCAAGTTGTCACGATTTCTCGTAATTATGGTTTTTTAACTATGTGAAAAAAGACAAATGGTAAATTATAGTAACATCATTTGTCATCTCATGTAACGATGATCTCTGAATTATAAGTGCTGTGTGCACTAATGCATCTGTTATTTCTCTGTGACAAATAGGATGATCAAAATCTTTAATAGATTGTACTCTTTTCTTCTGACAGGTTTATTTATTCTTTTTTCTGTGTTTACAAAATCCCTTCCCACTCATCATCTTTTACTTGCACCCAACACAGGGACATAGAACCAGGAGTGAGAGCAAACCAAGCTTTTCTCTGGAAAGCAGAACAAAATAGAACTACCATCCTGACTGGGGTATGGGGTGTTCTTGCAGGCAGCTTAAAGAGGGAACTTGGAAAATTGAAGCCACTGCTTAGGTAACACCAGTTCTTTGCTAGGTATGCATCACTATTCTGGTTATCTCCAGGAATCATTCAGGAGCATTTTCTCACTCCTCCTTCAGAAGGGCCCTTCCTCTGCTGGCTCTAGCCTCATTCTCTCAGTTGCTTGGTGAGGCATCTTTACTCCTGCTTAGAAGAGTTTCACACACCACTGTAAATTCCATCTGCTGTGCACACTACATAGGGTGACCTGAATATCACCAATCTGCTCTCTGATGGCACTTGGAGGGCTGAGCAGGTGGTTACTCTGGTGATTGTCATCTTATCTCTAATGTCACCTTTTTATTATTTCTTCCTGTCTTCTTTAGAGATTCATAATCAACAGTCTTTAAACTGGGCACATGTCCTTATGGACATAGAAATATTTTCTATGGAGTATGTATGTGTGCCATGCTTAGTTGGTCAGTTGTGTCCAGCTCTGTGACCCTTTGGACTATAGCCTGCCAGGCTCTTCTGTCCATGGGATTCTCCAGGCAAGAATTCTGGACTGGGTTGCCATTTCCTCTTGCAGGGGATCTTCCTGACACAGGGATCAAATACCACGTCTCCCAGGGCTCCTGCCTTGTAGGTGGATTCTTTACATAGATGTAAGAAAATAAATTTATGGATTCTCGACTTTCATTTGTACCCTTCTCTAAGATTATTCTGCATGAAACCCATCTATCAGTTCTTTTCTTAATTCCTGTTTATGAATTTCTTTTTCTAATTTCCAAGGGAAAAAAAGGAAGTATCTCTCTCAGCTATCTGGAATCTATTAAAGTGCTGTGATCCAGGCTGTAAGAACCTCCTGGGCACTCAACAAAAGGACAACTCGAGACTGTTTCCTTCTCAAAGAAGGGAGCTTTATTCCAGCCAGGAAACACTCATGCAAGAGAACATCCACAGCTAGCTAGTTAGCATCTTAGCATTAAAACTCAGCAGTGAGAATTTCATGAAGGGGATGTGCATTAACAAGTTTATTTAAATTAAAACAATGAACTTAGGCTTTTTCTCTTAGAATTTAAGCCTCTTTGGCTGATTGGTGTGACAGTGAGGACTAGGATGAACGGACTAAATCTGCAGATTTTAATCAAAATGTATTTAAAGCATTATAAAACATGTAATACCTTGGAAAACATTCTCTGATAATTATTAGAATTGCAATAAAGTTTTTCAGGTATCATATTAAAAATATGTCAAGGGTCCAGCCATGCCACATGGGAACAAAATAGCACTGACTATTCAGTCTCCTATCCCAATTCAGTCACCTCTATTTCTCTTCCCATATTTCCTCCATCCATCTCAAAGTATGGAGAGCAGCAGTTCCTTAAAGCTTGCACAGGAGATAGAAATAAAATTATTTTTTAAAAAGATCTGAGTTCTTAGAATACAGGAGTGGACTTGTTCATTTTAAATGGGACACACGTTCTTTACACAGATGGATTAAAGTTGATTTCATCGCTCTTTTTCACATTCTGGCATGATTTACTTTTATAGACATTATAGTTAAGGTAGTCAGTGTATGTTTTGAAGGAATTAAAGCCTTAGGGAATTAAGTGGTTGCATAAACTAGTGAATTATTAAGGAGCCTGCAGCTCAGTGGAAAGATAAAGAGAGAGACCCAGTTTAGGGCAAAAGCCCAAAAGACAGAGGCATCCATTCAGCCCTTAAGTCTTAAACAAAAGGTTTCCCTAAAACGCTTCTGGATGAAAGCAAATCCAGAATCAAGTCAGTTTTCAGAAATATCAGAGCCTAAAGTTAAGTTCTTTTTAACATATGCCTTGTAATATTTATACCCAAGTATCAAAGGAAGAGTTTGGGTATTAATTCAGTCATAAACTTGAGATGAAACAGCCCCCAGGAATGTACTTGTCTGTTGAGATCTATCAAAGCTTGGTAGCAGGGGGCACACCTTCCCTTCTGGCTGGCGACATGACAGATGATCTCCTGAGATCAGAAAGCTTGCCGGGATGGGACATGAGGCATGGTATAATTACATATTTCCCCCTTCTTTGGACTTTGGAACTAGATGTGCACAAAGGAAAGTTACCTTACTATGTGAAAAAGAAGGAGCTTATGAGCAAGATGAAGACATTGAAACAGCATGTGAGCAGACAACACTCTTGCCCAGATAGAAGTCATTTTGGTAGGAGGTGAAATGGAGCCCTTGAGGATCATGGAATGTGCTCAGAGAAGCAAAGGCATAAGAAAGACCTGAGAAGGGAGGGACAGAGAATAAGGGAAAGATAGATGGAAGGGAGAGAGAAAGAAGAGTTGATTTAGAATGCCAAAAATATGAGTACAGATATGTTCAGGGCATGAATACAAATGTGACTGCATAAATGTATAGGGTATTAGAATCTACAAAGTTTAAAGGGGTTTGCTAAAGGAGAAAGCAAACATTTTGAAGTCACCACAATAACAGCATAGTCCAGTACAGGGGTCAGTAAAAAATGGCTATGGGTCATTCTGCCCCATTGCCTGTTTTTGGTATGGTTCAGGAGCTGTGAATGGTCTTGATATTTTTAGATGACAGAAAATACAAGAAAATATATTTCACATTGGTACTAATTTGTGATTTTCAAATTCCAGTGTCCAGCTGAAACTAATTAGAACATAGCCATACTCTTTATGACTCCATAGCCTGAGTCCACCAGGCTCCTCTGTCTATGAAATTCTCCAGAAAAGAATACTAGAGTGGGTGGCCATTTCCTTCTCCCAGGGATTGAACCTGGATCCCCTGAACTGCAGGTAGATTCTTTACCATCTGAGCCATCAGGGAATACTTCATATTTATTTGTGTATGCTTAAATAAAAGAACTGAATAGTTGTGACAAGGCCACATGACCTGCAAAGCCTAAAATATTTACTCTCTGACCCTTTACAGAAAAATATTTCCAACTCCTTGCCTAGAGAATGTATATTGCGCTTTTAGCCAGAAACACATTTTTGTTTTCCTCAGTGTGTCACCTGGGTTGGTTAGTTAGACTTTATTGGATTTGGTTTCACCATCAGTAAAACTGATCATATATTTTGGTGGGTTTATGGTTTAACTGGGAATAGTCTCAAAATGTGTTCATTAACCTGGCAGAAATTGTTTAAAGTCACTATTTAACATAAATGAGTAATTCTCCTAAGTCAGATTGACGATTTCCTCTTGAATCAGTTTCAGTAGTTGGTTTATTTGAAATTGATCAATTTAATCTTATTTATCCAATTAATAGGCATAAAATTGAATATAACATTCCTGTAGAATCTCTTTCATTTCTGTAAGGTTGTTATTAATTGTCCCTATTTCGTTTTTTATTCTAGTTATCTGACTCATTGAATTTTTTTCCTTGGTCAATTCAGCTAAAGATTTGTCAATTTTGTTTGTCTTTTGGTTTTATTACTTTTGTCATTTTTCTATCCTCTATTTTATTACTTTCTGCTAATTTTAATTCTTCTCTTTCTTTTTCGTTTGCTTTAGACTTAATTTTCTCTTTCTTTTCTCCATCTTAAGATAGAAGGTTAGATTATTGATTGAGGTCATTCTCTTTTTTCTTTTCTTCTTTTTAAGGTCTTACTTATTTTTTCATATAGGCATTTAGAACTTTCCATTTCCCTGTCAGTACTGTTTTGACTATATCACATCAGTTTTGGGATATTCTGTTTTTATTATCATTTCATCTCAAAATATTTTCTCATTTTCCACTTAATTTCTTCTTTGACTAGTTGAATGTTTGAGGTGTTTTGTTCAGTTTCTGCATATTTGTTAGTTTCTCAAATTTCCTTTGTTATTGATAATTTTGTTCCATTGCAATAGGACAAAAAATTTCATCAAATTTTATCTTTTTAAATTGATTGAAATATGTTTTATGGACTAGCATATGGTCTGTCCTGGAGAATGCTCCATTCTGCTTAAAGAATGTATAATCTTCCACTCCTTGTTGGATGATTCTATAAGGTATCTGTTAAGGTTAATTTGTGTATAGGTTATTTAATACCCACATTTCATTTTTGTTCTTCTACTTAATTGTTCAGTTCATTAATTGAAGGTGTGGTGTTGAAGTCTATAACTATTATTGTTGAATTGTCTATTTCTTGTTTCTAAATTTTTGCTATTGTTAGGTGTATTTTGTTGTTTTTCAGTTGCTCAGTCATGTCCAACTCTTTGCAATCCCATGGACTACAACATGCCAGGCTTCCCTGTCCTTCACTATCTCCTGGAATTTGCTCAGACTCATGTTCATTGAGTCAATGATGCCATCCAACCATCTTTAAGTCTTATTTATGGTCCAACTTTCACATATGTACATGGCTACTGGAAAAACTGTAGCTTTGACTATATGGACCTATTTCTGCAACCTAATGTCTCTGCTTTTTAATACGCTGTCTAGGTTTGTCATCCGGAGAAGGCAATGGCACCCCACTCCAGTACTCTTGCTTGGAAAATCCCATGGACCGAGGAGCCTGTTAGGCTGCAATCCATGGAGTCGATAAGAGTCGGACATGACTGAGCAACTTCACTTTGACTTTTCACTTTCATGCATTGGAGAAGGAAATGGCAACCCACTCCAGTGTTCTTGCCTGGAGAATCCCAGGGATGAGGGAACCTGGTGGGCTGCCATCCATGGGGTCACACAGAGTCGGACACGACTGAAGTGGCTTAGCAGCAGCAGCAGCAGGTTTGTCATAGCTTTTTTTCCAAGGATCAAGTGTCTTTTGATTTCATGGTGACAGTCGCTGTCTGGTGATTTTGGAAAATAAAGTCTGTCACTGTTTCAATTGTTTCCCCATCTATTTGCCAGAAAGTGATGGGACCAGATTCCATGATCTTAATATTTTGAATGTTGAGTTTTAAGCCAGCTTTTTCACTCCTCTTTCACCTTCATCAAGAGGCTGTTTAGTTTCTCTTCTCTTTCTGCCATAAGGGTGGTGTCATCTGCAAATCTGAGGTTGTTGATATTTCTCCTAGCTATCCTGATTCCAGCTTGAGCTTCATCCAGCCTGGCATTTCACATGATATGCTATGACCAACCTAGATAGTGTATTTAAAAGCAGAGTCATTACTTTTCCAACAAAGTCCTGTCTAGTCAAAGCTATGGTTTTTCCCATAGTCATGGATGGTTGTGAGAGTTGGACCATAAAGAAAGCTGAGTGCTAAAGAATTGATGCTTTTGAACTGTGGTGTTGGAGAAGACTTTTGAGAGTCCCTTGGATTGCAAGAAGATCAAACCAGTCAATCCTAAAGGAAATCAGTCCTTAATATTCATTGGAAGGACTGATGCTGAAGCTGAAACTCCAATACTTTGGTGACCTGATACAAAGAACTGACTCACTGGAAAAGACCCTGATGCTGGGAAAGATTGAAGGCAAAAGGAGAAGGGGACGACAGAGGATGAGGTGGTTGGATGACATCACCAACTGGATGGGCATGAGTTTGAGCAAGCTCTAGGGGTTGGTGATGGACAGGGAAGCCTGGCGTGCTCCATGGAATTGCAAAGAGTTGGACATGACTGAGTTATTGAACTGAATTGACTCTGCATATGAGTTAAATAAGCAGAGTGAAAATGTACAGCCTTGATGTACTCCTTTCCCAATTTTAAACCAATCCTTTGTTCCATGTCCAGTTCTAACTGTTGCTTTTTGACCTGCATATAGGTTTCTCAGGAGGCAGGTAAACTGGTCTGATATTCCCATCTCTTGAAGAATTTTCCACACAATTTTGTTTTGATCTACAGAGTCAAAGGCTTTGTGTAGTCAGTGAAGTAGAAGTAGTGGTTTTTTGGACTTCCCTTGCTTTTTCTATGATCCAACACATGTTGGCAATTTGATCTCTGGTTCCTCTGCTTATTCCAAATCCGGCTTATACTTCTGGAAGCTCTTGGTCATGTACTGTTGAAGCCTACCTTGAAGGATTTTGAGAATTACCTTACTAGCAAGTGAAATGAGTGCAATTGTGTGGTAGTTTGAACATTCTTTGGCATTGCCCTTCTTTGGGACTGGAATGAAGATCAACCTTTTTCCAGTCCTGTGACCACTGCTGAGTTTTTCAAATTTGCTGGCAGATTGAGTACAACACTTTAACAGCATCATCTTTTAGGATTTGAAATAGATCAGCTTGGTTTGTAGTAGTGATTTCTAAGGCCCACTTGACTTCACACTTCAGGATGTCTGGCTCTAGGAGAGTGATCACATCATATTGGTTATCTGGGTCATTAAGACCTTTTTTGTACTGTTCTTCTGTGTATTCTTGCCACCTCTTCTTAATATCTTCTGCTTCTGTTAGGTCCATACCATTTCTGTCCTTTATTGTGCCCATCTTTGCATGAAATGTTCCCTTCATGTCTCTAATTTTCTTGAAGAGATTTTTAGTCTTTCCCGTTCTATTGTTTTCCTCTTTTTCTTTGCATTGTTCAGCTTACAAGGTTTACTTTTATAATTATTATATCTTCTTGGGGAATTGACCGTTCTGTTAGTATAAAATGTCCCTATTTACCTCTGGTAACATTTTGTTTTGTTTTAAAGTGTATTTCTTCTGAAATTATGTAAGTAATCCAGCTTTTTTCTGTTTGTGTTTTCATGATATATTTTTCCATATTTTTAATCTTGTACCTCAGAATCTATATCTGTCTCCTGTAGACAGTGTATAGTTGAACCACCCATTGGGGAGCTGGCACTAGCTCCAGCACCCTGCTTACCAGTAGGCCAACACCAGCTATCACGCATCAGTGAACCAACACCAGTTCTGGGACCATTGGGCCTTGGTGCCAGAAACTACAGAAAACATTATGGAGATTCCTCAAAAAATTAAAAACAGAACTACCACATGACCCAGCAATTTCACTCTTTGGTGCTTATCTGAATAAAAGGAAAACACTAATTTGAAAAGCTACATGCACCCCTATGTTCATTGCAACATTATTTACAATGGTCAAGATATTGAAGCAACCTAAGTGCCTACCAGTAGACGAATGGACACAGAAGATGTACTATGCGGTGTGTGTGTGTGTGTGTGTGTATATAAATACATATAATTTTTAAATGTATAGAAATATAAAATCAATATGCTATGTAACATGAACTACACAGAGTTGTAGGTCATTTATAATTCAAAAGTCAACTAACCAACCAACTCATACAAAAAGAGATTGGTCTAGTGGTTACCAGAGGAGGCGTTGGAAAGGGGAAGAATTGGATGAAGGTGGTCAAAAGTATAATCTTTCAGTTATAAGATAAATAAGTACTAGGATTTTATGGAAAACATAATAAATATGATCAGCACTGCTGTATCTTATGTATGGAAGTTGTTAAAGGAGTAAATCCTAAGAATTCTCATCACAAGGAAAATTTCTGTTTTCTAGATCTTTAATTTTATATCTATATGAGACAGTGGATGTTCACTAACTTTATTATGATAATCATTTCATAATGTATGCAGATCAAATCATTGTGCTGTGTACCTTAAACTTATACAGTGTTGTATATCAATTGTAGCTCAATAAATCTGGAAGGAAAAAGCAGTTTCACATGTACACATCTGTGTTTTAAGTTGGTTATTTTGTCTTCTTTTTTCATTTTTGTGTCAAAATTGTATTGTTTAAATTATCATGGCCTAAAACTGTGTCAGACTGCTTGATGGCATCAGTGCAATTAACCTTCTTTTTTATTTTCAATTATTCCATATATATTTGAAATTTAAGTTTCTAATCACAATGTACCCCATTGGAAGAACATTAAGTTTATAGATTTAAGTTGAAATAGAGTTGACATCTTTATAAAATTAATCCTTCTGATATACAAACATGGTATAATCTTTCTAATTATTCAGGTTTTTGTTTATGTTAATAGATTTAAACTTCTTTATAGAGTTTCTATCCACTCTTTTTTTTTTTTTTTAAAGTTGTTAGGTTAATTCCTCAACCAATTATTTTGCTGTTGGTATTGTACACATATTCTGTTATAGTTTTCCTTTAAAAAAATTATTGATGTTGAAAAATACTTCTAAATTTTATATGTTGTTCTGCACTTTGTCCTCAGTTGCTTCAGTCATGTCTGACTCTTTGTGGCCCTATGAACTATAGCCCACCAGGATCCTCTGTCCATGGGATTTCTCAGGCAAGAATACTGGAGTGGGTTACCATTTCCTACTGCAGAGGATTTTCTTAACCCAGGGCTGAACCTGTGTCTCCTGCATTGCAGGCAGTTTCTTTACCACCGAACCTCCAGGGAAGCTCCTATACATTGTTTTATTACATAGCAGTTTAGCTGAACTTAGTTAAGTAGTTTTAATATGTTCTCAGTTTTGCTTTCTTGTAAATTGTCATATAATTTGCACATATAAAACTTTATTTCTTTTTTGATCTTAATAATTATTTTCTATTATTGTAAGTATTCTTGTCTTATTATTAACTTAAAAACACCTCTTTAGTTTCTATATTAAGCTTAATTTTTATGTGGAGTTTTTGTAAATACCATTTGTTAGATTAGGGAAATTTTTTATATTCCTGTTTACCTATAGGTATCTTAAATTTGCTAGTATATATTAACTTGTTAAATGCCTACTGTCTGCTATGCTGTGATTTTGTTTTTCTCCTTAAACTGTTAATTTGGTGAAACAAAATGAAAGACCTGTAATTATATCTTTGGTTTTACATCCCTGTGATATATCTATATGAATTGGAAATTATGTTTTGCTTAATATACTCTTGGGTTGAATTAACTATAATATATTATTTAAGACTTTTTAGATCTATGCTCAAAAGGAAAATGAGTTCACATTTTTTTGATCTCTTTGAATTTCATTATCTGACATGTCAATTACATATTAATTTCATCTAAAATCTGAGAAGTTTTCCCCTTTCCCTAATTTTAGGAATGACTTATTTGTGAGTGTGATTTTGTCTTTTGACATGTGGGGAAATCCACCAGCAAGTCATTTAGGTTTAGAAATATGGAGAATTGGGAGACAATTTATTTAATAGTTATTTGAATATTAATTTTTCCATCCATGTGCTAATTTTGACAGTTACTGTGCCTTTGATCTTATATATTTATCCATGTTAAATAGATTTTTGGTTGATGGCTTATTCTTTTCCAAAATGTTCTTCAAAGATTTTTAATCTCTTCTATATTTGGGGTTATTTCCCTCCCTCCTTTCTTGTTTTGATAACTGCACCCTTTCTCTGTTGTAAACGCTTGCTTGTTGTGTTTTATTGATCTATCTTTCAGAAGTTTACCATATTGTACATTCATAATCATTCTTTTGTTGTTCTTTTTCTGTCTTGTGGATTTGTGATATCTTTTTTGATTCCTTATTTCAAGTTTGTGTTTATAATTTATTTAATTTCCTGAGGCTGATACTTAAGCTCATTCATTTTTTTATATTTTTCTGACAAATTTAAAATTATTATTCTGTTTAATTAAACATTTTGATATTTTAAAATTTAACTGCTAATTAGCACTAAGTAGTTCAGATATTTTTCCTCATTTCATCTTTGAACCATTGGTCAATGGGAGTAAACTACTTTTAGTTATGGGTACTATGTATGTGAAGTTGTTTCAGTTGTGTCCGATTCTGACACAGCTGAATCCAACAGACCTTATGTATGGACCATATGTACAGACCATACATATGGATTCTCCATCCATGGAATTCTTCAGGCAAGAATATTGGAGGGGCTTGCTATTTCCTTCTGCAGGGGAATCTCCCCAACCCAGGGAGCGAACCTGTGTCTCTTGCGTCTCCTGCATTGGCAGGTGGATTCTTTATCACTACTGCTATCCGGGAAGTCATTTTTAAATTTATCGGATTGTGGTCAGAAAAAATATTTGGATGCTGAAATGTACTGAGACTTCATCTATGCCTTATTTCATTATTCCACATGCTTTTTGAGAGGATCTAGAGTCCTAATGAACGGTACAGAAAATGGAAACACTTCAATTAAAGTGTACTTGTTATGCATGTGAGTCAAGTTCTCTATAACCTAGGATAATTTTGAGAATACTATGTTTTGAGTGATGTGTGTGTGTATGAATTCTAATTACATTTTTCCTACTACTTTTTCATATGATATATTACACAGTTCAAGGCTACATATTTATGTGATATATGATTCTAATTATTGTACCCACTTGGTATAGGTTTTTCCTTTAATCAATATGCTGTGTTCCTTTTTGTCACACTTTCATTTTTATTTGAATGCTTTTTTGTTATATTGAAATGACCAGTCTGAATGATTTTAATATTTGTTAGCTATTCCTTTGTTTCTGATCTGTTTCTATCAAACTTCTTGTGATATTTTTCCTAATCTTTTAAATACACATATTAGTTTTGTTTTATTAAAATTTATTCTTTTAATAAATAAATCCATTTATGTATATCATAATGACATATAAAAGTGAGCTTACTTTGCCATTTCCCTTCATATTTTGTAATTATCATGATTTTTTTGATCTTGATCTCTTTTTCTAATTATTGTTACATAGATTATTTTTTTTTTCTTTTTCCATTGTTTATGTGTAATCTATACATTTTATTTTTTGGAAGCAACACCTAATTTTAAATATATATTCATCATTTCCTTAATTATTGAAGATTATCAATACCTGTACACTCTTCTATGGAAAACAACAATTGTTTTTATTACGCTTTTATCACTCACCTATCTTTAACTTTCCCAACCATCATGCTGACTTTATCCAAAGTTTTAATCTTAGATTGTTGCAGGTACTCTTGGTGAGTTTGCTATCTTGTCAAAAATCAATCTTACAATTGTATTTCATCAGTCCTAAGAGAAATTGTATGCAAGTCAGGAAGCAACAGTCAGAACTGGACATGGAACAACAGACTGGTTCCAAATAGGAAAAGGAGTACGTTAAGGCTGTATATGTCACCCTGCTTATTTAACTTCTATGCAGAGTACATCATGAGAAACGCTGGGCTGGAAGAAGCACAAGCTGGAATCAAGATTGCCAGGAGAAATATCAATAACCTCAGATATGCAGATGACACCACCCTTATGGCAGAAAGTGAAGAGGAACTCAAAAGCCTCTTGATGAAAGTGAAAGAGGAGAGTGAAAAAGTTGGCTTCAAGCTCAATGTTCAGAAAACGAAGATCATGGCATCCGGTCCCACCACTTCATGGGAAATAGATGGGGAAACAGTGGAAACAGTGTCAGACTTTATTTTTTGGGGCTCCAAAATCTCTGCAGATAGTGACTGCAGCCATGAAATTAAAAGATGCTTACTCCTTGGAAGGAAAGTTATGACCAACCTAGATAGCATATTCAAAAGCAGAGGCATTACTTTGCCAACAAAGGTTCATCTAGTCAAGGCTATGGTTTTTCCTGTGGTCATGTATGGATGTGAGAGTTGGACTGTGAAGAAGGCTGAGCACCGAAGAATTGATGCTTTTGAACTGTGGTGTTGGAGAAGAGTCTTGAGAGTCCCTTGGACTGCAAGGAGATGCAACCAGTCCATTCTGAAGGAGATCAGTCCTGGGATTTCTTTGGAAGGAATGATGCTAAAGCTGAAACTCCAGTACTTTGGCCACCTCATGTGAAGCGCTGACTCATTGGAAAAGACTCTGATTCTGGGAGTGAATGGGGGCAAGAGGAGAAGGGGACGACAGAGGATGAGATGGCTGGATGGCATCACTGACTCAATGGACGTGAGTCTGGGTGAACTCCAGGAGCTGGTGATGGACAGGGAGGCCTGGCGTGCTGTGATTCATGGAGTCGCAAAGAGTCGAACACAACTGAGTGACTGAACTGAACTGAAGAGA
>NW_011495032.1:8385285-8390207 GCF_000754665.1 Bison bison bison
AGAGGAGAAGGGGACGACAGAGGATGAGATGGCTGGATGGCATCACTGACTCAATGGACGTGAGTCTGGGTGAACTCCAGGAGCTGGTGATGGACAGGGAGGCCTGGCGTGCTGTGATTCATGGAGTCGCAAAGAGTCGAACACAACTGAGTGACTGAACTGAACTGAAGAGAAATTGTGAAAAGCAGCACTTAATTCAAGTAATATTCATCTGAATATCAGTATTATAGAAAAACACATTTTCCCCATAAATTAATCTTTTTCTTTCTTTGTGGTGCATAAAGTAATGGTGAATCACTTTATCTTTGGTTCAATTAAATATGGAGATTTATTTGTCAACTTGGATTCCTATTCTTCTTGTTTCTTATGTGGTCATTGAATACATTGTGAAATACTTCCCCTCAAAGTTATCAGATATGGTTTTTCTCTCATAATCTTTCTTGGTCCTTGTATGACTTCAAAGGGGAAAAGCTTGGTGCTCTATAAACCCTTTCAATAGAGAGGGATGTTATGGGGAGGGAGGAGGGAGGAGGGTTCAGGATGGGGAACACATGTATACCTGTGGCAGATTCATTTTGATATATGGCAAAACCAATACAATATTGTAAAGTTAAAAAATAAAATAAAATTAAATTAAAAAAAGAAATCTAGTATCATTTAAAAATAGACATATTGACTTAAAGAATATTTTGTTTTTCCTTTGTCCCTATTTCCCTTCTTCTTTAGGCAGGCTGGCTTTTTTGTTTTTACATTTCTTAGCGTATCACTTATAATTTTCATTCTCTATCTCTTGATTTTGCTTTTAGAAAGACCTCCTTCATCCTATTTTTCAGTTTACTAATTTGCTCTCTGAATCTAATTTATTCTATAACTTAACTCATTATTATGAGTTATTATATATAACTCATTATTGTAATAATAATTTATTATTATGCAGATAATAATGAGCACTATATTTGCAAGTAGAAGAAAATCCAATTTCATCTTAAAGATGAAAAGGAATTTAATGGCATATGTAACAAAAATTTAAGTCTATAGCTATAGTAGGAAGAGAGATCCAAGCTCTGATCTTTATGTATAGAACCGATGCTCAGACTCACCTGCATTAAGACAGAAAAATGATTTTATGAGTCACACTACATCAAGCAGAGCAATCTAGAAGCATCTGTGTCTCACAACTTTCCAGTGAAATCCTGACAGTCACTTGAATTTGACCACCTTAGGTTACATGACAGCACACATATCAGTCAGTATGTCCAGGAGGCAATATGTACTGTTTAGTTTTTCAGGGCACATGCTCTTTGAGAACCACACAGGTCCTGGTGGAAATCATGGGCCACTAGAAACGAGGATGGTGATGCTGGCAGAACAACCAGTTGGTGCCATGAATATTTTCGAAAATGTTATTTTTAAGGCAATATCTCCAATCACTTCTCATGCACATATCTTGTTCTTATTTTATGTTTACAAATGCCTTTTAAAATTTTCGGAAATACTAACAATACTTGCTTTAAATCTCTCCTCAAATTGCCACATTGTACTAGTCTCTTTGTTATGGATAGGTTTTCTTGCTGCCTTTCTTTCTTAATGTTTGAGAAAGCTATGGCTTCAGTGTTGAGGAAGCTATGGCTTCCCTCATAACTTAGTTGGTAGAGAATCTACCTGCAATGCAGAAGACTCAGGTTTGATTCCTGGGTTGGGAATATCCACTGGAGAAGGGATAGGCTACCCATTCCAGTATTCTTGGGCTTCCCCTGTGGCTCAGTTGGTAGAGAATCTGCCTGCAATGCTGGAGACATGGGTTCAACCCCTGGGTTGGGAAGATCTCCTGGAGAAGAGAAAGGCTACTCACTCCAGTATTCTGGCCTGGAGAATTCCATGGACTGTAGAGTCCATGGAGTCACAAAGAGTTAGACATGACTGAGTGACTTTCACTTTCACTCAATGTTTTACCTTCATCAATACCTTGACTGTTTAGCTCCAAGCTCAGGTCTAGGATTGTCCTCTTTTTGATAAAATGTGTGGCTAGAAAGCTGTAGTGTGGATTCAAACATCTCATTTTTTTCATGACCATTTTTTGCACCCAGCTCAACTTTCTCCCATATCTAAAGGTGCCTCTCTTGCCTGATGAACACAACTTTAGTTTTAATTGCCTCCTCCAAAGGGAGATGATACAGTTACACACTTGCTGGTACATGCTCTTGGTATGATTTGGCATTGGCTCCTTGCCTTCAGGGGGTGCTACTGCTCTCATAAGAAACCAGGACAAGGTGGACCTTCATGTGGCTGTTTGTAGGACTCCCTATTCTGAGTATTGCCCTGGCCAGCAATACCAGCCAATGTTCTTCCATGCCATCAAAGGGGCTCTAATCAGCTCTTGCCCAGAATGGTCTGTCAGAGGCAAAAGACATTGCTCCAAATTTTTATAGGTGCCCTACTTCAGCTGAGCTCAGGTCCCTGTCTCTGTCCCTCTTCCAGCCACCATTCTTCCTTACAATGAGACCCAACCATCTATGTCTTCCAAATATTTCTCAAGGTTTGTCCCAACAGGCATCCATTCTGATACCCTGTGTTTTCTCTAGTGTCTCCAGGCTTGGTGTCTATGTATTCTGATGGCTCAGTCATGTCCGACTCTGCAACCCCATGGACTGTAGTCCATGGAATTCTCCAGGCCAGAATACTGGAGTGATAGCTTTTCCCTTCTCCAGGGGATCTTCCCAACCCAGGGATGAAACCCAGATCTACCACACTGCAAGCAGATTCTTTACCAACTGAGCTATCAGGGAAGACCAGGCTTGGTATGAGGGGCTATGTGAGAAAGTGGAGCAAAATTTATCATCTAGACCCAAATTGGAATATTTTCTTTATTCTTCTATGATAGACTTGAATCTCTGCTATCATTTATACCCATTCCACCAATTGAAAAGATGGATGACAGGAGTCTGAGTCCTTATCACTCATGGGAGGTGCAACTTTTAAAGAGATATCATTACTCAGAGAGAGGGAAAAAATGATGGAAATATCAGGCACAAAAAGACAGTGAGATATATTTTTTTATTGTGGGATAAATGTGGTTCCTAAGGCTCACAATGGAGGAGAATACCTAACTCGCTTATTTGTAAGACTGTCCTTCTACAGCATGTAATAGCATTTGTTGTCATTTATTCACTAAGTTGTGTCTGACTCTGCAACCTCATAGACCTTAGCTCTCCAGGCTTCTCTGTCCATGGGATTTCCTAGGCAAGAATACTGAAATGAGTTGTCATTTCCTTCTCCAGGGGATCTTCCCTACTCAGGGGCTGAACCCACATCTCCTGTATATCCTGCATTGGCAAGCAGATTCTTTACCACTGAGACACCAGGGAAGCCCAGGTAAGAATTGCCCTTGAGACTTCCTGGTGGTCCAGTGGTTAGGACTCCATGCTTCTAGTGCAATGGGAGCAGGTTTGATCCCTGGTCAGGGAAATGGGATTCCATATTCTAGAGGACACGGCCAAAACCTTTTTTAAAATAAAAAAAAAGAAGAGAGAGAGAGAGAATTACCCTTGTTCCATAGATTGAACATTTATAAATAAATAAAATTAAGAAGATATTCTTAGAAACCTTGAAGAACATTTGACAAAGGCAGAGATCATCAAACCACTTTTGTCGTAAGGACGAACTGAAATATAGTCAGAAAAAGTTAATATGCTACTCATACATTACCAGAAAAAGATACACCAATCATGAAATGTGTTGCTATTTTCTATTCTCATTGTTGGTTTGCTTTGAAAAATTTATTCTCCTCACTGCTGACATTTAAAATCAGTTCTTTAAGTAAACTATTAAAATAAATGTGATATAGAAATGAATTCAATGACTTTAGTTTTAGCAAATCAAGTTCTGTTTGATTTCCAAGTTTTACATTAGGTTGAAGATGTAAGTAGCATTAATGAAATTAATAGGACAAAATTTTCAGGGCTTTTAAAATGCAAACATTTTATCAAAGTTTTTGTGCTTTTTTTCCTTCTCTTTTTCTCGTTCAAAAATGTGTACACATAGTTAGGATATTATATCTAGCAGAAGTAAGTCCAACCTTAACAGTAAGACTTTAAATGTAAACTTTCCAATCAAAGACAGAAACTGTCAGAATGAATAAAAAATATACTTGAACCAACTTTATAGTGTCTATAAGGGACTCAAATTAGAACATATAAATAGGTTGAAACTGAAATGATAGAAAATATGTTCCATGCAAATAGTAACCAAAAGACAGCAGAGGTAGCTATGCTGATATCAGACAAAATAAACTTTAAATAAAAAATTCATAAGTGACAAAATAGAGCAATATATCTTAATAAAAGATTTACTATAGCAAGAAGATACAGAAATTACAAACATTTACTCACCTTGTAACAGATCATCAAAATATATGAAGCAAAACCTGACAGAACTGAAGGGAAAAATAGATGCTTCTTCAATAATAGTTGGGGATTTCAACATTCCACTTTCAATAATGGACAGAGCAACCAGCAAAGAAAAGTGAGGAAATAAGGACTTAAAGAACACAAGAAACAACCAAATATAAAAGATATATACAGAGCATAGTAACATTAATTGTACACTTAAAAATGATTGAGATATCAAATTTTATGTTATGTATATTTTATCACAACACAAAATTAAAAAAATAATACAAACATGAGGAACTATGACTTAATGGATACAGTGTTTCAGTTTTGCAAGATGAAAATAGTTCTGGTGATGGATAGTGGGAATGTATGTAAAACTAGTGAATTGTACGCTTTAAAATGGTTAGGAGTGATGTATAGAACAGTCTTATGGACTCTGTGGGAGAGGGAGAGGGTGGGAAGATTTGGGAGAATGGCATTGAAACATGTAAAATATCATGTATGAAACGAGATGCCAGTCCAGGTTCGATG
>NW_011495032.1:8390307-8390804 GCF_000754665.1 Bison bison bison
CTGCTTTACTGACTATGCCAAAGCCTTTGACTGTGTGGATCACCACAAACTGTGGAAAATTCTGAAAGAAATGGGAATACCAGACAACCGGACCTGCCTCTTGAGAAATCCGTATGCAGGTCAGAAAGCAAGAGTTAGAACTGGACAAATAGGGAAAGGAGTACGTCAAGGCTGTATATTGTCATCCTGCTTATTTAACTTATATGCAGAGTACAACAGGAGGAACAATGGGCTGGAGGAAGCACAAGCTGGAATCAAGATTGCTGGGGGAAATATCAATAACTTCAGATATGCAGATGACACCACCCTTATGGCAGAAAGTGAAGAGGAACTAAAGAGCCTCTTGATGAAATTGAAAGAGGGGAGTGAAAAAGTTGGCTTAAAGCTCAGCATTCAGAAAACTAAGATCATGGCATCTCGTCCCATCACTTCATGGCAAATAGATGGGGAAACAGCATCAGACTTTATTTTGGGGAGCTCCAAAATCACTGCAGATG
>NW_011495032.1:8390904-8392259 GCF_000754665.1 Bison bison bison
AATTTTAGTAAAGTTTAAAAATAAAAAATAAAATAAAAAATAAAAATAGGTTAGGATAATAAATTTGTGTGTATTTTAGCCACAATAAAAAGTTAAAAAAAATACAATCTAAAAAACCTTCATGTGAAAGACCAGGTTTCAAAACATGTATCTGGCATAACTCCTACAGTGATGTTAAGATAGACATTTCTTTACACCAAATTCAAGACTAGTAGCAACCACAATAAGGAAACAGTGTGGACTGATCTGCAGTATGAACTTCACTTCAGTTTCCCAGTATAAAATATGTGGGGTGAGATGATTTGGATGTTGCCACACATTTTAGCCTTACCAGAAACAGCGTTCATCACTCTGTCTTGCACAAAATACATGGGAAGTGTGTTCCCTTTTGCAGAGTATAACATGAGAAAACTTGTGAATCCTGAAGCTGAGAATTTTGCATAAGACTTTGGAGGCTGTTAATTACCTTATTGAGAATATGAGACTCCTAAAAACAAATCCCTGGAACCAAATAAACCTAAAGAAAATCACAGTGGAGATACACAAAATAAAAATATTTCAAATTCAGTAGGACTCCAGAATTTTTCAAGTTTATTTAAAAATTCATTAAAGAAATTAGGAAAAATCATCCAAACATGTAGACATATTTTCATGGCTCTACACTTCTTTTTAGGAATATTTCTCTAAGAAGTCTTAAATATACTATAAAATGTGAAACTATTTATGGCTTTTTTACTTACTAAAATAACTGTTTCTCACACGTATTTACATCTGTGACTGTGTCATGTATGTGATTAAATTTGTTAAGAAATTATCAAGCACCTATGTTTGATTCCACTTATACAAGGGACCTAGAATGGTCAAATTCATGTAATCATGAATTAAACTGGTCCAGAGGCTGGGGAGTGGGAGGATGGAGAATAGTGATCAGAACTTAGTGTTTAATAGGGACAGTTCAGTTTAAGAATGTGAAAAATTGGGGAGATGGAATATGGCTAGAGTTGTACAACAATGTGAATGAACTTAGCACTACTGAATTGTTTAGGCAATGCCAAAGAATGCTCAAACTACTGCACAATTGCGCTTATCTCATAGTCTAGTAAAGAGATGCTCAAAATTCTCCAAGTCAGGCTTCAACAATACATGAATCATGAACTTCCAGATGTTCAAGCTGGTTTTAGAAAAGGCAGAGGAACTAGAGATCAAATTGCCAACATCTGCTGGATCATGGAAAAAGCAAGAGAGTTCCAGAAAAACATCTATCTGCTTTACTGACTATGCCAAAGCCTTTGACTGTGTGGATCACCACAAACTGTGGAAAATTCTGAAAGAAATGGGAATACCAGACAACCGGA
>NW_011495032.1:8392359-8396220 GCF_000754665.1 Bison bison bison
GCTGGAGGAAGCACAAGCTGGAATCAAGATTGCTGGGGGAAATATCAATAACTTCAGATATGCAGATGACACCACCCTTATGGCAGAAAGTGAAGAGGAACTAAAGAGCCTCTTGATGAAATTGAAAGAGGGGAGTGAAAAAGTTGGCTTAAAGCTCAGCATTCAGAAAACTAAGATCATGGCATCTCGTCCCATCACTTCATGGCAAATAGATGGGGAAACAGCATCAGACTTTATTTTGGGGAGCTCCAAAATCACTGCAGATGATGATTGCAGCCATGAAATTAAAAGACGCTTACTCCTTGGAAGAAAAGTTATGACCAACCTTGACAGCATATTAAAAAGCAGAGAGATTACTTTGTCAACAAAGGTCCATCTTATCAAGGCTATGGTTTTTCTAGTAGTCAGGTATGGATGTGAGAGTTGGACTCTAAAGAAAGCTGAGCACAGAAGAATTGATGCTTTTGAACTGTGGTGTTGGAGAAGACTCTTGAGAGTCCTTTGCACTGCAAGGGGATTCAACTAGTCCTTCCCGAAGGAAATCAGTCCTGAATATTCATTGGAAAGACTGATGCTGAAGCTGAAACTCCAATACTTTCGCCACCTCATGTGAAGAGCTGACTCATTGGAAAGACTCTGATGCTGGGAAAGATTGAAGGTGGGAGGAGAAGGGGACAACAGAGAATGAGATGGTTGGATAGCATCACTGACTCAATGGACTTGAGTTTAAGTAAACTCAGGGAGTTTGTGATGGACAGGGAGGCCTGGCATGTTGCAATCCATGGGTCACAAAGAGTGGGACATGACTGAGTTACTGAACTGAACTTAACTGAAGTCACTTCAGTCATGTCTGACTATTTGTGACCCCATGGACTATAGTCTGCAGACTCCTCTGTCCACGGAAATCTCCAGGCATGAATACTGGAGTGGGTTGGCATTTCCTTCTGCAGGAATTGTATAGTCAAATATTGTGAAAATTGTATGTTTTATAATTTGTGAATTTTACCACAATAAAGGACATTAAAGCATAAATTAAAAAGAAATTATTAAGCACCTGGAGTGTTCCAAGTCAATCTACATGCTGAGAAATATACAAGAAAATGGAAGTCAAGAAATTTAGAGTCCTGAATACACAATGCAGATGAGCAGCTGAGGGTACAAATTCCAGAATAGTTTCCTGAAGGCAACACCCTTCCCACTCAGGGTTAATCAGTCCCTCCCACTGGACTTTCTAATTCATATCTTCATTCTCTCACTTTCAAGTCTAATGTCTCCCAGAGCTCTTGACTGATTTGGTGGCTAAACCCAAGGCAAACTGAGCTCATGTGGGAGCCAATATGATCTGAACAGTTGTGAGTCTACTTTTAGTCTTTAGCATATTTTGTATAAATATTCATAAATTCTTTGAAGAATTGTCAGTGTGTTTGCTTATTGAGCATTGCTTTAGACAAAGGGCATGATACATTTTATGTAATATGGTACTAGTGGTAAAGAACCCACTTCTCAAAGCAGAGAGACAGATGTGGGTTTGATCCCTGTGTTGGGAATATCCTCTGGAGAAGGGAATGTCTACCTACTCCAGTACTCTTTCCTGAAAAAAATCTCAGGGACAGAGGAGACTGGTAGGCTACAGTCCATAGGTTCACAGAAGGGGACACGACTGAAGTGACTTAGCACATAGAACAAATACTGTATTTCTACTTTTCCTTAAAATGGAAAAGTTCTAGATTCCAAAACAAGTCTGATGTGAAGGTTTCAGATATATTATGGGCCTGCACTTATTTCTATCAAGGAATTGCAAAACTTATACATGATCCTTGTAGACTCTGAGCTTCTTTTGGGAAAGTATATTTATTTACCCTTTGAATTCCCAATACCTTATCCAAAATAGGTGGTGCTCAATTAATGATCTTTTGTAGCCTGCTGTACCTGACGAAGGAATTAGAGCACGCTCTGGGGCCTGAGTAGCAGGTGTAAGAAGATGAACTACAGAGCCCCATTTTTGAGACTAGATGCCCAAGGACAATGCTAAGATGAGTTTCAGGGCACGTCCATCATTACCTTATACAGATTTGACTCCTTTAGTGGTCGAACCCCAGCTAAGCTTTAGATTTTTATGTTACATAGCAACAATGCTGAAGGACATGAAATCCTCAAACACCTTCATAATTTACCAGGTCTGACAAACATGGTATGTTGGAATTTGCTTTTACTGTGTCTTGAATCCATAACATTAAGTTAGGGACTCGTGTTTGGATAATCTTCTATCTTTTTGCTCAGGGTCACACAGTGGCAGACTTTATTTTGGGGGGCTCCAAAATCACTGCAGATGGTGATTGCAGCCAGGAAATTAAAAGACACTTACTCCTTGGAAGAAAAGTTATGACCAACCTAGACAGCATATTAAAAAGCAGAGACATTACTTTGCCAACAAAGAAAAGGAGTATTCTTTTTAAATATCAACCTGAACTGGCCCCCCACCACAACAAAAACATGTCTCCTTTGATTAAAGTCACAAATTACCTTTAATTTATCTCCAAGTTTCCCCCAAATTTCCAGCTGCTTTATTTACTTCCTTCTGTATATTGGCAAACCAATTTCCCCAGTTTTAGCTCCTTCAGTCTCCTCATTCCATTGTTCAGCAACATGTTATACATGCAGATGCCCAGAATTTTTGGAAAAAAGTTTTAAAATTATTGCCAGTGTTCCTTTACATGTATTTAAGCAATGGGAATAAGTCAGGACAGGTAAAATACTCATGATCAGCAGGGCTCAGATCCCACATAACTCCACTTTGTTCATGGACCACATGGATAGGAAGTGAGTTAAGTGATGAGCAGAATCAAGTGCAAAGCTGAGAGCTGGTGCCATCTGTTTTCTTCTCATTTTGGTCTTGCTTCAGGTTAAGCCAAAAATTGTAATAAGCCCTAGATGAGTCCCTTGTACAGAACAGTTCAGTTCAGTTCAGGCGCTTAGTTATGTCCGACTCTGTGTCCTCATGCACTGCAGCACGCCAGGCCTCCCTGTCTATCACCAACTCCTGGAGTTTACGCAAACGCATGTCCATTGAGTCAGGTGATGCCATCCAACCATCTCATCCTCTAGCATCCCCGTCTGCTCCTGCCTTCAATCTTTCCCAGCATCAGGGTCTTTTCAAATGATTCAGCTCGTCGCATCAGGTGGCCAAAGTATTAGAGTTTCAGCTTCAACATCAGTTCTTCCAATGAACATCCAGGACTGATCTCCTTTAGGATGGACTGGTTGGATCTCCTTGCAGTCCAAGGGACTCTCAAGAGTCTTCTCCAACACCACAGTTCAAAAGCATCAATTCTTTGGTGCTCAACTTTCTTTATAGTCCAACTCGTACATCGATACATGACTACTGGAAAAAACATAGCCTTGACTAGATGGACATTTGTTGGCAAAGTAATGTCGCCACTTTTCAATATTCTGTCTAGGTTGGTCATAACTTTTCTTCCAAGGAGTAAGCATCTTTTAATTTCATGGCTGCAATCATCATCTGCAGTGATTTTGGAACCCCCCAAAATAAATTCTGCCACTGTTTCCACTGTTTCCCCATCTGTTTCCCATGAAGTGATTGGACTGGATGCCATGATCTTTGTTTTCTGAATGTTGAGCTTTAAGCCAACTTTTTCACTCTCCACTTTCACTTTCATCAAGAGGCTTTTTAGTTCTTCTTTAGTTTCTGCCGTAAGGGTGGTGTCATCTGCATATCTGAGGTTATTGATATTTCTCTGGCAATCTTGATTCCAGCTTGTGCTTCATCTAGCCCAGCATTTCACATGATGTAATCTGCATATAAGTTAAATAAGCAGGGTGACCATATACAGCCTTGATGTA
>NW_011495032.1:8396320-8405544 GCF_000754665.1 Bison bison bison
AGACCATATACAGCCTTGATGTACTCCTTTTCCTATT
The DNA here is from genome assembly GCF_000754665.1 of Bison bison bison. NCBI lineage: Eukaryota > Metazoa > Chordata > Mammalia > Artiodactyla > Bovidae > Bison > Bison bison. The sequence continues at coordinate 8,396,358 of NW_011495032.1, forward strand.
TGGAACCAGTCTGTTGTTCCATGTCCAGTTCTAACTGTTGCTTCCTGACCTGCATAGATGTTTCTCAAGAGGCAGGTCAGGTGGTCTGGTATTCCCATCTCTTTCATAATTTTCCACAGTTTATTGTGATCCACACAGTCAAAGGCTTTGGCATAGTCAATAAAGCATAAATAGATGTTTTCTCTGTGGCTTTTTTGATGATCCAGCAGGTGCTCACAATTTGATCTCTGGTTCCTCTGCCTTTTCTAAAACCAGCTTGAACATCTGGAAGTTCACAGTTCATGTATTGTATTGTATTGGCTTGGGGAATTTTGAGCATAACTTTGCTAGCATGTGAGATGAGTGCAATTGTGCATTAGTTTGAGCATTCTTTGGCATTGCCTTTCTTAGGGATTGGAATGAAAACTGACTTTTTCCAGTCCTGTAGCCACTGCTGAGTTTTCCAAATTTGCTGGCATATTGAGTGTAACACTTTCACAGAATCATCTTTTAGGATTTGAAATAGCTCAAGTGGAATTCCATCACCTCCACTGGCTTTGTTGGTAGTGATGCTTTCTAAGGCCCACTTGACTTCACATTCCAGGATGTCTGTCTCTAGGTGAGTGATCACAGCATCATGATTATCTGGGTCATGAAGATCTTTTTTGTATAGTTCTTCTGTGTATTCTTGCCACCTCTTCTTAATATCTTCTGCTTCTGTTAGGACAGAACAGGCATTCATATTACATCTGTTGACTGAATGGAATATTGGGATAATAGAAAAGATCACTAATATTATGAAAAGAAATGCCCAGGTTGACAAGAAGGACGTGCTAAAATAAAAATCTTGAAATTGAAAGGGTGTTGCTGAATCAGGAAAAGACTCTGGGATTCTTGGCCTCCAGAGGAGAGGAAGTCAAGCCGGGACCAGAGATGAGGCTTGATTGCTCAGAGCTTTTGTGTAATAAAGTTTTATTAAAGTATAAAGGAGATAGAGAAAGCTTCTGACATAGGTATCAGAAGGGGGCAGAAAGAGTATCCCCCTGCTAGTCTTCAGCTGGATGTTATATAGTCACTAGCAGTTTGTTAATGAAAGAAAGGAATATCTTAAAACTCAGAATGGAACCAGCCCCCTCATCCATAAGATGTATTTTGGGATAATCTTGGCACCAGAGGGAGTCATCCTTGGCCATGAAATGATTGACTTGAATCTTGTAGGAGGGCAGATTACCATACAAATAATTTTGTTTACATAGATTAGGGGAACAATGTCTGAGTATAACAATATGGTTTTTCAAGTAGGTTCTGAGCCATTAGGAGGAACCCACTTAAAGACAGAGTCTGGGGAAAATGCATAGTACATTAACGTAGCTTAAGACACACATTTCCATAAGAAAAATGCATTGGTTAACTCAAAGTTTGAGAATAGTTAACTTCAGGTGGAACCAGGTGTCATTATGGCAACAGAGTATTTTAAGAGAAACCTTTTAAAATTTGTTTAGAGAAAGGAAAACAACAACAACATAAAATCATCACTGTATCCCTCGAAATAATGAACCATGCTTTGACAACCAATTTGGATTTCATTTTGACTTCTAAAAGCGATGCTAATTTTTACTCTTCACCTTTTAGAATCTGAGTGGGGTGAAAGAAAGGGCCACATTTGTTAATGAATGAACTGGAAGTTAAAGCAAGACATCAGGGATCTCAGGAGAAAAGAGTGAGGAGTCAATCTTATACCTGTTTTTTATACATACCATATAATTTCATTTGGATGATTTTAAGTTTTTTCTATTTATTACCGATTTTCAACGATTGCTTATGATATGTCTTTGTGTAGTTTTCATCATGTTTCTTTTACTTTGAGTTCATTGAGTTTCTTGAATCTATGGGCTTATAGTTTTCATTGAATTTGGTACATTTTTAGCCATCGTTGCTCTCAGTATTTTTCTTCTGTCCCTTTTTCTCCTCTTCTTTGGGGACTTCAATTATATTAGGCTGTTTGACATTGTCCCACAGTTCATCAATTCTATATCCCTTTTTATCTGTCTTTCCTTCCCTTTTTCCCTCTCTCCCTTCCTTCCTCCCTTCCTACTCTGAGTTTTATTCTGGATAGCTTATATTTCCATCTTCAGGATTACTATTGTTTCTTTTGCAATGTCTAATCTGCTGTTGATCCTCTCCTAGTGTATTTTTAACTTCAGACTTTGTGGTTTTCACCCTTATAAGTTCAGTTTTGAACTTGAAAATATCTACTTGTCTTTTCTTTATCTATTTTATCTTTCCTCTAGCTTCTTGATCATAAGCAACATAGCTATAATAATGTTACTGTTCTTGTCTACTAATTCTATCATCTATGTCATTCTGCTTTAATTTCAACTGGTTGATTTTTCTCATAATTTTGGGTCATTTTTCCTAATTCTGTACATGACTGTTGGTTTTTTTTGGTGCCAAATGCACCTTGTTTGATGATGAATATTTTATATTTCTATGAATATACTTCAGCTCTCTTCTGGGATGCAATTATTTTACTTTGAAACAATATTATACTTTAATATCATAAAGTTTTATTTGGCGAGGCCAGAACAGTGTTTAGCTGAAGAATAATTTCCCCACTACTAAGGTAAAAACTTTTGAGTACTTTACCCTCTGCCCCTTGAATTATAAGGTTTTCTACTCTGTTTGCTGGGAATACAGATTATTCCCAGTTCTGGGTGAACTCCAGGCATTCTGTACTCTAATTCTCTGGGGAGTGGTTATTGCCTTGACCTTGTAACTTCTCCACATAAATGCCCTGATCAGTATACAGCTGAAGACCTGAGTGGGACCCTCTGTACATTTCTGAAACACTCTGTGAGTGCAGCTCTCTTCTTTCTGTTACTCTGCCTGTGAGCTCTAGCTGCCCTGACTTGTCTGACTTCCCAGCTACATCTCCTCAATTCAGGGATTCTTCCAGGCTGCACCTGGGTCCTCTGTCCTATCTGTGATTTTGACATTCTCTCCAGGCAGTAAATTGGTGTAACTGTTGGCCTACCTCATTTGTTTCCCAGCTCTCAGAAAATCATTGTCTTGCATTGCCTGATGTTAAAAACCATTATTTCACACACTGTGTTTAGTATTTTAGGTTTTTTTGGCAGGAAAGTAAATATGATCTCTATTATTCCATCTTTTCCAGAAGTGGATATCTAAAAGGAATATTTAGAAGAAATCAAAAGATTGATTTGTTTGAGTCATAGAGAATGTGAAGAAAAGCAGTTGAGTTGAGATATGCTGTGAGAAAGATATGATGGAACAAGTTTTAAAACAGCCCCAAAGTTGTCAGTAAAAAGGCAATGTTTTATTTGGAAAGTCAGAGAAAGCGCCTCTCATGTAAGTGAACATAACCCCTGGTATGTTCTAGTAGAAGACTAAACTTCCAGTAAGCAGTGATCCAGGGAGACCGAGCTGCAGAGCCACACAAGGGATACACAAGCCACACAAGCCCCTAAGACATGGGACATAATCCAGATAGTGGTTATAAAGACCCTAAGTGGAAGTGAGAGAGGAATGTGGGAGAGGAATCAAGAGAGGGAGCTAAGATCAGAGTTAGGGATGGCAGCACAGGAAGACCTGGACCCACCTCTTCCCACGGACATAATAAATCTACAGCTGCCTATAGAATGCCTTTTCTCTGATAAAGGACCTGAGAACTAGAACAGCTCCTTCACAACAAAAGACTAAATAAATGCATTGAGAAGGATTCAAGAGATGGAGACATGGCCTTGCCCAGGACCTCACCCCAGCCGTGGTGACCCCAAAGCTGGGAGGGATCCCCCAAATCTGGAACTCTCCCTTGAGGAGTGACGGGATTTCACATCAGGCATCCTGACCCTGAGGGACAGCACTGGAAATATGAGCCCCTTCCAAGTGTCTGGTTTTGACAAAGGGGACCAGATGAGGAGAATCACAGAAATGTAGGAAACAAAGATTCCACTTCTAAAGGGCTGGCTTGCAAAGTTATTCTCTCTGAGACCTAGTGCTGAAGCAGTAGATTGAAAGACTACTACAGCACAATTGAGGGACATTCACTAATTTTAAAACAGCTGCTACAGGGACTTTATTCAGAGTTGGGAGCACTGCTGGTACCATTTGTTCAATTTCATCCTAACTTGCTGGAGGTGGAGTCATCAGACATCGTTTTAGGTGCCCTCCCTCCAGCTTGCTAGTACTGGAGGGTGTGTTTTGCAGACCTTGGGTTGCAGTCAGGCTGAGAAAATGCTCACACCCCATCCACCTTTTGCAGAACTGAAACCACAGCTGTGTTGGGCAAGTACGCCAGGTGCTGCTCTTTCTGTGCAGCAACCAGGCCACACCTGCACCATGCTCTTCCCAGGCAGCAATTGAACCACAGTTGGCCCTGAGTGAGTGCCCTGAGCCCTGCCTGATGTGCACAGAGACTGAGTTTCAGTTGGGATGGTTAAATGACTCAAATCTCACCCTAATCATGCAGGAGTTGTGGCCCTACCACAAATGGTAGGCACATAAAGCCTATATGAGGGATGCCCATAGATTGCCTGTCCCTTGTGGCCTAGGAAGATTATACTCCAGGCCACACAGAACAATTTCTACACAAGACCATTCCTTCAATACTGAGGGAGGTAGCCATTTCACCTAAATACATATAGACAAACACATAGAAACAGGATAAATGAGGAGATAGAGGAATAGGTTCCAAACTAAAGAACAAGGCAAATTCCCAGAAAAAGATCCTTATTAAATGAAATTAAGTGATAATCAAATAACTTGATTAATAATTCAATTAAATGATCATAAAGATACTACCAATCTCAGAGAAGAAGGGATGAATGCAGTGAGAATTTCAAACAGAAAATATAAGAAAGTACCAAACAGAAGTTATAACTGAAATGAAAAGTACACTAGAGGGGTTCAACAGCACAGTGGATAAAATAGAAAAACAAATCAGTGAGCTAAGAGAAAAGGCAATGGAAAACAAACAAACAAAACAACAAAATGAAAAAGAGAGTTAAAAGAAGTAAGAATACCTTCAGGGGCCTCTACAGTGACAGTGACAGTGAACGTCACTCAGTCATGTCTGACTCTTGGCGGCCCCATGAACTGTAGTCCTTGGAATTCTCCAGGCCAGAATACTGGAGTGGTTAGCCTTTCCCTTCTCCAGGGGATCTTCCCAACCCAGGGATTGAACCCAGGTCTTCTGCATTGCAGGCAGATTCTTTACAAGCTGAGCCACAAGGGAAGCCTTCAGACACCTCTAGGACAACATCAGATAAAAAAACTTTCACATTATAGGGGGAGAAGAGAAAGAAAAAGGGCCAAAAAATTATTTGAAGAAATAATGGATGAAAACTTTCCTAATCTGGGGATAGAAGCAGACATCCAGGTCCAGGAAGCCCAAAGAGTTTTAGATAAGATGAATCCAAAGAGACATGCACTGAGACATACTATAATTAAAATGACAAAATTAAGGATAAAGAGAGAATTTTAAAAGCAGCAAGAGAAAAATTACATATTGTATACAAGGGAAACTCCAAAATCTATAAACAAATTTTCAGTAGAAATTTTACTTCCCAGAAGGAAGGCTGTGACATATTCAAAGTGCAGAAAGGAAAAAAAAAAATACAAACAAGAATTCTACCTTGCAAAGTTTTCTTTTAGAGGGAAAAATTGAGTTTTCTAGACAAGCAAAAGCTAACATAATTCATCATCGCTAAACTAGCTTTATAAGAAATGTGAAAGAAACTTCCTAAGCTAAAAAGAAAAAAGTGATAATTAATAATAAGAAGCATATAAAAGTGAAAATCTTACCAGAAAGGCCAGCAAATAACAAAAAGTAGTGTTCAACAACCATTCATGATTAAAATAAAAGCTCAACAATGTAGGTATAGAAGAAACATACTTCAACAAAATAAAGACCATAGCTAAGATCATACTCAACAGTGAAAACTAAGAACATTTTCTTTAAGATCAAGAAAAAAACAAGGATGCTCACTCTTACCACAATTATTCAAAATAGTATTGGAAGTCCTACCTATAGCAATGAGATAAGAAAAAGAAAGAGAATCTGAAGTGCCAAAGAAGTAAAACTATCACTGTTTGCAGCTGACATGACACTATACACAGAAAATCCTAAAGATGTCACCAAAAAACAACTAAAACTCACTAAATAATACAGTAAAATGTGGAATACAAAATTACTATACAAAAACCTGTTGTATTTCCATACACTAGTAAACAGAGAAATTAAGAAAAAAATCTGATTTACAATCCCATTAAACAGAGCAAAATACCTAGGAAAGAATTTGGCTAAAGGTAAAAAACCTATACTCAGAAAACTACAGGACACTTCTGAAAGAAACTGAAGGTGATACAAACAAATGGAAAGGTATACTATGCTCATGGGTTAGAAGAATTAATATTGTTAAGATCACCACAAAACCAAAGGCAGTCTCAGATTCAATGGAATTCTTATCACAGTACTAATAGCATTTTCCCACAGAACTTAATTAAGCAAATAACCCTAAAATGTGTACAGAAATACAAAAGACAATGACTGGCAAAAACAATCTTAAGGAAGAAGACTATAGCCGGAGGTATCACAGTCCCTGATTTCAAACTATACTACCAAGTTATGGTCATCAAAACAGTATGGTACTGGCAAAATAAGAGATGCATAGATCAATAGAACCAAATAGAGAGTCCAGGAAAAAACCCACACTTACCTGGTCAGTTAATCTATGACAAATGAGGCAATGGTGAAAAGATAATCTCTTTAACAATTAAACTGTGTTGGGAAAAGTGTACATATACATGCCAAAGAATCAAATTGGATTACATTTTTATAATGTATTCAAAAAGTAAAGTTAAAATCAATCAGAGAATTAAATGTAAGAGCTGAAACCATAAACTCCTAGAATAAATCAGAGGTAGCATGCTTTGACATAATTTTTTGTGTTTATCTCCTCAGGCAAGGGAAAAAAAAGCAAAAATAAACAAATGGGATTACATCAAAGTAAAAAGGTTTTGCACAGTGCAAAAAGCCATCAATGAAATGAAAAGGCATCCTATTGAAGTGGAGAAGATATTTGCAAACAATGTATCTGATAAAGTTTTAATATCCAAAATATACAAAGAACTCATAAAACTCAGGATAAATAACAAGATTAAAAAAGGGGAAAGGACCTGAACAGACATTTTTTCCAAGGAAGACACACAGGTGACCAATAGGCACATGAAAAGATACTCACCATCACTAATCGTGAGGGAAATGCAAATAAAAACCACTGAGAGATATCACCCCACACTTGCCAGAATGGCTATCATCAAACAGACAACAAATGATAAGTACTGGCAAAGATGTGGAGAAAAGGGGACACTTCTATACTGTTGATGGGACTTTAAATCAGCCACTATAGGAAATAATATGGCAGTTTCTTTAAAAATAGAACTACTATACCATCCAGCAATTTCACATCTGAGTTTTTATCTGAAGAAAATGAGAACACTAATTTGAAAACATATTTGTACCCCTATGTTCATTGTAGTGTTATTTACAATAGCCAAGATATGGAAGCAACCTGTTTCCTTTTATAGATCAATAGATAAACAAATTTTTGTATATATACCATGGAATGTTATTTGGCCATAAAAAATAAAAAAAGAATGAAATCTTGCAGTTTTAACAGCATGGTGGGACCTAGATGATATTATGCTAAGTGAAATGTCAGACAGAGAAAGACAAGCACCAGAAGATTTCACTTACATGCAGAATCTAAAAAATTAAAGAAAGGGAACAAAATACAAACCTGAAACAGACTCAGATGCAGAGAACAGACTGGTGGTTGCCAGAAGGAAGGGGTGGGGAATGGGTGACATAAGTGAAGGGGATAGAAGGTACAAACTTCCAGTTATAAAATACATAAGTCAAGAGATGTTTTGTCAGCATAGGTGATAGAATTGATGATGTAATAATTTTGTTTGGTGACAGATGGTAACCATATCACTGTGGTGATCATTTCCTAATTGTAAAAGAAGAAACCACTCTGTTGTACACCTGAAAATAACATAATATTGTATTTCAATTATACTTAAATAAAAAGGATTTCCAAATTAAAAAGAGGAAGAGAGAGAGGGCTAGACCATCCAAAGCTTGGCTGGAATGAGGTAGAGACCAGAGGCAGAGTGACTGACACCTGAACTGAACATGACTGACTGGGAGGATAATATGCAGTTAATGAAAATTAGTTATGTAGTACGAAGACTAGGTTGTGAGAAGAAATATGATATTCATATAGGACTTAACTTTAATTATTTAAGGATGTGAGACCACACAGAATCAAATGACTTATTCAAAGACACACTTTCCTCTGGTGAAGCAAGACATAACCTCCTTTCTATGTCACAGTATTTTCTACTTAACAACCTTCTCTTTAGTGTTTATTCTGATTAACAAGTGTTTAAACTTCCTTCTTATAACTTGAAATTCTTTAAGAAAACCAATGTTTTTATTTTATCTTGTTCTTCCCTTAACATACAGATGGAACCTTTATTTACTGTATTATTTTCCTTGGGTTCAATTCAGTTCAGTTCAGTTCAGTCGCTCAGTCATGTCTGACTCCTTGCGACCCTATTAATCGCAGCACGCCAGGCCTCCCTGTCCATCACCAAGTCCCGGAGTTTACCCAAACTCATGTCCATTAAGTCCATGATGCCATCCAGCCATCTCATCCTCTGTCGTCCCCTTCTCCTCCTGCCCCCAATCCCTCCCAGCATCAGAGTCTTTTCCAATGAGTCAACTCCTCACATGAGGTGGCCAAAGTACTGGAGTTTCAGCTTCAGCATCATTCCTTCCAAAGAACACTCAGGACAGTTCTCCTTCAGAATGGACTGGTTAGATCTCCTTGTAGTCCAAGGGACTCCTTGTAGTTCAAGGGACTCTCAAGAGTCTTCTCCAACACCACAGTTCAAAAACATCAATTCTTTGGTGCTCAGTCTTCTTCACAGTCCAAGTCTCACATCCATACATGACCACTGGAAAAACCATAGCCTTGACTAGATGGACTTTTGTTGACAAAGTAATGTCTCTGCTTTTGAACATGCCATCTAGGTTGGTCATAACTTTCCTTCCAAGGAGTAAGTGTCTTTTAATTTCATGGCTGCAGTCACCATCTGCAGTGATTTTGGAGCCCCAAAA
>NW_011495032.1:8405644-8409674 GCF_000754665.1 Bison bison bison
GGCAGACAACCCACCTGCATCAGTTCAGTTCAGTCAGTAGCTCAGGCGTGTCTAACTCTTTCGTGACCCCACGAACCCCAGCACACCAGGCCTCCCTGTCCGTCACCAACTCCTGGAGTCCACCCAAACCCATGTCCATTGAGTCGGTGATGCCATCCAACCATCTTATCCTCTGTCGTCCCCTTCTCCTCCTGCCCTCAATCTTTCCAGCATCAGGGTCTTTTTCAATAAGCCAACTCTTCGCATCAGGTGGCCAAAGTACTAGAGTTTCAGCTTTAGCATTAGTCCTTTCAATGAACACACAGGACTGATCTCCTTTAGAATGAACTGGTTGGATCTTTTTGCAGTCCAAGGGACTCGCAAACGTCTTCTCCAACACCACAGTTCAAAAGCATCAATTACTCAGCACTCAGCCTTCTTTATAGTCCAACTCTCACATCAATACACGACCACTGGAAAAACCATAGCCTTGACTAGACGGACCTTTGTTGGCAAAGTAATGTCTCTGCTTTTGAATATGCTATCTAGGTTGGTCATAATTTTCCTTCCAAGGAGTAAGCATCTTTTAATTTCATGGCTACAATCACCGTCTGCAGTGATTTTGGAGCCCAGAAAAATAAAGTCAGCTGCTCTTTCCACTGTTTCCCCATCTATCTGCCATGAAGTGATGGGACTGGATGCCATGATCTTAGTTTTCTGAATGTTGAGCTTTTAAGCCAACTTTTTCACTCTCCTCTTTCACTTTCATCAAGAGGCTTTTGAGCTCCTCTTCACTTTCTGCCATAAGGGTGGCATCATCTGCATATCTGAGATTACTGATATTTCTCCTGGCAATCTTAATTCCTTGAGTTAAACAGTCTTATTTATTTTTATCTTTTCCTGTGCATAGTATCTAGTTGAAACTAGCTTGAATTAACTACGCCTTTACCATTAGTGAGGGCCATTATTTCATTTAAAGTTTCATTTCAAAATGAAATGCCTACAAATTGATTTTCTCTCTAGTTTCAATGAGTTATTACTGATGAATCTGGGAACATAATGCCAATTACTGTTACCTTATGTGATTGGCATTAAAGTAATAGCCAAGTGCAGCTGGAGGTAGACATTCGAACTCTGTCTTCTCAATTTGGCTGCTTCATCCCTCCCATATCCTATCTCAAAAGCATGTCTATTATATCTAGGCTCAAATTTATTTTAGGCTTCAGGACTAATGGATGAGGTTTCCACATGAAATGTGAACTATAGAATGCACATTATTTTTCAATCACTTTCACATAATTACATTCAGAAACTACAATAAGAAAAAAGACAATATTGCTCTCATGTTGATAATAGTTAGGAAATGAGTCTAAGAACATACCAACAACTCCTGAGAAGTGACACCATAAGTAGTGAAAGAAAAAAGAAATTAATCCATGTAATTAGACTCTTGGTTTCTGTTTAGATGCTAAGTCATGTCCAACTCTTTTGTGATCCCCTGGACTGTAGCCTGCCAGGTTCCTCTGTCTGTGGGATTTCCCAAATAAGAATACTGGAGTGGGTTGCCATCTCCTTCTCTAGGGGATCTTCCTGACCCAGATATTAAACCTGAGTCCCCTGCATCTCCTGATTGACAGGCAGATTCTTTACCACTGAGTGACCAGGGGAGCCTCTAGACTCTAGTCCAGGGCTTTCCCCACCCTGCATACATCACTAAATCCTGACTCCAGAGTCATTTCACTTTAGGTTAATCAGTCACCTGCATCTCCTTTTAAATCTCCCCAAAGTCTCCACAGTTGTCCATATCAAATATAGAATGTAGTGACAAAACCAGGGACTCCTATGTCTATTTTGCATCCACTTTTCAATGCAAGCATTTTGTTGGAGGCATATGCAAGTGTGTGAAGGTGTGTGTGGGGGGGAGGGTGCTAAAAGTGAGTGTGTAAGTATATAAATCACTTAATGGCAAATAAAAGGGGAAAAAGTGGAAAAAGTGACAGACTTTATTTTATTGGGCTCTAAAGTTACCATTCAAGCTGGTTTTAGAAAAGGCAGAGGAACCAGAGATCAAATTGCCAACATCAGCTGGATCATTGAAAAAGCAAGAGAGGTCCAGAAAAACATCTATTTCTTGTCGGGGTCCAGCCGTGGCTGATCCAGGGTATTCGAAGCAGGGACGGCGTCGGCGAGGATGAGGATACAATAGCTTCAATTAGATATTAATTAGAGATATAAAGAGTAATAGAATGAGGATAGCTCAGCAGGAAAATTCAGTGGAGAAAAGAGGCTGAGTAGCTTGGTTTACGCGGGAGACCAATAAAACTTCAAGACAAGAATTTTGCACCACTTACGTAGGCTGCAGGCGTCCTTCCGTTCTCCCAAAGGAGAGGAGACACTGAGGCCCCCCACTCGGATCTTAGAAGCCCAGGCATAATTGGTAAGCATGGTGGGTTCCACGCTCCAGATGGAGACTCAGCCAGAGTTTGAGATAGAGAGAGACATGGGGAGACCAGTCTTTCGAGGAACTGATCCCAATTCTTTATTTTCCATGGTCTACTTTTATACACTGGGATGTTATGCAAAAGTCACGTGGGATCAGCAGTCCTGACTTTTATCAAAGTCAGGTGCTTCATACAAATGTATACAGAGGTCTTAGGGGTGTTACATCATCTTCTGGCCAGGGGGCCTGCTGACAATTTATGACCCTCTCCTTGTGACAGCGGTCAGTCAACCAGGACATTTATTTCTCCAGGGGTGATTATTCTTAAAACAGACACCACCCAAATAAAGTTACATTCCTATAGGGTGAGGGTGTAGTGGGTTTTAGTTAAGGAAAGAATTTACTTAGCCTAAGGTCTAACGTGATTTATATCAAAGGTTAATACTTATTTCTTCTATATATTCATTAATGTGTATAAGGGCAGGGGATGTGGAGACTTAGCAGTAAGTATTGGCTCAACAAATGAAAAACCCTTCACCAATACAATTTCTAATCAGCTATTATAACTGTACTTATAATTTTCTAACTTCTCTAAAGAACCTCTTTTTAGAAGGTTTAAAGCATCTCATTCCTCTCACGGTTGGGAGGCTGTGAGCAATCACATGTGGCCAGACAAGCCTGTCAGGCAGGCTAGAGAACCTTCAGAGGAGTTTGTAGGTTAAAACACTCTTGTTACGCCCAGGAGTTTTTATTAACTGGAGCTCTAAGTTAACTTCTTCTCTGAAAGAGGTGGTGGGGGACAGCCGCCAGTAAAGTCAGAAGTGTAGGTGAGAGCACAAAGTAGCAAAGTAGGCAGGCTCTGGTTATGGGGGTAGATGCTCAAGAATTTCCAGGGGGACTCCTGAGGCTCGATCCTGCCTTTGCGTATGTCGAGCCTCTTTCCTCATGACCTTTGCCACAGGCAGAGTGCCTCACGCTGGCCCCCAACAATTTCTGCTTTATTGACTATGCCAAAGCCTTTGACTGTGTGGATCACAATAAACTGTGGAAAATTCTGAAAGAGATGGGAATACCAGACTACCTGACCTGCCTCTTGAGAAACCTGTATGCAGGTCAGGAACCAACAGTTAGAGCTGGACATGGAACAACAGGCTGGTTCCAAATAGGAAAAGGAGTACATCAAGGCTGTATATGTCACCCTGCTTACTTAACTTATATGCAGAGTACTCATGAGAAACGCTGGGCTGGAAGAAGCACAAGCTGGAATCAAGATTGCTGGGAGAAATATCAATAACCTCAGATATGCAGATGACATCACTCTTATGGCAGAAAGTGAAGAAGAACTAAATAGCCTCTTGATGAAAGTGAAAGAGGAGAGTGAAAAAGTTGGCTTAAAGCTCAACATTCAGAAAACAAAGATCATGGCATCTGGTCCCATCACTTCATGGAAAATAGATGGGGAAACAGTGGAAACAGTGGCAGACTTTATTTTTTTGGGCTCCAAAATCACTGCAGATGGTGACTGCAGCCATGAAATTAAAAGATGCTTACTCCTTGGAAGGAAAGTTATGACCAACCTAGATGACATATTCAAAAGCAGAGACATTACTT